>NC_056733.1:1656167801-1656272801 GCF_019279795.1 Protopterus annectens | reverse complement strand
TCTTCCCCTAGGAGGATTTAAATATACCAGAGTTTTATTTATTCTTGTTTTTGATTATTTTTCTACTTCATTTTATTTTGATTTGAGTTTAAATGCATGTAATAAGTCCATATTTGAGGTAAAGTTGCACTGCATTTTATTTTTAATAAAGGTTTGATGGTCCACTAATCGAATTCAGTACATTCCTCATCCAATTATTTTTAAATTTATACATGGACCCAGTGTTACACTTTTTATTAAATATATGATTTTTAGTAAATGCTTATATGCTTTTGCTGCTAGTAATCTCTGTGCTGGTGAGTGTAATATGCTTTCACATCTGTATTAGGCAGTGATGTATGCTTCTATGTTTGTAATGGGCAATGTAATATGCATCCACTTCCCTAGGTTTTCCACTGTCCTTTAGGTACTCTTCTAAAATTTAGATCAGTAGTGCTTCGAAGGTCACAGAATACTTTTACCCTTTAAATACAAAATAGGCTCAATGTCCGTCATCAAAAATCTCCACAATGGGAATGAACTGAAGCCAAAATGTAGGGTCGAATGGGAACAGGATGAAGTGACCAGATGGCCAGCTGTTCTATATGCAATTTTGGTTGCTGGACCACAAGATATCAGGAATACTATAAATAGTGCAGCATAAAGGGACTAAAGACATTCAAATCCCAGACTCTCCTAACAATATTAGTCCTGTGCAATACACTTAGACACCAGGGATGATGTGTAACAAATAAAACTAAAAAAAAATAAATAAAAAAAATATGAAAAAAACACTAGACCATTGAGAAAGAAGCATCACCCCTCAACATTAACTTAGAAGATGGAGGTGCAAGGATTTTTTTCATTTGATAAGGACCTCATGAAGTATTCAAGAACTGCAACAGTTCATGAGTTATGAAGCACAGGGACTGTGCCACCAATTAGCATACATCCCAACCTTATAGAGTATGAAATCTGGAAAAAGCCAAAAATATTGGAGGGACAAAGACACACAATCAGAGATGGAATCCTCTTATAAACTTTAATAAGTTGCAAAAATAAGAGCTTTTCTAATAACATGCATTTACTTAAGGCCTGAATCTCAAATTTGTGCCATTGATGTAGACACTGCAGTTCTCAATGATTTGCCAGAAAGCCACATTTTTTGAAGAATAAAGCAAAATCAGGGTGAGAAAATCTAAACAACTGCAAAAATATGGAGAGTATAGAGATACACCTATGATGGGGAATAGTACAACCATCCTGTAAAATCAGGGACAGCAGAGTGGGATGGAAATATGTCCATGAAGGGCACGACTTCATGACTAGGTCAGGAAGAACACCAGGGAGAATTTTGAAATGTGACTCTGAGTCACTTACAGACTTAAGGAAAAGGTTTAACATTACAATACAGTTCCTGTACAAGAGGGATTGTGAAACTTTAATGTCTGCCATTATTGACTGACTGTAAGCATCTGTGATTTACAGGGCAGGAAAAAAGGACACACTGGGGATATTCTGAAAACCACTACTTGTGTTGAGCATTAAACCAAGGAAACTCATGGCCTACAAAAATCCTCTGGAGATAATCAACACAGTAATCCACCACACAAACCAATCAAATGATAAAATAAGTTAATAATATTAAGTGCTTTTATCTTCTAGGTGCACAGATTTCATTAAAATCAACATCTGGTACCCAGTCTCCCATTTAAATACTAATAATGAATCACATGATCAGTTAAAAAACAGCACTTAAAATAACAATAAAGTAATTACATTACTACAACTAACAGTTCTCACTGGATAAATAAAATAACCTTCCACAACCTGTCTTACGTACAAGTAACGGTTTTCATATTGTTAGTAATGTGGTTGTTTATACTAATATTAACAACTGAACATACATAGGTTCATAGGTTCATAGGTTCATACTATGCTCTCTGCCCTAGGGCATTTATAAGCCTAGCCAGAATGTGTTTGGCTTTCGCCACCCATTTTAAATTTATTTTGCTATGCCCTTTTTCGAGGTTAGTATACTGTGCCTCTGTCTAACAGTGACACAGAAGTGATACCCGGGGTAAACCTATGATCTCCCATCCACTCATCAAGATTCCTCTTGAAGATAGTCAATGAGGGACTCTGCCTAACCTGGACTGGGATTTTATTCCAGAGTGAAGGGAGCCTCTGGGTTATGAATCTGTCCCTTCAGCATGTCCTATTTATTTCAGTGCTGAGTTTCAAGTCTCTCAAGAGCGTAGCTCGATGGGATTTGGATTTTCTGAGGTGCAGCATGTCCATTAATTCCAGGTTGGACATGGCTTTATACGTCAGGCACAGATCGCATCTGAACAGGCGGTATGCCACTGAGTAGAGCTGGAGTTTCTTTAACCGGACAGCATATGGCATCTGTTTGAGCCCTTTGATCTTCTTGGTGAGGTACTTTTGGGGTCTTTCCAGTTGCTGCAGGTGTCTGGTAAGGTACATCCCAAATGGGGCATTGTACTCAATTATGGGCCTGATGAGGGATGAGTAAAGAGGCACGATGACGTCCCCTGATCTAGATGTGAATCCCTTCATGATTAGGTGGGCTATATAAAATGTTATTCTAACCACTTTGGCCATGTGGTTGTTAAATGAGAGATTGCTATCAACTTGGGTCCCCAGGTCCCTAATTACTTCTTCTGTACTTAATGGATTACCACCTATGTGGTAATTTGTGGGCACTTTGTTTTTGCCAAAGGGATGACTATACACTTTTGGCATTTAGCTTGAGGCCATGGCTCTGGCACCAGTTGTCTGTTTCTATGAGGCCCTTTTGGAGGATGCTTGTGTCAACTGGAGAGTCGATTATGGTGCCCAGTTTGCAGTCATCTGCGAACTTGGTCAGCCACAGTCCTTCCATGTTGGCCTGTACCTCCGAGAAATATATACCGAACAAGAGAGGTCCCAGGACTGAGCCTTGTGGGACACCACTTGTAACTGGTTTGGAGTCTGACATGGCTCCAGCAATTCTAACCATGTGGGTTCTGTCCTTGAGCCAGTTTGCAATCCATCTAGTGACATAGGGGTTTATATTTAAGCTGCTGAGCTTATCTATAATGCCGAGTGGGGTATTGTATTGAAGGCTTTTGCGAGGTCTAGGTAGGCTGTGTGGACCACCTTCCCCTCGTCAATGGCCTTGGTGACTGTTTCAAAGAAATCAACCAGGTTTAAGAGGCAGGATCTGCCCTTAACAAAGCCAAACTGGGTAGGATCCAGTGTTTGTAGGTACCCAATATCTTTATTTATGAGGTCCATGATGATCCTTTCCATAGCTTTGCAGACCAAGCTAGTCAGGCTTATGGGGCGATAGTTTCCAGGATCCGTTGAGGCACCACCTTTATGGAGAGAGACCACTGTTGCTGTATGCCACTCTTTGGGCACATATCCTGTAGTAAGGCTGAGATTGAACAGTAGTTTTATGTTTGGGTTTAGCTCTTCTTGGAGTTCATGTAGGACGCAGCCCGTGACACCATCTCGTCCCATTGATGCTGTGTTTTTTGCTTTGGAGAGGGCGGCTCTTACCTGAGCATCTGAGATGTCAGGGGGGCAGCACTCTGCTGGGATAGATATTTGCCCTTTTGGTGGGGAGGGGGGCAGAAGTTTGCGCTGAACCTGTCAGCTTTTATTTTCAAAACACATAATCATTAATTCCTGGCGGTGGGCACTGGGGGTTTTACACATCAGTTTTTAGCTGCAATCTTAATTGTTGTCTTCCCAGCATCTCCTTCTATGTCTCCCCCATGGGTTAGGATTCAAATTTTCAAGAACATGAAAAACAAATCCATTGTTGGGGTATAGATTAATGATTGATATGTCTGGACAGTACATTGGTAGTGTTTTTTACAGTCATAATCATGTTCATAAATTCTTTCCCTGAGATGGTGTTCAGTCTTACCTATGTAGAAGGCTAAACATTTTTTACATGTAGCTGCACACAAGATCCCTTTCATATCCCAGTTATGATATCCATCTACCCAGGCCATGTAGTGACCATTAATCCAAACCCCGTCCCATTCCTTAATAAAATAGCATTGCCTACATTTGCCACATTTGTATTTTCCCTTCCTGTTTCTCATTCCCACTGGGCATTTGTGCACTTTTTCCATTAGTGTTTAAAAGCTAGTCCCTCTCTTATATACAAACCTAGGTTGCTCTCCCAGAATGTCAAGCGTATTGTTAATTAAAAACTCTCCAGTTCCTAGAAATCATATCCCTTATAAATCCACTATCAACTGAATATGTCATAAACAAACCATGGGGAAATTGTTCCTAATTATCCTTGGTTAACATAATATCCCATTGCTGAAATGGCTTACCTGTAATTGGGAAATATGACCCAATATGCCTTTTTGCTCCTACTTGAGCCTGCATCCTAGACAGAAGGTTATCAGGATATCCTCTCTTAGTGACCATACTGAGAAGCACCTCAATTTCAGTCACAAATAAAATATCATCAGACACCATGCAAGCTAACCTGACCATTACTCCCTTAACTAATACTGTCTTTAGGAAGTATGGGAGGCAACTATTGTAGTATAGCAAGGAATTAAAATATTTGGGTTTGCTATAAAAATGTAGAAATACATCTCACATTGATCAAATCCTTGGTAACGGCTAAATCAATATAACGTGACTTATCACACTAAATACTTAAAATGTAAAACTCAAGAAGGGGTGGTCCAATTAATATATTCAATAAATTCACTCAGGCATTCCCTTGTCCCCCACCAAAAAATACATATATCATCCAGAAATCTGGTATCTAATACCCATTGATTGATACCCATTGAATATGGCATCTAATACCCACTGATATCAGGGTGTTTAGGGGACAGAGACCAACCCCCTTGGTCACCTGTGATAAGAAAGGAAAAAATATCACATTAATACCTGCACTATTATGCTCTGCAGTACTGTGTTACTATAAATGTACATCTCTATGCACTGCTGGCACAATTACAGACCTGTTGAAACCCTGACCTCATATAGTAAGACAAGAAGACATTACTATTCCCACAAACAGCTGTAGTTACTTGTAAATAAAAGCTCTTTACACAGCAATCTCATCAGCAAAAATGAGGTACACTTTTGACATTTGTAAAGACTCTGCACAGTTGACACATATGGCAATCTGTAATGTCCTGACAATACTGTCACATCTATCAGTGTGGTGACACCTACAATGCATACATATGACTGTAACATGTGTACAATCATAAAATATTTGTGCAGCTGGCAATCATGCCGACACTACTGAACTCCAGGCAGCAGGCCTGGGACACTATAGGGATTACATTGCTGTAAACCTACAAGTATAACAAAACAGTGTAATGCTTAGCAGGAGCAGGACCACGGCCTTGTCCGATAACTGATGGACCTGTGCAAAGTAGATGGAGAGGTAATCTCAGTACCACCGCATGTTGCACCATAAGTTAATACGTCCTTATATCTCATATTTACAGTCGCTACTATGCTAATTATTATATCGGTCAACTTCTGATCATGATAGTCTTACTGCAGTTAAACCCCCTCCCCAAAGAACACAGACTTGATACCCACCTAAGAGTATGTGCACCCTGACACACTGAATGCTACAGTATTGCAAAGGTGATCACACTAAGCTAACCTGCACTCATCTCTGCCATGGAAACTGTGGCACACATATCCATGATGTATGGTGTGATGGATGCCTGGGATTTGTCATGTATGCCTAGGTTCACCAGGAATTCCTCAGAGGCTGAGAAAGGTTGTTCTGCTGCAGGCCCACCACCAGTGATGCCACTATCCCTGGCTACATCTACTGCTCTTCTGCATACAGCATTGATCATGTCCTTTGTGTTGTGTTGAACCTGCTCATATGTCTTGCTCTGATGACCTGTAGCATTCATGTCACAGACAAGGTCAGCCCAGAAAGCTGCCAGCTGTTCCTTGTTTTGCCTTCCCTTGAACAATAAGAGTTCATGGTATTGCTGGAGGCCTTCAAGTATAATCTCATTCTCCATATCCGTGAAAGGTGCACATCATCTTCGGTACATGTGCCCTGAAAGACAACAGAATGGGAACACATGTCAGGATCACATATGTGGAAGTACACCATGCAGAGATACAGCAAGAACAGAATAGCTGGCAGTATCTACTGCTTGATCACACATGTCATATTCCACAGTATGCAAACATACTAAGTGTGTGGATACAACTAAGATACTAGTGATAGTCAGCTATTCCTGTGTGTGCCATGACAGATACTGTGTGTCCCCTAAGGGCAACCCCTCTGATAATATGTCAAAACAACAGTGCCAAACAAATAGCAGTGTGCTATTGCAACCACTATAAAGGGACAGTCCCAATAGACCAGTGAGCCACATTGACAGAAATAATTTCACCCTTGATGTATTGTATGTCCTCTGTAGGTGTAAAACAACTGGATATCAATGAAATGTCTTTATCACAGTTCAAAGAAAGTCTTAATGCTGTAATCCTTATTACTTGTAAGCATATTCACACATCTGCATCCTGTTGTAAACAAAAAGGTTACATACCTGCTGGAGTGCAAAACTCCTCTGTTGATACGTAGTGATATTTAAGTTTTTGCAAACTCATGTTCTGTGTGCAGAAAGCCTCATGCAAAATGGTTCCCCATAGCTACCATGTCTGCCTTTTAGCATGCTTCTCATTCCCAGTTGATTGCCTTTTAACCAATCTGTGGTTCTGAAATGCTAATTGCAGCCAACACCGCTGATTTGCAGTATCATCAGCCAACAACTTGCAACCACTGTACAAAATATAAGGTCTTCCTGTAGATTAGATGGCCTTTCTGATATGTTGTGCTGGACATTACTGGGGTGAGGAGATTATGACAGCATAGAGGGTAGGTCTGTAGCAGCTACTGTTACCTAGAGATGTGTGTGCTACAGGCCAGAGCTGCTGTAAGTAATTGGCCTAGGCAGAGACTGTAAACACTTTGGAGGACAACCAGCTGTAGGAGTAACTATGGAAGCTGGTGTCTATATTATATTCGCGAATGCTTAGGTTGTTGAATACGGCTTGATCGACACCTAATGAGCAAACCACGAGTACATTGAATGCTGGAAATCGTGAAATTTGAAATCCCGATTCGGCACAACCGGCCCTTCTGCGGTGTAGCTCCATAAGGTAAGTGTGCGATAGTTACAGACCTTAGGGTTAGGGTGCGGGTTAAGGTAAGTGCATAGATAGTAATGTATGTAATGGTTAGAAGTAGGGTTTGGTTAAGTGAATGTGTGTGGATTATAGGTTCATAGATTAGCACTAGGCAAACTGCCCTTGTGGGCCATTTTCAGCCTAGCCAATTACCAAATGTGAGAATCGAACCCTGCACCTTATGCTTGTAAGGTAAACACCTTAACCATTATGGCAACCTCCCACCCAAAAATTCATAGGTAACTTCCATTGCAAGACTATCTAACTATCCCTTGAGAGATTCAAACCCTGCAGTTTGTGTTTATAAGGCAAACACCTTACCCATTAGGCCACCCTCCCAACCTCTTGGCTCTATTATTTGCTTTGTTTGAGTATAGCTTATTAAGGTAAGTGTGCGATAGTTACAGACCTTAGGGTTAGAGTGTGGGTTAAGGTAAGTGCATAGAAAGTAATGTATGTAAGGGTTAGTTTAGGTTTAGAAGTAGGGTTTAGGTTAGTGTATGTATGTGGTTTATTTATTTTCTTTGGTTGGTAGTATGTAGCGAGCAGTGTAGTGGGAAGTGTGTTTTGTTTTCTTAAGTGGGTGGAACGGTGTTGGCCAAGTAAAAGTATCCGGTGATGTGTTTTTCAGTGTTGTGAGCTTTCTCTGACTTGTGCATTCACTGAATAGGTGTCGATTACGTTGTATTCGACGACCTAAGCATTCAGGAATATAATATAGACCCGACAGCTGTGTCAGCCTTGTAGAAGAGGCAGAGCCAGAGAGAGGGTAGCCATTCCACTCCAATTAAGGCATGTGTTTAAGCTAAGTATTTAGGCAATGGTATCACTAACATAGTACTAGGGCTACATGTCTGTCATGTCCTTGAGTAACATAGGGGATAAACATAACATTATGTCCACCATTTGGGCAGCTGTCAGGCCACGTGTTACAGTCTGGTATTTGTTTGAAACATGTATGCTGGCAGTCCTTGTTACAAGCAGGGTCTTCATGTGTGTATGTTAGTTGTACAGCTGTACTGTACTAATCTGCACTGTGAGTTTGAAATGATTATATACTATATTCTGATAATAGTGGGCCTCATTTGCATTACCTGAGTAAAAATCCTCTGTGAATGCATATTAGTGCATGACGTGACACTTTATGCACTTATAGTTTTGCTATAGGGATATGTGAAGTGTGTTCCTATCTGCAAGCCTGTGACTTCCATCAGTGACAAAAAGACATTTCATTTGTAATACATTGTGCAGATAAAGGGTGCATGACTCAGTAATTAATTCCTGGCTTCACAATAAAGTTATTTAAATGCTACATAACCCTGGATTTGAACCCAGGACTGTGTGTGGCAAAATGGACTGTTTACAAGGAACTTAACAGGTGGAGCTATTCAGGCACTGTTACAGTGGGTGTATTTCCAAAATGTAAGTACACACACACACACACACACACACACACACACACACACACACACACACACACACACACACACACACACACACACACACACACAGGCTGTTACTTTTTTTTTACAGCCATCATTATGTGCATGGCTTTATATTGATGTGTTTTTGCACCAGGGTCCCTGTTGCACATGTTTTTTTTTCCAGTAATGCCTTAGCAGGTGTACTTGTAAATGTTGCTAATAAAAGGGGACATTTACCTGCTATTAGAAAACTCACGTCCATTCTTGTGTGTTTCGCTTTCTAGAGGTATTCTGTTGAACCAGACTCCAAGGTGCACTCCCAATTTTTCCATTTATCTTTAAGCAAGTTTGCATGACGCAGAGCAATGTGCAGCTCTGCTGAAAAATGCTTAATGACTGTAACTTGAAATTATTATGTTTTGCTTAAACCACCTGTTTTAATTAATAACTTTGTGGTGTAGCAGGTTAATGCAGTGGTCTGTAGGTTTGATGGCCTTCTGTTCAAAATAGGGGACAGGTGTTTATTTTGTACATGTATTATTTAAAACACATATATCGATATAGCTCCATTTAGCTGAGCTTAGCAAAGCTGCATCACGTGGGGGAAGCTCAGTGTCATGCTAATAATATATAAAGAAAAAATGGGGAGATAGGAAAGTGGTGAAATGGGGTGCAAGCAGGAAAAAAAAACATAATCAAAGGCAGGTAGATATGTGCAGGGAGGGTGTAGTGAAGAACCATAGCTATCCATTTTTTGTACAGCAACAATTGTGCATTTTGACAGGATTTGAAGATGACTTTGGACTCTACTTCCCCCCAGAGAGAGGAGTGAGGACAATATAATTGCATTGTTAAGCCACTTGGAACCAATTATGTGTGTCCAGTGGACACAAGTGAGAAATGGAGAGCTATGTATGGGACAATATTTTTTGGGGGGGGCAGGTGCCTTTTTTTTTTTTAAAGTGAGAGTAGAATGTTGGGGAAGGGATATAGGTACATGTGGGGGAGATAAGTTGAGTAGGTGAGGAAGCTTTTGCAGACAGACAAGACAGACAAGACAACAGACAGGGGTGGTGTGTGACACAAGAGGGGTAGACACCTTGGATGGGGAGGGTGTTTGTTGTGGAATCTCATTCTAATGTGCCTCCACAAAGTAGCAGCATGATTCACATCCCCACCCATGGGACTATCAACAATGCACCATCACTGCCTCGAGGGTGGCAGTGGTGGAGACTGGGATCTAGGGCAAGCATCCCCCACCAGATTGGCCAGAATGCTCTCCATCTGATGCAGGCATTGTCCAAATCCTTGCATGATGATCCCACGCAACAAACCTGGCAGTTCATCACTGGTGACAACTCCCCTTCCAGCACCCCCCAAGAGGAGGTCTAGGGTCCATCCTGTGGGGTGGTACTACTAGTGGCCACAGGTAGTGCAGAGGAAGCAGAGGGGACACCACCAGGCTGGGTTCCAGATGTGCTGGGATCCGGTGCCATGGCCAGAGAAGCCAAGATAGGTGGATCATGAGGAACTGGCTGACCTTGACGTGCTGTAGTAAAGTAGTTAGAACAATAAGTTAAGGTCAGTAATAACCAGACCGATGTTTGTATTAACAGAATGCAACATATTTATTAATCCAATTACATATTAAGGTATATTATGCATCACGCAACATTAAGTAACATAACAGTTAGCATTTTAACAGCAATCCAGTATGAATTACATCATAAGGGCAACAAAACAGTTAGTTTAAGAAAATATGTTAATACTGAATCAAAATAATAAATAACAATAATACATTAAATTTTAACAAAATATAGTTAAACAAAATATATTAATATGAAATCATTGTAATGAATAACAATAATAAAGAAGATAAGAGCTGGGGAGAGAGAGAAACAGATACCGTTAGTAATGCATAGTTCTACAGGTGTGTAGTGTCAGTTGTGAGTACAGTGACTACAATTCTTCTATAGCTGATGTAGCACGTCCATACCTCTCAAGCTGTTAGCATGAGACAATATGGGACAAGCACTAAAAATGCAGGTACACAACTACACAGAACAGTTTCACATAATGTGGACTTATAAAACTACCAAGGTGTTCCGTAAATGGATATGGTAATACATTGCATTCCAGGTAATCATTTATCTGGTAATCATGTGACAGATAGATTAGGCAGTTCTAATTACATTACGAGAAATCATGACACTTGAGAGGCATGTTTGCATACATTAAATAAACTAGACAACCATCATGCCTTAGTTGGTAGGCATGGAAGTAGAATACAATAGCTATGACTGCAGGGGACATCTGCAAATAATGTAACAATTTACTGCCGCAATGTAGAACAGACATGCAATGACTATAGCCCTATTACAAATATTAAGACAGATTTATTTAGGAAACAAAAATGCTGCTTAACACTTTATTTGCATTGCTGATAATTCTCTGTGAAATCTACACACACTATCTGCTCATAAAGTAGGAAACCTCACCCATATACCTTTTGTTCCCGGAGTGGAAGAAAATGTGAGCATTATGTGACTGAAATTGGCCTGGAGACAACCTTGAACCATACTATGAGTTGTGCAATAAAGTTTACATGACATTTGTTTTGCATTGTAGAGCTATTACAGTTTTACATGACTGCAGTGACAGTAGAACACACTTGCAATGAATACAGCCTTGATGCAAATATTAAGACAGATTTATTTAGGAATCCGCAATACTGCTTAACAC
Organism: Protopterus annectens; assembly: GCF_019279795.1. Taxonomy (NCBI): domain Eukaryota; kingdom Metazoa; phylum Chordata; order Ceratodontiformes; family Protopteridae; genus Protopterus; species Protopterus annectens. The sequence goes on along the minus strand of NC_056733.1, from coordinate 1,656,261,432 downwards.
TTTATTGGTATTGCTGATAATTCACTGTGACATCTACACACACTATCTGTTCATAAAGTGGGCTACCTCACCCATATATCTTTTGTTCCTGGAGTGGGAGAAAATTACAGCATTATGTGACTGAAACTGGTCTGGAGATAGCCTTGAACAATACTATGAGTTGATTAATACATTTTTCAGACCATTAGTTTTGCATTCTATAGCTACTATAGTTGTACACTTGATTGCAGCAAAGCTACCGTAGAGATGGAATGTATACAGCTCTAGTGCAACTATGTTTTGATAGTACAATCCTGCTTTACACATTCTTGCTTACTGTTATTTGTATTGTTTATTGTTTATTGCAATATAGTTGTTATTGTTCATTTATTATACTATTGCAGAAAAGAGGAAAATCCAAGGATACAAAAACTCCCTTACCAGCCTCAGTAAGAAGCAGAGATCCCTCATAAAATCCTCCAAAGCTAGTTACGAAAATAAAATTGCCAAAGAATCAGATTCCAAAGACAACCACAAGGCATTCTATAGCTGTGTCAAGAAACTAAATGGCAATTCTCAGATCTGCTCTGAGCTACAACAGAACTGTATTAAATATACTGATCCCAAGGATATTGCCAATATCCTGGCAGATCGATTCACTGCCAACTTCACCCGCCTCTCACCCCCTAAAGGGCCCATCTCATTACTGAACGATTGCCAAATTCTGGTAATAACGGGTCACACAGGTAAAAAGCGCACTCTCCAAAGCTAAAAATACAGCATCTATGAGACTGGGCAACATCCCGGGCTGTGTACTACATGAACTACAAAATGAACCGGTACCTCACCTAAGTGGCATGCTTAATCCTAGCCTCACCTCAGGCTTTGGGCCCATTGAGTGGTGCACAGCTACAGTTACCCCACTCCACAAGGGGGAATCCACCATGGATCCTGGGAACTACTGCCCCATCAGTCTGATGAGCCTGATCTGCAAGGCTATGGAATGTATTATCGTGGAACTTATAAACAAAGATATTGGCAACCTTCAAACACTGGACACCACCCAGTTTTGGTTTGTGAAGGGAAAATTTTGTCTCCTGAACCTGAGTGACTTCTTCAAATCATTCTCCAGAGCTGTGGACGAGGTTAAGGTGGTCCACACAGCCTATCTGGACCTTGCCAAGGCCTTAAACACCATCCCCCACACTGGAATCATAGATAAACTTACTAAGCTGGGCATTAATCCCTACGTCACTCGTTGCGTTGCCAAATGGCTTACTGACAGAACCCACACTGTAAAAGTAGCCGACTCCAAATCCAGTTCCAGACAAGTGACAAGTGGAAAACCTCAGGGTTCAGTCCTGGGACCGCTCTTGTTTGGCATCTACTTCTCAGAAGTACAGGCCAACACTAAGGGACTCTGGCTAACAAAGTTTGCAGATGAATGCAAACTGGGAGCCATTATTAAATCCCCCAAATGATGTGGATATTTTACAAAAGGGCCTTATAAAAACAGATGCTTGATGCTAGATCCATGGGCTCAAGCTCAATGGCAAAAAATGTACAGTTATCCCCTTTGGGGAAAAAAATGTACACATGAATTACCACATAGGTGACAGTACACTAAATACCAAACATGTGATAAGAGACTTAGGGACACAGATGGACAGTGGTCTCAACTTCGATAACCACATCACCAGAACAGTCAGGAAATCCTTCTATGGGGGGGTGGCCAAGGATGAACACAGGATAGCAGCAGATTTCTTCAGCTCCACCAATTTCATTACACTGACAGGAATTAATTACTTAAAAAATTAATTTTTGAAGTAATTTTCTTTCTAAATATGTTTGTTTTATATAGTTCTTGAATTATATCTAAAAAAAAAAGGAAATTTTAACAATATTCCTGTCAGAAATCACATTGGAAATTTTCCTGTCAGTTTATCAGTCTGAAATGAGTTCCAGTAAGACAAATTCTCAAGACTCCAGCAAGAACTTCAGTCTCTGATAACTATAATCCAGCAACTTACTGCTAAGATGGATAAAATGGATACTAAAATTGATGCCTTCATAGAAAAAACTACAAAACAAATAGACTTGTTACATATAGACCTGCAACAACAGAAGATCCAGATGACAGGCATAGAAGAAGCTGTGAATGACATGGAAAATAGAATCCAAGAAGAGGAAATCAACATTGAGTTTCTGCTGAAACAAAATACACATTTACAAACAAAGCTGGATGACTTGGAAAATAGATCTAGGCACAATAACATTAGGATTTTTGGACTGCCAGAAAATATTGAAGGTAACAATATTGCTTCTTTTTTAACAACTTGGCTCCCTAAAACTTTAGACTTACCAGAAGCATTCTCTTTTGGTATCCAAAGAGCACATAGATCTATAGCTAATACTAACTCTAACAAAAACTATCCTAGATCAGTTATAGTTAGGTTTCTATCATCTTTTGATAAAGAGATGGTTCTTAAATCTGCTTGGGCTAAAGCTCCTGTTAAGATTAATGAGACAACTGTGCATTTTGACAATGACTATTCTTCCTTGGTAATAGCTAAAAGAAAAGTTTTTCTGCCACTAATAAGGGAGCTTAAAAAAGCACAGTTTAAAACATACCTTCTGTTTCCTGCCAAGCTAAAAATCTTCCTTCCTGATGGTCCTAAAATTTTTGATGACTTAGACTCTGCTTTACTGTTTATCAAAAAAAATAAGATTTTGGATAAAATAGAGGAAATGGAATGGGCTAGTCCTAAATTAAAGAGACTGGCAACTGAAACTTCGTGGAAGACTTCAGAGAAGAAGAAGAGACTAAAGAACAAATGATTTGTTCTATGTTTTTTTTTTTTTCTCTCATCATTTTACTTCATTATTAATCTTTTTAAATATAGTTCCTGCATTTCCAGAAAGCCACAAATGTTCTGAAAAAGATTTAATCAAAGTTATTCTCTGTGTGCAAAGAAATGTTTTGTTTCATAACCAGTCAAAATATCTGAGGAACTAATAACAAGCTATTATTCAATTTGTTTCTCTTTCTGAAAAGAGAAGTAAGGTCAGTTATTTGATACATTTTTTTTTCTTTTTTTCTCCTTTTCTTCTTTTCTTTGTTTAAACAATGACATTCTATTTAGATTATGTAGTGGGTAAAGGGTGGGGGAGGGCAGGGAGAGAAGAGTAATGAAAATATGATAAATGGAATAATAACATATTTATTCCTTGTAAAAAGTTTATATGTTCTTCAAATGCTATTCCTAACTATACTTTCTTGATTATACTGCTTATGCTTGTTTGTAAATAATCTGACATGCTTTAACTAATAATAATTAGAACTAAATAATAGTAAATACTATGTTTTATTTTTAACTCTATTAATATAAACAGTAAGTAATATTCCATTGTATATACTTATAGCTTTCTCTTACATTCTTTTTTATTTCTGCTTTACACTCTTTTATTTTCTACTCTCTTTTTCTTTTCTTTATTCTTTCTATTTATTTTTTTTACTCATATTAATATATAGAAATGCTTTTGATCATATAGACACAGTAAATAATAAGATTTGCATAAAAATTGAGTTGGGACAAAAATATTGAGTTTTATTACTTATTAATAACTTTGGGCTTAATTTCACTTACATAGAGGCTGTAATAACCTGTAAAATACATCGCAAAGGTTTTGTCATGTTTAGATGCATTTACACTGCTAAATGAATGTTTGTCACTAGTTTTTAACAAATTTCCCGCCAAAATGTTAAGGGAGACAATCTGGGATGTGGGCTTCCTCATGCACAGTGTCCTTGAGCTGTTTCTAAAGCTTCATCTCTCAGAATTCTCACAGAGAAGCTGAAAGCAGTCAATGTGATCTTTGACCCAGATATCACACTGACACATCACAGATTCAGGAAGAACACTCTACCAGGAAGTAGAACTGATGCAAATGCGACTATGTGAAGGAAAATGAACTCTCTGACATTTAAATGTGAGTTATTTTATATAATTACTTAAATATCTATGTTATAATTCATAAAATATGTCAGTTATAATGATTTTAAATGATGCAGTTTCTTGTAGTAAGTAAATGTCTTATTTTAGAAGGCATAGAAAATGAAACATTCATTCAAGTGTTTTTGAAAATCTATTTGAATGCAGCATACTAATCTGTGTTAGAAACTTTTGTTCCAAACATATACATTACTATAAATCATTTAATTCATCTGATTGACAAACATAAATAACTTTATAACTCTATTCTGGAAGAAATTGTTATGTGATATATTTTAAAGCAGTAGTATAGACATACAAAATACAGATGTTTTTTTTTTTTTTTTTTTTTTTACAATAATGCAAGTGTTTCTGAGAATTTGCATAACTATGCAGTATGATTTATAACAATTTCTATAAATATATTTTATTCTATTGACAATAATGAGTATGAGTAAAATGCTCATATACAAGCAATTCAAGGTTTTTTTTTGGAAGCTGTTGACGGCATTTACATGACAGAAAATAGATGCATCTTAATATATGTAATGTCTGAACCATATTAGCCAAAGTTTTTGATTTAAATGAATGTTAGAACTTATTTTTACATACTTTGAGTAAATTAATATGTAAATATGCCTTCCCTTTTTTTTTTTTTTTTCCTCTCTTTCTTTCACTCTCTCTCCCTCTCTCTCTCTCTCTTCTTGGTTCCTAATATCAAGTTTATCTGAATGCTATTTGAATACAAGTGTATTATATTACATAGATGTATATAGTAGTATGAATAGTTTTTTTAAAAAAAAAAGTTTATTTTAGTTTATATGATGCTGTTTTATCAAATGTGTAGTCTTGTCTTGCTAGATAATTGAATTGAAAGCTGCTAATTTAAGTTAAATATAACCAGTATTAAATTGATAAGGTGGTAGCTGAGGTACTGCTGCTTAGGGTAGGGGGTTAACTTGAGTGGTAAATACTACTCTAAGTTGGAGTTTTTAACTCCAGGCTGGATGCAAGGTTTAATCCTTACATTATTTTCACTTGTTCATTGTTATATGTATATAGTTTTGACATCCACAATACATTTCATTGTCACTACAAACAAAATTGAATCCTATACAAAATCCCATAAGAGATTCAATAAATACAGCTATATTTAAAGGTACAACTAAAGGAGGAGATGTAACATTACTTATGTTGTTATTTGTTATTTTGATCATAAGATTCTTAAGTTTTAAAAATGCCAAATGACATATTTAAAAGGAATTTCTTTAAACATTAATGGATTGAATAATCCGTGTAAAAGGGCAAGCCTAATAAGATACATTAATTTACATAAGGCCAACTTAGTCTTCCTGCAAGAAACCCATCTCTTGAAAAAAGATATTGATAAACTAGCCACAAACAAATATACAGTATTGGTTAGTTCAGAGCACAATCAGAAAAAAAGAGGAGTGGCTATTTTATGGAATAAAAGTATGCCCATTCCTAAAATCATTAAGTCTTATCAGGATGACAAAGGAATGTTTTGTTTGGTTACAATACAAATTAATGGGAAGACCTACACTTTAATTAATGTATATTGGATACCTGGAATTGGTATTAATACAGTGAAACATCATCTTGATAAGATCATATCATTCTCTATAGGAGATATTATTTTAGCTGGTGACTTTAATTGTATACTACATGAACGTGATACTACCACTATAGGAAAAAGAAGAATTACATCTAATGCAAAACATTTAAATGATTTTGCTAATTCTTATCATTTGAATGATATTAATAATCAGATAGATTCAAAATCATTACCATACACCTTTTTTTCTAACAGATACAAAACTTATTCAAAAATAGATAGGGTCTTTATTTCTAACCAGATGGTAACAGATTTAATTAATTCCAAAATCATTTCATGTCCTATATCTGATCATAATTCAATTGTTTTCAAATTCATGATAAAAAATACTCATAATGTTCAGATCAAAAGGATACCAGCATACTTAACTCAACTAAAAGACTATAAAGAATATATACTTTCAGAATTACAACATTTTCTAGACATAAATAATACTCCTGAAGTCTCCATTGTCTATGTTTGGGATGCCTTAAAATCATAGCTATATGGACAAAGTATAAGATGGTATAATAATAAAAGGAAATCTTGGGATAAGGAATTGTTAGATATTCAAAGTAAATTAGACTCTTATAAACATAATAATAAAGAAAATATTATGGGTAAGACAAGTCATTGAAGAAATAAACAAACTAAATGAGAAATACAAAGAAATTTTAACTCATAAAGTTAAAATAACTCTAGAGAAATACAAGTTTTTGTCTTACTCAATAAGCCCCAAATACTTACATAGACTTAAAAATAAAACAAAAAGGTTGAATAAACAAAACCATATCAAAGAAATCTTTTCTCTAAGGAAAAAGAAGAATGTTTCTAGTCTACCAGAAATACTAGATGAATTTAGAAATCACTTTCATAATATTAACAATAATAACATTAACATGGAACCTAAAGATAAAATAAAGGAGTTTATAACCACAAACATGAATAAAAAGCTTAATAAACAACAGATTAAACTATTGGACAAAAGTATTTCATATACAGAGGTTATTACACAAATAAATAAGCTTAAATCAAACAAAGCACCAGGTAATGATGGTATTATACCAGAGATATATAAAATCCTTTCTAAAAGTACATATTCATTAATACATAAGGTTTTTATTTTGGCCCAAACTGAGTTAATAACCCCCCCATCTTGGCAATATACATTTATTTCGCCAATTTTAAAACCTAATAAAAATCCAACTAGATGTACTTCATATCGGCCCATCTCATTACTTAATGTTGATTATAAAATGTTTATGAGTATTTTTGCTGATAGATTGAAGACAATCATTCCCGGCATTATAGATATAGATCAGACAGGCTTTATTGTAAATAGAAATACTTTTGATAATATAAGAAGAACTTTAACATTAATTGATTTTGCAAATAGGAAAAAGAAAGATTTAACACTTATTAGTCTTGATATAAGTTCAGCATTTGATTCAGTAAGTTGGGACTATCTGTTTACCTTACTGAAGTGCACAAACTTCTCAGATGCATTTGTAAATCTAATTGAGCATTTATACAAAGGAACGTTGGCTTATATTAAGGTAGGAACATATGTTTCACAAAAAATACCCATTCTTAAAGGTACAAAACAAGGATGTCCACTTTCTCCACTATTATTCACTTTAGTAATGGAGCCCTGGGCTAATTTGATCAGAAACAGTACTGACATAGAGGGTTTTGAAATAGATGAAAATACAACATCCAAAATTCAACTTTTTGCAGATGATGTTCTAATTACATCAGCAGGATCTAATTCTTCTATGCAGTCTCTATTTGATAAAATGATGAATTTTAAAAGTATTTCTGGTTTAATATTCAATGAAGAAAAAACTAAAATACTAGCTATATATACACGAAAAAATATTCTCATTAGTGATTTTACTAAATATGTACCCAATTCAGGTCAGATAACTTATTTAGGTATAATACTATCTAAAGATATTAAATCTATTATATATAATAATTATAATACCTGTTTTCTTAATATACAAAATCTTTTAATACCTGGAATAATATGTTTTTACTATGGAGGAGAGACTTACAATTATTAAAATGATAATATTCCCCAAGATTTTATACTTAATACAATCAATAATACTTCCACCTACAAAAATAATTATCAAGAAACTGAATACACTAATGTTAAATTTCCTATGGGCACCTAATAGACCTAGGATTGCATTAAAGAAACATACTAATAGCTGGTCTCAAGGGGGTATTTCTTTTCCAGACTTTAATTTATATACTATCTCTTCTATTGTAAAAGTTATTACTTTATTAATAGATCACTCATATGTCGCAAAATGGAAAGATTATTGGGAGCTAATTAGTACGCACTTCATGAAAATCTCCTTAACACATAAAAATATGATTGTAAATAATTCCATGTTATGGTTACTAAAGGAATTCTGTACTTTACCTATTACACCTAAACATATGGTTTGTTACCCATTAAATATTATTATTAACTATCGTAACTTTATATTCATGCACCCTAAGTATAGGGAATGGAATTTTATTGTATTCACTATAATGTATACTCAGGGTATGCTTTTGTCATCTACTTCTGAAGGAATTCATTTAGCTATAGATAATGATCTAAAGTACTGGTATCAGTTGATATCTGATAATAAAGTTAAAAATCTAGATTTCTTAAAACAAGAATTTGATCTAAGAGAAACTTGCTGGTTAGAGGTTCAGACCTTTAGACAACATCTCATTGATAGAATAGATCTAATGTCTATAACAGTTAAATAATCTATTCCAACACTGATTGATTACTTGATATTAAATTTACAACATAAAGTTTCTGATAAAGGTAAACTTTCATACATACATAAAATTATCAGACAAGAAACTTTTTACAGTGTAGATACATACTGGAATTATTTCACTTCTATTAATGGGGACCCACCAAATCAACAAGATAAACAATATATATTGGAATCTGCCTATAGAACTACGTCTTCAATTGTCTGGAGACTTTATACACCTTTGATGATTAATAAAATAAATAATAAAGATAATCTATGTAAGAGATGTAATGTAGAAATTAATGCTGACTGGGCTCATATGTTTTATGACTGTATAAAATTGAAAGAATACTGGAAGTCAGTTAATGAATTTTTGCAGGCTTTTTTTACAGATAATTTCATTATTTCTAAATCTCTTATATTATTCAACACACATGTACCTCAAAGTGTTAAAAAGGTTAAGCTTCCCTTGTTATGGTCTATTCTAGCAGTGGCTAGGAAAATAATAACCAGAAATTGGATTTCAGATACACCTCCTTCGTTCAATGAATTTAAAAATGTTATGAATATAGTGTGCCATATGGAAATAAACACAATTAGGTCAAGAACAACTAGAAAAACATCTTATTATATTGTATGGGATAATTTACAAAATTTGTTAAAATATCCTAATTTCAATAGCATGGTATTTTAGTTTAATTAATTGATCTGATTGTAGTGGATGTCTTTGTAAATACTTTAGTTGTTTGTTGAATGTTATAATCATATCTATTTTTAATTACTTGTATAAAATTGTTATGATATTTCTCTTGTATGTTAAAACAATAAACCTGTTTTGAAAAAAAAAAAGGAAATCCTTCTATGTGGCACACCTCCTCAATAAGGGCTTTTCATCCAGAAAAAAAGAAGGTCATTGTCCCACTGTACTCATCCCTCATTAGACCCATTAAAAAATACAACACCCCATTTGATATGTACCTCTCAGACATCTGCAGCAACTGGAAAGACCGCAGAAATACCTCACTAAAAGAATCATAGGCCTAAAGCAGATGCCGTATGCTGACCATCTAAAAGAACTCCAGCTATACTCTGTCAAATATCGTCTACTATGATGCAATCTGCTTAACATACAAGGCCATGTCAATTCCAGTGGTGTTGGACATGCTACACTTAAAGAAATCCCAATCCCTCAGAGCCATATGCTCCATGGATCTAAAACTTGTCATCACAATGAACAAAACATGCTGGAGGGATAGATTCCTAACCCAGAGACTCCCCAGACTCTGGAGTAGACTACTCATACATGTCAAGCAGAGCGCCTCTTTGGTCCTCTTCAAAAGGAACCTTGACGATTGGATGGGAGATAGGAAATTCACCCTGGGGATCATATCAGTCGCCCTGCTAGACAGGGGTCCAGGAAAGTAAATACTGTAGGAAGAAATATCCAGGAAATTGTTATGGCTAGGCTTGTATAGGCCCTAGAGCTGATAGCCTAGTACCAAGCTATGAACTTATGAACCTATTGCTTTACATACAGATCTAATTGCCCATTTATTGCATTACAGTTTTTATTGCCTATTCTTTTTGCAGTACATTTTTTATTCTTTATTGCTTATTGTACTACAGTTACTATAATATATCCATACTTACCACACTCATGGCACAACCTGACCAGACACCTGGCATGGGACTGATTATTGCAAGTTCTCAGCTGCAACTGTTGGGAGAGAAGCACACCATTATGCATGCCAGTTTTGCACACATTCAGCTTTCATTTTGGTAAAACAGTGGAAAAAATACTTACATATTTGTGAGGCATGCCCCGCCCTAGCCTATTGGACCCAGGTGTCCAATGTTCACATCTTTATTCACTTTAGGTCGTCATAGTGGTGACAACACTCCTCGCCAGTGTGGGGGATACCAGTTGCACTGGTAATATCCCTGACCAACTGATCCCAGCTTTAGCCTTACACTCTGAGCCTTGGAAACAACCCTGCAGCAACCTAGGTTAATAACTATATATCAGGAACCCGGCAAAAATCCTGGACTCCTGCAAACCCCATCTCTGAGCCAAAAAGTGTGCACTCTCTGCAACACTGCCTGGCATATCAGCAGATAAGTAAACTCAGATAAATGGTGCAGAATTCACATCTATTGGCCTTAATATAGGCTATTTTCCCACCCTTACACAACATTTATCAACATTCAAAAAAGAGTCACTGTGCTTAACATTGCGCAAACCAGCTAAGCAAAGCTGAGCATCATGAAAACTCACACAACTGTGGTTTTAGCAAAGCTTAGCAATGTGCAAACTATATTAGCCTTTATCCACATGTAAGCAGTGTTTAGCACCAAGCAGTTGTCCCAAATGTAAAAATATTAATTGTAATTTAAAAAACATTTAACATTGCATTCAACAAATACGTTTGCTAGGGACTCAAACCCAGGACCTATGAAGCTTTATATCATCATTATATCCATTTAGCTACTTGGATAGTGTATAAAGTAGTACATAATGGTTAAGGTGCATGGCTTAAAAACACAAGGTGCAGGGGTTGATTCTCACATGGGATACTTGGCTAGGCTTAAAATGGCTCACAAGTGCAGTAAGCCTAGTACTAATCTATGAACCTATGAACCTTCACATACATTTCTGAGCAGTCACCGCACAAAGTGGAAGTGGGTTTAAATGGGCTTAAACATAAGCAGACATACATAATTAATTACATCTGTTTTTTATATTTAGATGTCTGGCAGTTGTCAACTGTCTATCTATAAGGGCAGCTTAGCATTGCTGTGCTCTGCACCATGCAGCACAGACAGACAAAATAAAAAATACAGATATGATAATAAGTTACATCCAGTTGATATATTTAGATGTGTGGCAGGTATCAACTGTCTATGTGAAAGTGTAGCTTGGCATTGCTGCATGCCACCCCACATAAATGGACATTTAAAAAAATAAAACAAAATAACACTTTATACATTTAAAAGACAAACTATTAATACACAGCACATTTTAACAGAAGCACAGAACATTACAGGGAGCCTCGCCATGTACACAGATTCTCTACACTCTACCTGAATTCAATACCCCTGTTGCTGTATTCTCCCTAGGTAACACACCATGATTAATATGCATTGTGTGCTGCATAAGGGGAACTGCAGCCATGTAAAGAGGAACATTCCATGTAGGCTCTATATGGAGCCTGGATGGATTTTATTATATCCTGGGGCATGTCTCAAAAGGGAAAAAGGAGTTGAGGAAAGATGGATGGATGTTGTAATTCTTATTTATCCAGAAATGTTCACATTCCAAAAAAATTGCTGATAATAAACCTTTTGTATTAGCACATCAGTATTTTCATTTTAAAACATTAGACAGAATTGTAACACCTTCTGCAGTGAACATTCATGATGGGCATTATTTGAAGTGTATACCTAAAGCTGTGTCTTTTTAAGCATCCAATATGCATTGTTTCATTTTTAAGAAAGCAGTGGCATTTTATAATGCATAATACTGCATAACCATTTTTTGCACACTTAGGAAGTGTACAGATACAAATGTGCTGCTGTTAATGTATATCATTGTATTTTCAGTTATTTTAATAGCACTTGGATGAGTATATTCTGTTTTAGAGTAGTGCCTGTTGTTAGTAATTATATGAAACTGTCAGCATTTCAGACTCATTATAAAACCACTATAAAAACATGCATACACATCTGTGTTCACTGTTATACAGTCATGGTAGACCAAGATCCAGGTTCAAGATACTAGCTGCCTGATTGAACAATAGGATTAGATCAATTTACATTGTTCTTGTTAGCAAAGGTGTATTGAAATGTCCTCAAAGAATCATAAGTGACAAATCTGATTTGGAACAAGTAGACTGGGAAAATGTGCTGCAACTGACCTGTCAGTCATTTTGTATGCAGCCATCCCAGGGATTAATTAAAAGGCCAGGCACAAGCCATACAGGTTGTGCAAGAAAGATGATTTTCACACAAGCTGCCAGTTTGTGATTCAGAGACATGTTAGCCATGATGAGGTTAGAATTCATTATCAGCTAATTTGCGTATCCCTGAATTGCATTTACTACCATGATGTTTTGATCATGGTAGTCATCTACTGCTTGTGCTGGTAATGGCATTCACCCTCACTCTCTCGCTCAGACATAAGTACACACAACATGAACACATAACACATACCTCACTTGCTATACATGTCCCTAACAATTCTGTACTTCCCGTTATAGTTGATCCGTATACTACTAGTTTAGTCATTATGGCACTTCAATATATGGTACCCATGGTGTCTAATAGTCCCCCCACCCCCATGGCCACACCACTGTTATGGCAGGTGGCTGAACATAGCCTTTTGTCCATGTTCAACAATTCAGTGTTTTGGAGACAGCTTTGTATATGCTTTCCTGATTGCAATTCTAGGGGAAGAGATCACATGGTTAGTTAGCATATGCATCTCCCTCAGAATGCCTCATTAGCATTCATCACTGCCACGGGGCATGCCACATGTTAGGTCAGTTACTGAATCAAGAAAAGGTACAGCTATGTCTACAAGGAGATGTACATGTTATGGTAATTTCTTGAATCCTGGCCTATGTGTCTGTGGGCATTAATCCAATTTTTGAGTGCCTGGTCTGACTCCATTATGTAACCTGTGTCTGGACATTTGCTGCATTTCATTATATAAGGCATATTCTTAGAAGTACATGCAAAGGAATCATGTACTTTGAAAATTCTTTTCTGTACAAGTCATCTGATATCTTTTGACCTTAGTTTGTTACATGGTTTTATGCCATTTTAAAGTGTGCTTTACTGTTGTTTCAGTGTGCATCTCACAACACTGTTTTTTTTTTTTTTGTTTTGTTTTTTTTTTTATAGATTCTGATGTATAAATTATAGTAGTGGGATCATTTAAAATATAGTTCTTGTCATCCTCACTAACTATTGCTTAAATGTCTCTTATGTTTTGGTAGAATTGTTAAAATTCTGAGTGGTATGTCACTGCATGCAGTAATACCAAAATGCTTGATTACGACTGACTTTTTTTCTGGTTGGGATAACTAGTACTTCTGTACAGATACATGTTTCTGTCAGATGGCTCCATACAAACATGTCTGCAATCTCTCATTCTGTGTAGTAAACTTAGTATCAAAGAAAGGTGGACATCAAAGTGAGTATTCCAGAGAGCAAATGTAGTTGATGGTTGTATTCTGTTTTGTACCTTACACATAGGCATTCGGTAAAAGAACAGAGACCATAAAGTTTGATCTAAGCCTGAATATAGTATCATATAGAAAATTAAGTACATTTTCTTTTCATTTCCACATAGTTAGGAATGCATACAAGTGACTTCTCTGTAGAGTAGCAGCTTTTCCCTCTCACTATCTCTAATAAGAATGTTGTCTCTTGGTTGTATTCATTGTGGTTATGTAACCCTCCTAGAATCCTCAGTAAGAGCTTTTCTGATCCAAATATCATGAACTAACTGACTAGCAAGTTGCTGAGTTTTAACCAAACCTATTTGCAGCTCTTCCTTGTTAGGTTCCCGCCAATTTCTAACTTGCTTGTTTTTGAGTTAGCACCCTTAAAAAGAGTTTTACATGATGAGGGTCAAAATCTGCACTCTTGTGGGAGGAGAGGGCTGAATTCACCTATCTGAACTACAAAGTGTGGGTAGGAAGCTCAATGTGTGCTCACCTGATTGGTTTTAGGAAGCTCAATGTGTGCTCACCTGATTGGCCTTAGGAAGCTCACTGTATGCTCTCCTGATTGGCCTTAGGGCATAGTTAGTGTAAAACTTGTTTTTTCTGATCGTATATAAGCCTCACATTTGGGATTTTCTTTGATCATGTTTTTCAGCGCTGCTCACTGTTTGGCGATAGTACTGAGACTTTCAGAGATTTTGAAAACATCTGATGCCATTCTTGATGAAACAATCATGCATGCAATCACCATAAGTTTAAATTTCCCTATAAAAAAATACCTCAGAACTTTACCTCAGTCCTGCAATATTTACGGGGCAGCTAACTTAGGTGATGAGTAGCATACACACTTTTAGTTAGAAATATTCAGGTCTATATTACATTATTACAGCAGCCAGGGCTATCGCTGCTCAAACAACATCTGGATTGGGTGCTAGACAGTTTTGCTGGATAGGTTACCTGCAGATTACCACAAAGTAAGAATCCATCTCTTGCCTGGTTGCAAATTACACTATTATCCCTTGAAAAGTACACATTAGGACCTGCAACCACGGATAGGCACTTTCCTGCTATTTCTGCATCCAGCGTGGTGGACATGGGCATTCTGAGGCAATGTAGTAATTGCCTTATGTATACTGACAACCACTTAATTCTTGGACAGACAAATACAGTATGTGAGAGATGTAGTTACACATCGACACTGGAGACCACAGTTTCACACACAGACACAAAAAGCAACAAATAGGCTGTCAGTGATACACACACACACACACACACACACACACACACACACACACACACACACACACACACACACACACACACACACACACACACACCAATGACTGTACATACAAATGATCAGACACATAGACCTACATATGCAGAGGTGCTCACATGCAACTTATCCAAACCTCAAAGGTCTCTCAGGAACAGTCATCATAAACTCTGCATGCACACAAAAAAGACAATTCCCATCACAAAAACGTAAGGCCACATCTCATTTTGTCTCAGCTACCAAGCCCATAAAGTGAAACACTCCACAACCCAATATTTTTGTCATAAGAGATGCCATTATGAGGCACACTGATGTCCTTCTTACCAGGCTGTATAAGGAGATGGTTAGAGTTAGCTGTCAGAGGCCAGTATCCTTCAGATCAAGCAAGTACTCTTGTCACTTACCCCCAGGTGCCAGTATGACTCTGTCATAGTCTATGTGGGCATGAATGAACTGAGATATACCTCCTTGCACTATATCAAGAGAGGGTCTATATTAGCTCACCGAAACTCATCTTCAGTGAACACTGTTTCATTGACACGTATTCAGTGAAAATCATGTCCACGATTCACTGAATTTTCTAATGTAAATGAAGTAGTTGGCTAACTACACAACTTTGGCCTTTTCCCTACTGCAGTGCGATCTCAGAGTTGGTATATATAGTTGGGTGGGGGTGAAGTTCCCACTTTGGTGGGTTTGATTTAGTTACTTATGGGTTCCGTTGTGCTGCAGGGCAATTGTTTAATTGCCCTTTGAAAATTCAGTGAATAGCAGAAGTGATTTTCACTGAATATGTGTTGATGTAAAGGTGTTCACTGAAGATAAGTTTCAGTGAACTAATATAAATCCTCAAGAGAGACATGATTAAGCTTTCAGGATATGTGCCACAAGCAGGGATGAGACTAACACTGAGCAGCATTTTGCCATCTCCAAGGATGAAGCCACAATACCAACAGAAAATGATCAATGTTAACAATTCACTTAGCTACTGCTGTTATTCTAAAGGGGTCCAACACTTGTAAGCCTGGGGGGCCATGGTTGACAAGCCAAAATACTTTGCGAGGGATGGTCTTCTTCTGTCACCACTAGGCTTTTGGACATTGGCCAAAATATTATCCACACATATAGTGACTTTTTTGGGCTTTGCCAAACAGACAAATCGACCAACATAGCAAAAGCAACTCTGGACAAGCTAAATGTTTTCCTGCATCTGAACAAGAAACTGCCCTCCCTAGAAACACTCTTCACCCTGGATAATGTTGTCATCTGTGCAGTTGCTTAAATATTGCTTAAAGCCATGGAAAGTACTCTGGGTGTACATGACTATAATGCCTGTCATACATTCCAACCACCCACTGAAAAGAAAGAGCAAAAGGTGAATGTGTACCTGTCTGCATAAAGGATAAGCACACCTCAAGGCTTGTCAAATAGTATGATATGGTATGATATCATAATGGAACTCATAAATAAAGACATAGGGGACTTACAGACATTGGATCCAACCCAGTTTGGCTTTGTCAAGGGCAGATCATGCCTTTTAAACTTGGTTGATTTTTTTGAAACAGTCACCAAGGCCATTGATGAGGGCAAGGCAGTCCACACAGCCTACCTTGACCTTGCAAAAGCTTTCGACACAATACCCCACTCGGGTATCATAGAAAAACTCACCAACTTAAATGTAAACCCATACGTCACAAGATGGGTTGCAAACTGGCTTAGTGACAGAACCCACAGGGTCAGAGTGGCTGGCGCCATGTCAGACTCCAAGCCGGTCACAAGTGGTGTCCCACAGGGCTCAGTCCTAGGCCCCCTCTTGTTCGGCATCTACTTTTCAGAAGTACAGGCAAACACAGGAGGATTATGGCTGACTAAGTTTGCAGATGACTGCAAACTGGGCACCATAGCTGAAAACACATCAGACATAGATATCCTCCAGAAGGGTCTCATAGAAACGGATAACTGGAGCCAGAGCCATGGCCTAAAGTTAAACGCCAAAAAATGCATAGTCATACCCTTCGGGGAAAACAAGGTTACCCCTAGCTACCATATAGGTGGCAATCCACTAAGCACAGAAGAGGTTATCAGGGATCTGGGGACTCAGGTTGACAGTAACCTTTCATTTGACACCCACGTTGCCAAGGTAGTTAGGAAAACCTTCTACATTGCCCACCTGATCATGAAGGGATTCACATCTAGATCAAGGGAGGTCATTGGCCCCCTGTACTCATCACTCATCAGACCAATGATTGAGTACAATGCCCCATTCGGAATGTATCTTACCTGACACCTGCAGCAATAGGAAAGGCCCCAAAAGTTCCTCACCAAAAGGATAAAGGGTCTCAAAAATATGTCTTATGCTGCCCGACTGAAGGAACTCCAGCTCTATTCGGTCGCATACCATCTGCTCAGAGGTGACCTGTGCCTAACATACAAGGCCATGTCAAACCCAGAATTGATGGACATGCTCCACCTCAAAAAATCTAAATCCACAAGAAATACAAGAGGAAGAGACTTAAACCTTAACACAGTTATAAATAGGATGTGCTGGAGGGACAGATTCATCACCCAGAGACTCCCTATGCTGTGGAACAAAATCCCGGTACATGTGAGGCAGAGCACCTTGCTGGCCCTGTTCAAGAGAAATCTTGACCAATGGATGGGAGATCGCAGGTTTACCCCGAGGATCACCTCAGTGTCACTGCTGGACAGAGGCACGGTAAACTAATGGGCACAGTACCTTTCAAACTTAAGGGGTGGTGAAAGCCACAAAACTTTGGGCTAGGCTTATAAATGCCCTAGGGCAGATAGCCTAGTACAAACCTATGAACCTATGAACCTATATGCTTGAGCAGGTCTATATTAGAACACTGAACATTTAAAATGTCGAGTGTTCAAATATTGAACCATACCAATCAAAAATACTAAACACTGAACATTCAGAACAGCAATTTTTTTCCTAGGGAAAAAATGTGCTGTTCCAAAACACATACACACAATACAAGCACACCAAACAATCAGCAATCCACACGCATACACCTAAAGTCTTACACCTAACCCTACACTAAACTATACATATACCACTAACTTTCCACTTGCCTTAACCCAAACCCTAACCCTAAGGTCCATCACTATCGCACAGTCACCTCACCCGCGCCCTAACCCTAACTCACGTATCCCACCCTAACCCTCACATCCACACAATCACACACTTGCCTGAACCTGACCTGTAACTTTCCACCAGAGCACTGAAAATACCGAAGCAACAGAAATGGACAACTGAATTCTTTCCCTAGGAAAAAATTTGGTTTTCTCTTTCTTCGATATTTTCAACGTTCGCTGAAAACAGGTCGATATTAGAACACTCGACATTTTAAATGTTCAGTGTTCTAATATAGTCCCGCTTGAGCTAATCCATTTCCAACTAAACATGGGAAAAATCCATTACCATATTCTTGCTAGCTATAGGTCCTCCACGTTCAACCAGGAAAACTGTACATCATACCTGAAGTTACTGGAATCATTCACCATCCAGCTCAGTAACATTGTCAAGGGTGATATAAAACTACCCTTCCACTTACTGGGATGCATAGATGGCCACAGATATGCAGACCCCAATTTTTTTGACTTTGTAAACTCAAACACTCTGTAGCAGCTAGTCTCCACCCCCCAGTAGGGGTACAAATATCCTAGATTTGGTGATCACAAATATGGGTGAGTGTTCCAACTCCCAGTGTGATGTCTTCACTGGTTAGATCATATATCATGATCTCCCTTGAAATAAAGATAAAACTATACCCCACACCTAACTCCAAAAACTTTAAGACCTTTTGTAAGGCAAACTACTTCCTATTAATTAATGGAATAACTAGTTTTTAAGCTCCCTCAAACCTCTAAAATCAGAAAATGCAGAAGCCTATACAGAGGTGTACACAAAAGCTCTGCATGAACATATAAACAACTGCATAGAATCGAGAGTACTGGACCAAAATATGGTCTGGTCAAACTGCAAAAAAAAAAGACATCCTGCTGGACCTCTAGTATTATTAGGTTATACAACAGAAGAAAGACAATCCTGTTGAGAAGTAAGAGGGAATGTGCTCAACAGAACAAATAGTCATTCATTCATCTAAGCAAGAAAATCAGGAAACTAGTCAAGACTCTAAAAGCAGACTTCAAGGCAAAAATAGCCTCCAAAGCTAAGGATAACCATAAGGTATTTTTCAGTTATGTCCAGAGTCTTAAGGCCAACAATGTGCAAAATTAATTGTGGATGACATCACCAATACTCAGCCAGAAGATATCGAAAATCTGCTGCTTGATAGATTCAGCTCAAATTTCACCTCCCCATCACCACTAGTTGTCCCCAAGAAATACCCTCCATCACTCTCCTACCAGTTATCACTAAAGAAGAGGTTGCCACTGTACTCTCTATTACTAAAAATGTGGCTTCAATGGGGCCTGATCATATACCAGCTTGCCTTTCAAACAAGTTGAATCAGTACCTTTTAGCTCCAATGGGATTGCTATTTAACGAAAACCTCTATCCTGAAACAGTGGAGGATAGCAACTGTCATCATTCCGCACAAAGGGGGACCATTAAGTAACCTGGGTAATTAAAGACCCGTATGTTTGACTAATCTTATATGTAAGGCCATGGAAATAATAATCATGGACATGATAATTATCGACATAGGAAACCTTCAAACCTTGGACCCAACCCAATTTGGCTTTGTTGAGAGAAGGTCTTGCATAGTAAATCTGGTGAACTTTTTTGAAAAAGTCATTAGGCCCATGGATGAGGGTAAAACAGTGCATACCACTGGACCTAACAAAGGCATTTAACACAATCCCATGCTCAGGTATAATAAAACTGGATATAAATCCCTATCTCTCTCTCTCTCTCTCTCTCAATATATATATATATATATATATATATATATATATATATATATATATATATATATATATATATATAGATAGATATAATATATAGATATACATATAGATGTATAGATACACATATATATATATTTCTATATAGATATAATATATAGATATACATATAGATATATAGATACATATATTGATATACACATATATATATATATATATATATATATATATATATATATATATATATATATATATATATATAGAGAGAGAGAGAGAGAGAGCACTAGATACCACCTCAATAGTTATTTGTAGGATCAGTAGCAAAGTGAATGCATCTTTCTGGCCACCAGATCCCTTATAATAGAATTATAAAAGGTACTTTTCTTTGTTTGATTTGGAATAGAATTTATTATCTTTCTTGTTCCAGTATGTTGCTCACTAAAGATGCCACTTGTGCAAGGGTTGGTATATTTTTCTGCATGTTCTTTGCAGACCATTAAGCTTTGTGATGTGTCTGTTTTATTCCTGACTGCGGTTTCTATCTGATTTTGTTTTAGGCAACATTAGGCTTTAGAAATTTGTTTCCTACATGCTCACACTCATTTCTGATCCTTTGATATAAAAGTTTGTAGGAAATTGCTAAAACCACTGTACAAGAAGATGGCTTGCCTTTAAAAGACTGATTTGTAGTGGTGCTGGCAATTTACTCAGCTTACTGTCACACTTTGTCAGGGGACACTCTATCAAGTGACATCTGTTGAAAATCTTTATAGGAAGTGAAAATAATATACTACAATTGCAGAATGTTGACCTTTGTGTAATATCTTCCATTTTCATGGTGTTATGCTTGTTACAGCATAGCAGTTATGTAATCAGTGGCATGCAGGTTTTACCTTTAATAACATATTTAAATTTTCAGACTTTCAGAGGGATGCATTACATCTTTTTCTCTTGATATTTAGAATGAGCTGTCTTCAATAAATCATACAATGGTTCTGCTGCTTATGCCAAAATAAGCCTTATGGCCTTTACCTGTAATGTTGTTAAGGCTCATACCTTCCCTAGAGTTCTGAAAAGCAGAAGTAGCAACTGACAGTTGGGTAGCAGTCATCTCAGAAATGTACACTGACTCATGACCCATGCAGTTTGTTAAGTTTTCAAAAAAGTAAGTCCAGCAAAGTTTCTGAATTTATAATACTTTTCTACTAAACAGAATATAGTTACATGAAATATATCAGAACACATCTAAGACATTATAGAACATGGTGTTTCATTTTGAGCAACTTAGATTATTTTCTAAAATAGGAACAGTAGTATAACAGTCTAACTACAATATAATGCACACAATCACATGCTATTCTTGATTCTATATTAATTTGGCAGCAGACATCTTCAAAGTATGTGTACCCTGATAGCACATATAAAGTAGACCTTAGGGCAGATTCCATGTAGAAAAGGTAGTGTAGCAGAGAATTTCAAATGAATGGAAAATCCTGCTGAACAAGCATTGAGTGCTAGAAACCTACATGTTCATTGGAGCCAGGTTTGTAGATCTTCACTTTGAAACTGTAAACTTGGAAATCAACAGTAAGGAACTCCTGAACACCCCCTTTCACACAAATGGCTTTTTAGTAATAACCAATGACCTGGGTGTGCTTTATTAACCATTATACAATGACCACCATTAATATTCCAAAACGCCCACACTGATTGGTCAGCATGCATTTTGTAAATCAAAGACTTATACTAATGGAAAAAGGTCTGGTCACCAGGACTTTTTCCATTAGTATAAGTCTTTTTTTTTTTTTTACAACAACGGAGAACGCTAGATCTCTGTTGCTTTTTAGAAACTGTCTCGCTATGCTAAAGGAGTTTAATATAGCGAGACAGCTTTAAAAAACGTAACGGAGATCTTCCTTTCTCCGTTGCTTTTTTTAAAGCTGAATTACTATGTTAAATGGGCTTAACATAGCAAGACAGCTTTAAAAAAATAACGAATATTCTCCATTGCTTTTTTTAAAGCTGTCTCGCTATGTTAAACTCCTTTAACATAGCAAGACACTTTGTAAAAAGCAACGGAGATCTTGCATTCTCCGTTGCTTCCACCCGCAGCTCTGATGTACGGCATAAGCATACGCATGTACAGTACATCAGAACTGCCACAGAATACCAGACAACTGCGGAAGGGCAGCACGGAAGCATTATACAATGCCATTATTTAAGAAAAGTAAGGTTTTTTTCTTAAATAATGTCATTGTATAATAGCAATAACCCATGCCTGGGTGTGGGTAATGCTGGAATTACCCACGGTTGTCTTTGTTTGGCCGCTTGGGCTTCACCCTTATGACCAAACCACACCAACAGTGGGTAAATCCAGCTTTACCCACACCCAGGCATGGGTTATTGCTTAAATAAATCACAGTAACAAGAAATGCACCACAATGTGATACCATAAAAGAGAATGCAAATTAATCACATTATAAATATATGCTGCCTTGCCCACAATATCATTATGGACTAGACATCATAAATCAGCAAGGCTATCAAACACTGCTTAGCTACAGCACTGCCAATTATAAATAGATGTCCACAGACAAATAATATAGATTTTTCTCTCCAGTAGTGTGTAAGGACCTCTGTTATTGAGCACAATAGGTTATCATAAGTCTTATGCCTGAAGTGAACTACCATGAAGGCAGTACCATGATGCAGCCTTCATTCAAAGATATATATATATATATTTATGTTAAGGTGTTTGCCTTACAAACACAAGGTACAGGGTTTGAATCTCACAGGGGATAATTGGCTAGGCTTAAAAAATGGCTCGCAAGGGCAGTTAGCCTAGTACTAACCTATGAACCTTTTATCGATTGATGGACAGCTAGACATGCAGGGATACAAATGAAAAAATAAGCAAATACGTATATACATACATACATACATCTATAAACAGTATTTTGAAGCTAAAAGCTTATCAACGTCAAAAGACACTTGTTTGATTTAAGTTTATTTTTTGTGTTTTAAAAAAAATGTTGGATTTTATTGATTTTACTTATTTATTTTACATAGTAGCAATGCATTTTTTACTATGTATAGGCAACCACTTTTTTTTTACACCTAGGTCACTTTAAATTTTTGGTACAGAATGGTCATATGACTTACTTTTGTATAAAATGGTTGAATCAATGGATTCTTGTTAATTGAAGAAGCCTTAGAAAGCCTTAAGAAAAAAGTGAATATCAGTTTTATGTATCTGGATATTTTTTTTTATGAATTCTACATGAATAAAACAGCAGTGTAATTTACGATTACCAGCATCCATGTTTTTTTGTTCCGAATAAGTCTGTGAGTTGTTTTTTTTGGATTTATACATACATACATTTTTAAATAAACATTCATTCATTGACAGGTTGGTTTTACTTGGCTGAATCTTTTCAATGGGTTGGGGCAGGAAGAAAATGTTACAGCAGTATAAATGAACAAAATGAAAAATACACATATTCATTTAAAGCCTTAATTGGAATGTAATAAGAAAAATAGCTCAACCAGAAAAATGACATCAGTCAATACAGTGGAACATAGTCACTGCAAAATGATAAATTCAAAATATGGAATTATTACATAATGAAGCTATAGTGAAATAGTCATGATGAAATTGTGACTATATTAATATAGTTCAAGTGATTTCAGTGTAAATAAATTGGAATTACAAATACATTTGTGTCTCTTCAGTAAAGGCACAACTGTAGAAATGTGTTGTCTAAACTTTGCTGGTAGGAAGATTGAAAACCTTAATGTGCTATAAACTGTACATTTTTTATTGATGTCAACAGTTCAGTATATTGACAAATGACAAAAGACTAGTTTATGTAATATAGAAACAGAATGTTGATTATTTGGTGATTGCTTTACCAAGACTCTTATCAAACGCAGAGACAAATGGTGAATGGGCATAATATCTTGCAGAAACCAAAGAGATGGATACCATTTAATTGATGTCTAAGGCTAACTGTGGTGATGTATTAAGAATATGACCTGATAGCAAATTTTATTGTGTGTGTGTGTGTGTGTGTGTGTGTGTGTGTGTGTGTGTGTGTGTGTGTGTGTGTGTGTGTGTGTGTGTGTGTGTGCATGTGTTTGCGTGTGTGTGCGTGAGTGTGCGTGTGCATGTGTGTGTGTGTGTGTGTGTGTGTGTGCATGCGTGTTTGTGTGTGTGAGAGTGTCTGTGTGTGTGTGTGTGTGTGTGTGTGTGTGTGTGTGTGTGTGTGTGTGTGTGTGTGTGTGCATGTATATGTCTGTGTATATATATGTGTGTGTGTGTGTGTGTGTGTGTTCAGGATTGGGCTAGTCTGTTAACACATAGCAGATGGAAATCAGCCATAAATACGTCTTCAACACAAGGTGATACAACAATATCATATGTTTACTGGTCTGTGTAGTGGTCAGTCCTCATCTACATTTACTGGGTAAATGCCACGATGTGCCTGGCCTTAATGAAATGTGCCTCTTTTTCTTACTTCTGCCAGACAATAAGCATCCATATACATTGTTTTATTTCTGATAATAGGTACAAAGATGGCCACAAATGGCTTCTGTGCTTTTTACATTCCATACTACATGCATAGGCTGCAATAAAAATCATGCAATGTGTCAAGCTTGGGGCAAAGGTTTTTCATGAGTTTAGGTTGTTTTGCATTCCAGTCCCTTCAAAAAATTACTAATCTATAGTATTAATTTTGCAGGATGAATTTTTTGGTGTATGTCACTATATAAATTTCTCTCTATTTAACCATCTTGTTACAAGCAAATGTTGGTAATCTTGAGGTGGATAGCTTACATTCTTAGTAGAAAACGAACAATAAATAGCATAAGCTTCATTTTGTAATATAAAAGCTAACTTTGATTATAAAACATATGTTGTAATTTTTCAATGGCTTACTACTTTAGATAGTTAACCAGTTATTTTATTTAATGTAGAGAAAATATAGCACTTCTCGTTTATATGACTGTACATAGGCCTCTGCTGTGTTAGTAGAAATCTTACCTTTATGGATGTTTTGGATAGTGCTGAATACCTATTTATTCATTAGAGGAAGTATAGTCTTATACTTTACTTCCTGTATACAGGGAAGCATGTCATGCTTTTAATATATGCTTTCCTTGTTGGTTTGTACTGTATGCATTCATATGTACTTATAGTTCCTTTTTGAACTTATTTGAGCTCGAGTCATGAATGAAATAGGTCAGAAAACTAGCCCACCTACCCTGTTAAAAAAGGAAACAGAAGTATCATGATGAGTTGTATCCAACTTTTGCAAATAATCCCTGCCATTGCCTCATGGCATGAACCACACCTGAAATGTTTCCTCCAATCATCACACTTACTTGTTTAACCAATGTATAAATAAAACAGAAGGTGAAATTTGTACATTCACAGAATAAATGTAAGTTGCTTCATTTACCTGTCTGTTAATATAAGCAAGTCATATAACCATACAGTTATGTTCATTTTCTTAAAAGTAGAATGAAATATTTATGGCGTGGTTTATGAATTACATTAATTTAAGCATTTATTTATTTATTGAAATTTGACTACCAGGAAAGTCCGACTGGGTAGAAGCCCAGTTTCTGTGGAAGCCCCAGGAACAACACTCCAAATTATTTTTAGAACAATAATTTTGCAGTCTTCAAAAATAAAACAAAAACATCTGAAATTTAATTAATTGTAACAAATTGGTGATAATATAAAAACATTTAAGAAGTGATAAAAGTTATATGACAATAATTTAATAATTACAGAAATTTTAGAGAGTTTGCAGAGAAATTAATTTAAAGGTTAAATAGTCTAATACAAACAGGAATTCCAATATGAAGTGAGGGAAACAGGCTTATGGTATATTTAAAGAGAAATTTTGGGAAGAGAATTGTATAGAGGTAAGGAAGCAAGTGAGAGTAAGGAGATATAAGGAATGAAAAGGTACTTTTCATTTAATTATTAGTGTTTCATACTTCATTTAGTTGCTAGTGCTTGTCTAGGAGTTGACTTAGAGGATTAAGGAGATGCTAAACAAGTTGTTTTCTCCTGTCCGGTGGTGCTAAGTTCAATTCCCTCAGCCTCCATTTCCTAACTTTGTGACTCTGATCAAATCACTTAACTAGATATCACTCCCAGGCTGAGTCTGAAAAAGGACCATGCAAATCAGTGCTCTACCCCAGAAAACAAATAAATAAAACTCACAACTGTTTGTGTTTTTTTTTTTTTATTGATGACAATATTTGCATTGCTGTTGATTATTTTATTTTATTTATTGCTCACATTTTTGCTTTGCCTTATGAGTCACACATCTTGCTACTGCAGGTTGAACTGTACAACTGCCTATCTGACCACCAGACATTCCCACTAGTGGCACACTAATGCAGACTGATTGACAATAAGTGTTCTACTACCATTCTACTACTGCAAGATTTCTACTGTTGAAATGCATATGTTTAGTTGCTGCAATTCTTAACTGGGTATCTATGCATTGTGATTTTACCTGAATGTTATTTTCTTTCCTGGCTTATACTGTTTGTAAGTGCTATATATTGGAATAGTTGATTTGAATTCTGTTCTTCTGTACTTGACTATAGCTTTATTTGATAGATACTGCATATTCATGTATTTCTAACACTTTGTATTCTCTCCTTCATTTTCTCCTGTACCAGCAAATTCTCCTGCTCCACCCATTATCTACTTGCTCGGCTGTGAAATCTACTACACTCTACGAGGGTACTAAATACCTAATAACTTAAAAGACTCTGGACCCTTGCACTCTTCTCCATACCCACCTCCTCCAGATTCTAAGAAAGTATGTCTACATAATTTGTTGTATTTTTGACCTGTTTTAGCCGGTGCATTTTTGTTTGCTCCCAGCTAAGCCTGCCAGCAGCACCCCCCCCTCTAGGTACCCATAAACCATATTTTATCTTACAGTACTGTTATATTGCCTCCCTTATTTTTCCTATTCCCACTGTCTCACTCCTATCCCTTACTCCTAGCGCTGTTCTTGTAACTTACTTCTGTTCCCCTCAGGAAAGCCTCTATTTCATTTCTTTTCTTACCTCTACCCCCTTAATTTCTACTGTGAAGCCTGTTTCTCCTTGCTCTTTCCCTGCTATACAAGTTACCTCTGATTTCACTCCTGTCTCACTCCTTACTCTTACTTTCCATTATAATCACTCTTTTCAAACTAAGTAGTGCCTCTGCTCCTCAGCTGGGCTGATTGCCTACGCTCCCACTCCTCTGTCTGTTTCTGCCCCGCTTCGCTCCCCTCCCTACCCCCTTATCCCACCCACCCCACACACTCCTACACTTATACCTCACAGTCCACACCCCCTTCATAACACACCTATCACATACTACTACCTCATTTGCTACTCTACCCTCTTAAATTTTTTTTCCAAACCCCTCCCCACTCTACATATCCCCTTCCCTCTCTTTCCCTAAACTATCCTATAACACTTACCTTCTAGCCTCTTCATCCTATAAAATATACCTACCCCACTCTTTACCACTATAATCTCTTCCAACCTCCTCTCATCATGTCTCAAACTACCACCACTTCTACTTCCAAAACCTTTATAACAAAAAACATCTTAACTAAACTAATAGCCCTGATACTTCTCTCTCTAATACTCACACTTCCTTACCTCTTGACCTCCTATGAAATAAAATATAATTACCACCTTAAAAGCTCTTCAAGGCAAACTGCCACTGAACTCATAACCCTAAACTGTAGCCACTCTAACATTACATCAACCTCCTGCTACCTACTAGCAAAATATCATAGACTATCCCACAACAACAGTAATAATCTCTTGTCAAGGAAAGGAAAAAATAAACTTTATCTAACTATTCAACCACACTCAGTACATAAGCCCACTACCCTGACAGATGGTGATATACACCCAAACCCTGGTCCTTCAAAGATCTCTACCAAAGACACCCCAAGAATCCCTAACTCACCACTTCCACTACCAATCTCTAAGTCTAACATTTTACTCTTAGGACACCTAAATATTCGAAGTGTCAACAACAAAATCACTCAACTTCACTCTCTTCTGCAATGTCACTCGTTTGACATTCTCTGTTTAACAGAAACCTGGTTAAAGCCCTACACTAAAGATACTGAAATCATTCCCCCAGGCTACAACATCTTACGATTAGACCGCAATAATCGTAAAGGCGGAGGAGTAGCCCTCATTTTTAAAACCAAACTTAATATATCCACAATTCCCTATGACCCCCCTGAAAACACCAATACTGAACTCCTTATAACTAAGTTACAACTCAACCCTAATAAAGCCATCTACATTATCTGTACCTACCTTCCACCTGGTAATAACTCCACAAGCATAGAAAGTATTCTTAGCTGGGCTTCAACTAGCTACCCACAAGAAACCATAATACTTGGAGACTTTAACCTTGATTGGTACTCAGTTAATTCTAACAACCCAGCCTCCCATATTAATCTCCATAACTTTACCCAAACTATAAATACCCCTACTAGAACTAATAAACCAAACAACAAAGAAAGTATACTTGATTGGATCCTTGTTAACAAACCCCAACTAAATTACCAAGCAGGGACCCTGCCTGATGATATCAGTGACCATAACTTAACCTATATCATAAGGCAAAAGAATATCACTACAAATACCCCTTCAGTCAGGACCGTACGAAGTATTAAACATTTTAACCCCACTCTATTTAAAACTGAACTCAATGCATGTGACTGGACTCCACTAAAAACTCTTCCCCTTAATGAAGCAGTTCAATACTTTAATACCAAATTCTTAACTATCTTAGATACTCATGCTCCAAAACGTACTATAAGAATAAAAACTAAACCAGCCCCCTGGCTATCAAAAGAAACAAGACAGAAAATATTACTCAGAAACAAACTCTGGCTACAATGGAGAACTACTAAGCTACCCTTAGATCATCAAACCTTTAGACATCTAAGAAACATTACCAAAAAAGCTATTCTTTCTGATAAAAAACACTACTATTGTAACCTTCAGCAATCTAATCATAACAATCCCCAAAAATTCTGGGCAACATTGAACAAACTTCTTCACCCTGGACAAACTTCCACTCCCTCCCCCATTGGGATCTGACAAAATTTCTTCCCTTGAAACTGCCAACACCTTCAACTCCTTTTTCACTGATACTATCAACTCACTAGCCTCTCACCTTTCATCAGATAACTCTAATGCTCATCAACATGCCACCACTAATTTACCGAGCTTTACTATTCAGCCCATCTCTACCACCTTTATCCTAAAATGTATTCAAAAGCTTAAGCCATGTACTCCATCAGCCGACCAACTTCCATCTGAATTTCTTCAAAAAGCAGCCATACAAATAGCCTATCCCATATCAATTCTTATTAACAGAACAATTAAAGAAAGAAACATCCCTGACATCTGGAAAATCTCACATATTATACCCTTACACAAGGGAGGAAACTCTACAGAATATTCTAATTATAGACCCATTGCCCTCCTGTCTCCACTAGCAAAAATCATGGAAAAATGTATTCACAATCAGCTAATGTCCCACTTAACTAAACATAACATACTATCTCATTGTCAACATGGCTTCAGGCCTTTTCATAGTACTACTACTGCTCTCCTTTCTTTTACTGACTTCATTAACAAAAACCGCAATAATAATACCCTTTCTTCTGCACTTTTCATCGACCTATCTAAAGCTTTTGACATGGTCAATCACCCTCTTCTCCTAAAAATCTTGGAATCACTTGCTATTGAACCGAATACCATCCAATGGTTCACCTCCTATCTTTCTAACAGGAAACAAGCTGTACTCTGGGAGAATAAACTCTCCTCTCTTCTCCCAATCTCCCTCGGTGTACCACAAGGTGCGATTCTTGGGCCCCTTCTTTTCTCCCTATTCATAAATGACTTACAAGTAGCTATTCCCCAAGCTACGTGCATACAATATGCCGATGACTCCACACTCATCTGCTCTGCAAAAACCATCCCAGAGCTTCAAACTGTTACTCAAAATGTATTCCATTTGGTTGAAGCATGGTTCTTAAAACGCTGCCTACTTCTTAATGCCAAAAAAACAAAACTCCTCCTTTTCAAACCCACTACCAGATCCCCCTCACTGGACTTCTCTATCTCTTCTATTAACAATACTCTCATAACACCTGACTCTTCTACCAAACTACTAGGTGTGACAATAGATAACAATCTTACCTTTGATTATCACATAAACAACACTATCAAAACTGTACATAGAAAACTGGGCTCCCTCTATAGAATTAAAACATTCCTATCCCCAACAGCCAAAGCTACTTTGGCTCACTCTCATCTCATCTCCACTCTTCTCTATGCCTCACCAATTTACACTAACCTAAAGAAAAATAATCTTACTAAATTGACCACTACTTACAATAGTATAGCTAGATTTGTTACTGGTAATCAATTCAGAACACATCACTGCCTGAACCTACAACAAATTCACTGGCTTGAATTACAAAACATGTTGCTTCTTTCTCAACTTCCCATCATCCACAAATCTTTTTATCTGCCAAACAACACTCCTTCATTTTCTAACCTCCTCACCCCTTACTCTAACCAGAGCTCTCTCCGCTCCTCTAACAAACTCCTAGTTACTGCTACCAAATCCAATAACCTTGCTGGTGACTCCCTGTTTTCTAACTCCATTGGTAAACACTGGAACTTATTGCCCACTGAACTAACTTCTATTTTATCTCCTGTCCTCTTCAAACAAAAACTTAGACTCCACCTTACTAAACACTGGCTATGCTCCTGCCTTAACCCAGACTGAACCCATGTATTTAGCTCATCCCACTACCCCTTGATCTCTGTGATCTTTGCTACCTTCTACTTATTTTCTCACTATTCTATCACTTACCTCTCCTCTATCCTTCTCCTTCCTAATTATATTACTCAGTTTACTGAGGACTCCTAGAAATATCTAATCTAATCTATCCTACTTACTTAGCTGTCCTTAAATACCCTTTTCTCTTTCTTATAATGTTTGATTATTCTAAATAACGTATGCCTGTGTTTTGCTTCCAAGAGTCATGAGTACACTTTTGTACAACTGTTAATTTGTGCCTATTATAAGTTTGATTCTTTGTATAATATTGTCCTGATACAGAATATTTTGTATGCTGCTCTCTTTTGCATCGTATGTAATAGTTATTATGTCTTTGTGGAGCTTTTCTCCCCGGGCCTCTGCTGAAAATGGAAATATATCCAGCCAGACTAGCCCGGTTAACAAATGTAAAATAAAAATAAATAAATAAAAATTGATAGTTACAGAAATGTGCCACATACATGTCATTCAAGAATTCCTATATGAAATATGTAATATTGGTTTGAATCTTGGAAGCAATCTCTCTCTCTCTCTCTCTCTCTAGCTATCTATCTCAATTTACAATAACGTTTTCATTTAGTTATAAATTCAGATTTTTTTCTTGTCTTTTAACATGGGAGAATTGGATACCATTTAGCATGGTTTCTGAATGTTAAGAAATTCAGTAATCAGTAAATACAAGTTTGTATGAATACCAGAGCATCTGAATTAGGCTTAATGCTGAATGAGCCAAATGACTTAGTGAAACTAGTACAGTCTTAAATGTTCAGGTTGTGTTAGACTTAGTGAAAAAACATTTTTTGATGCTGAAGCTCAGGTTTCCTGAATGTGGAGCTTCACATCATGAGCTCAGACTTTCCAGGTATTACCTTAACTGGACAGCAGACAGTAAACTGATCAAGTCTGCCCCTTATCTGCATTTAAGATGACTATGTGTCAATCATTTCTCCTTTCTCCTTTATTCTTGCTATACCTGTCCCATGCCCTGGCCTCATAATAGCTCATTGCTGTATTATTTCTCATGAATTTACAACCCTCCTATGAAGAAGTAAGTTTGGGGATCCAGTGAGAAGTTAGTCCTTACAATCTACTGCTTGTTTCATCTATTCTCTGTCTTTCTTCCTTGTTTATGATTACCTCATTACATATTATTTATATAAACATATGCACTGGTATCATTCTTTGCCATACCTCTCAAGTGAACCTCATTATAATGAACGTACCTCAGTTGGGGTCTTAAAAAGTTCATGTTCCTTGAAATTCTGCATTGAAAGGGTCTGTCACACATTCAGTGTTAGGAATTCTTTAACTGATATCCATGGTAAATAAAAATGAATCATATTAATTCATTAAAAGATCTTTTGTATAACTAACACCAGCATATTTTAACCACCCTATGACCTTCCTAGTTGAAGTTGTTAGTAAGCCATTACTAAGTGTTCCACATTTTGCCCATTTGTTCCACATAATGAGGGCTAGTGTTCCTCATGTTGGAGATGGAAGAATGAGAGCTATGTTCTTTGCCTCTCTCTTTTCTGGTCTCTAATGAGAAGAGATTCAGTTTGCTTGTCTCTGTTTATATACTTTTTCCAACACCTTTTATTATTTTCTTCTAAACTCTTTACTGGACACCGATGACCCTTTCTTACCCTTACTGACAAGAACTTGACATTAGTATACAACACGCTGTCTAACCAGAGCTGTACGTAGTAAAATCTTAGGTCCTCAAACCTGTCTTCTTTAGGATGGTCAGTAGCACTCTGTTTATTATTGCCGCACCCTTGCCATTTCCTTCTAGGTTGTCTATTCCATTTGCAATCAACATTCCCAAGTTCTTTTTAGTTAGTTTCTTGCACAGCTTACACTTCTTCAGCTGGTGTTTCACACCAGGGCTGTTGTGTCCTGAGTAGTGTACCTTGCATTCATCTGTACTCTAAATCACTTACTTAGCCATCTTGTCCAAATTCTTGCTTTAGGCTTTTCTCTCCTGTACTATCATTGCATCTACCTTTGTGTGACCAGCAATTAAGGTGACACCATTTCTAATCACTCAGATGTTTCTGAATTAATCTCATAGAAGAGCACTGGCCATTACCATTACCACTACCTGCAGCATCTTCAAACACACCTGATAAGGCATCAGTGGCAGAGTACACATGTTCAAACGGACCCTGCTGCAGAACAACTGCCTTTGAAAGCCATTCACATACTGATGGATGCAGACATGTGTTAAAGCTAGTATATCAACACATATATGTGGCAAATACACTTGCTATGGCACTGACTTAGTAGCTCAGTCAGTTAAATGCCTTGCATACAGAGCATTTTACCACACACAGTCCTGGGTTCGAATCCAGTGTGTTGCAGTGAAAAGAGCAAGTAATGACTGACTCATGCAGTTTTAATCCGTATAGGTTACGGCTACTGAATTAACACCTACTCAGTTCTGAAAGTCACAGGCCTGCAGGTAGGGACACACTAAACAAATTTGTATAGCCTAACTATAACTTGACTACTACTCTGCGTTTGGCACTGTTGCATGACAGATGTACCTTAAGCACATGCCTCAACAGTACATTAGTGGGGTACCCTTACCCTGGCTCTGCTGTAATGACAGGGCTACCACAGCTGCCGCAGTTACACATACAGCTTTCAGGCCTCCAAAGTGTTCACACCACCCCACTAAATTGTGTCCTAGGCTGCAGCAGCAGCTGCAGCCTGGAGCATACATGACTGTATGTTATGGTAGCTGCTACAGATCGACCATACCTTCCAACCCCGTATAACAAGGGATCTGGACACAACCATACATAAAGGGGTGGGGGGCAAAGGCCCAGAGATAGGTACATGTTTCACAGTTTGCCCCTACAAAGATAGTAAATTGATAGAATAGCAGCTACTGCATTGCCATCTATATTCTGACAGTTATGAAGTGTGACACTCACATGTCTCTCTTCCCCCTTCTGACCTCAACCAACAATGTTTGTCAGTGACCTGCCAGATGACCACACTGTCATGGAACACTGACCAAACATATGAGGCAAAACTATGGGCATACTTCATGCATGTCTACAGTGGACAGTATTTGTATTTACCCTCTGCGATGCTGTAGTCTCCACACCTCAGTAATGTTCATCTTAACAACTAAGAAAGGGGCTAAGGCCTACATGAAGGCCTTATATATTGCACTGTGGTGCCATGTCTTTGACTAATGATAGTGCAATTGAGCTGTTTTGGATGCAATTAGCAATTCTGAGTCACAAATTGGTGCACAGACAATTACCTGTTAATGAGCATTACCTACAAAAGGCAAACAACTGCTTACGGTGGACAGGTCTGTATGTGGTTTTACTCACACAGACAGCATATGTGCAACGCATTTGTGGAGAGGAATGCTTCAATAAAAGGAATACATCACTCTACCCTGTATATACTATATTTTCCCATAAAAAAGGATGCAGATGAGAGGATGGAGGTATGGTGAATAGGGATTAAAACAGTAGGCTTGTATTAGATCTATGATAATGACATGTCAATGATACTCTGCTGTCCAACACCTACAGGCATGCTTCTCAATTGTCCCTGCTTTGAATCACCGCTCTGCTCTGTCCCTGTCAATCTCTCCTACAATGGTCGGCTGTTGTAGTAAAGATAGTGGATTACACATAAGACATATAGTGATAAAAACTAAGGGTGTACACTCCGTAACAAATGATGTAATATAATTCACCTCCTCTCAATGTCACACATAAATAGTACTAACGTTGTAAAAGTGTCCCTGAATGTCCCTGGTGTACTCTGCCTAAGTCCCTGTTTTATGGACATTCGTCCCTGTCTGCCTGAGTGCTATGCCTAACATACCTCTCAGTCTCCTACAGTAAGAAATCAGGACAAAGCCATATGTAATCAGAGGACAGTGGCCCAAACTCAGTAACAGAGTCTACATATTGGCCATACAAAGTAAGAATGTGATTAGAGTAACAGATATTTCTGTAGCATAGGTGCTATCTGAGAGGTCTGATGGGTGAAAGTTAGATTCTGTGTCAGTTTTCTGACAGCAACCAGCAATCTGTGGACAACCATTTGTCAGAGATGCATAAGTTTGTGCAAGAAGGATCACAGCTAAGAGGCAAACATGGTGACATTCTGCAAACATCTGCATAGTTGAGTGTAATGTCTGCAGGGAACATATATGACAGCAGGTTTGCATTGCTGTCTGTCATTGCGGCACACTGATGTGGCTGGACTAGTTGTCCAACAATGAACATGTCAAATATTAATGGAGATTTGCCTGTAGGGACACACCTCAGTGCACTGCAGTGATGGCTGTAGAAACATACGTCAGAATATGTCACAGCACACAGGGACATTACCCAGTAGTGCTACTATCTTGGTGATAACCACACATGTAGTGTGTCACCAAACTGTGGGTTACGACTTGTGAGGGAGCAGTGGATAGTGCAGCCTATCATGGGTGTATAGGGTCTGTACATAGTGGACATCCACGTATCTGGTCCTGTAATGTGTTCCCCTGTTGTTGTCTTGCAGGAACGACGTACCAATGGAGACATCCTCCATTTTCATCTGCAGAAAATTATGCTATACTGGATGCCCTCAGACCCAGCCATCACATCCTGCTGTACAGGGGCTGCTACAATCATTAACAGCAGGCAGCATTGTGGGTCAACCTTGTGATGGTTGTTAATGGTATTGGCCAACAGGACAGGACCTACGAGCAGGTTTGACACTGGGTCACACACATGGTCAATCTTGCATGTCAAAGGGCAGCTGCTGTTGTCCAGGATCGTGCTACTGCTGTTAGAGGGCCTGCAACACATCAACCATTCTCAGCCAGAGAGGAATCCCTGGTGAACCTAGGATCAACCCACAGCTCCCAGCCAACCATCACGCCACACATCCTGGAGGTGAGTGCCACAGCATCCACATCAGAGGAGTGTCCAGGTAAGCTGCCTGTGTTCACCTTTATTATAAACTAACAGTCATTGTGGCAGGCTCTACAGACCAGTATATGGGTGGCAAGTCTATATGTACTGTATGGGGGGATTGGCTTTTACCCACAGTTGTGCACACATACTCAGTATGTCACCAATATAGCCAGTATCACATTAGCTACAGTACATGTGTATATACACACATATTACCTTGTAACACTGCAACATTTGTTGTGCTTAGCTGGAGTAGAATAATTGTATGTTCCATTTCAGAGCAGTTAACTACAGTGCATAGCCTAGGGAATGACAGGTGTGTATTTGTACAAACATTAACATGTTTGCACTTATAGTTATGAGCAATTACACAGCCAGCTATACATGAGACAATTACACAAAGATGCTCATCCAAACACAATAGAGAGAAGGTACATACCTGAAGTAGTGCTACTACAACTGGCATATCATTGTTAAGATAAGTGTACTGGGTTGTCTGTGTAGTTCTGTCACATCCACTGTCATATTGCATACCTCACAGGTGTATTGAACTGGCAATGTTACCCAGATGCAGGTGACGTGCATGTTATACAGGGCCTGGGTTGTCTGTGTATGTTGTTGTGAGTGTGTGCGTTGTGCATGGGATCACAGATGAGAAAATGTGGGACATGTAATGCAGTTACCATACACAATAGTACCGGTGGTAATGTACTGCTTTTGTCTTGCTTCTCACAGGTGAATGGGTGGTTGGAGTCTGTCACCCTCAAAACCTGATGTCAGTGTCTCATTGGACTCTAATAATGATGGTGGCCATAGTGATGCATGGGTGGGGGGTTTTGTGGCTGAATCTATCCCAGAATTTGACATCCCTATTCTGCTTCCATTATTCCCATACACAGTTAGTATGCCCACACATACTCTGTCAACAGAGGCCACAGATATTGGACAGTCAGAGGGTGATGATATAGTACAGGACAGTGTGAGAACAATAGCATCAGTGAGTGTAGACACTGGCCATAGCCAGAAAACTGGCAAGGGCCCCCATAGGTAGATTGACAGGGCTGCTCAAAGGAGGACTGCTGCCCATCCACTTCCTATTGCATGTGTCACATTGCAGGTCACTCACCACATGTTTTAGGCTGTCATGGAGGCACAGGCATGAGCGGAACACAATACCAGACAGATGCTTAGGGTTATAGCTGCAGTACAGTCTGACATCTGTGATGGAGGCCAATGCTGAGGCCAGCAGCTGGTTAGTGGGCATAAAATGCATAACCATTGTAGAGAGATACCCCATAGGGTCTTGTCTGTTATCTGACATGCTGCATGGGGATATATTTACACACACACACACACACACACACACATAAAACTTGCATGCTGTGAGGCTGTATGTGGATATATTTACACACACACACACACACACACACACACACACACACACACACACACACACACACACACACACACACACACACAAACCTTGGATGCTGTGAGATTAGAACACTTATCTTTCTAGATATCACACACTATAGCTCACAGTACTTATCACTTGCACCAAGCTGTTTATCTGATAATACAGACCTTGTAACACAGGCCAGTGAGACCATCAACTAGTCAGTGGGCATAAAATGCATAACCATTGTACATAGATAGCCCATAGAGACTTGTCTGACATGCTGCATGAGAATATATTTACACACACAAGTTGGATGCTGTGAGATTAGAACCCCTACCTATCCAGTATTACACACTATAGCTTGCAGTAGTTATCGCATGTGCCACAGGTTATGTCTGTTATATATGTTGATGCAAGCACAGTACTTGTGAAGTACGCAAAGTGATCTTGTGTTAGACATCATGTGTTGCCTGCAGAGTGATACTGCTTGGTACTGTTATTGTATCTAGTGTCCTGGGGTGTTATACCTGGTAATGTCCCTGCTATGTGTATACACTTACCAGGCTGGCCATATGTGACTGTTTGCAATTCGAAAGGCAGACATGTGGCCAGGGACAATATGGCCGGTCCAAGGACTGCATTGCACCCATTGTACATTACAACACCTCCATATCTATGTCTGTCTACAGGGTGACAGCCCACAGGCTGAGGGATCTGTGGGTGAGTGGATTATGTACTGTTGTGGCCTTGGTCTAGTGCCATTGGACAGCTGTTGTGATGTGTATGTGCAGATAACCACAGCATTCAGAGGTATGTGGGAACATTTGTACATCCCTGCCCATATCTATACTAATGGTGTATAACAGGGTTGTCTCCTTAAATGTAACTGTGTGTATCAGTAATGTAAATGTAAATGTGTTCTGTAGAAGTATGTGTAGAATCTATGTATCGTTATATTTTATATAGCAATATATACATCTTGTTATTTATATATATATATATATATATATATATATATATATATATATATATATATATATATATATATATATATATATATATATATATATATATATATATATATATATATATATATATATATATATATATATATATATATATATATATATATATATATATATATATATATATATATATATATATATGTGTGTGTGTGTGTGTGTGTGTGTGTGCGTGTGTGTGTGCGACATACTGAGAGAGTCACTAATCAAGCATGAGGGGGATAGGGTGAGACAGATATGTATACATAGCTGTAAGTCTGTACAGACATCTTTCCACATACCAGGTCTTTTGGCAGTAGAGGCAACAGAATTGGGCTCAAGTTATCTAAGTGTAGCAGCATGCCAAATGTGATTGTCAGTACTTACAAGGTGACTCCAGGCCAGACTGCCTGTACTCCAGTCTGGGATTATTGTGTGCTGCAGACCATTGGCTGCTGCACCTGTTACCACAGTACTGTAGTTGGCAGATATTGTTCAAGGCATTCCCTGCCTGTTTGCTGACCTTATTATTTGACTCAAACTTCAGAACTGTAGACAGCATCTCAGACTGCTCAGACTTTTGCCATTTATTTTTGGCCCTTTTCACATAATATTGTTGTTTTCTGGCAAATTAATGGCAAATCAGTCAAGACTGACATAAATTAATACTGACAGATATTGAGTTTCAGACTCCATGCACAGCAAGAGAGTCATGCAAATGCAGGGCCTGTTCTTAAATCCACATTCTATGCTTGTACAAGCAAAATATTTAAAACCTGTCCCAAGTTGTGGGCTTTGCCACTTTATTCACTTACTTGAACAATTTTCCTGCTGTCAGAGGTTGAGAGGTATGATGTGACTTAGGTACATGGTGAAACACCACACACAAGGTGACAGTCTGCATACCTTTCCCTGTACATGCTTTTGCAGAATGTCCAGCATTTCCCCCCAAATCTCTGCTGTGTTCCTCATACATCTGTGTTTTCCTGGTGCTATACTGTACATCGGTCACTGACTTGCTGCACCTACTGACACATTTACCTGATGGCCTTTACATCCTGCAGCTAATATGACCTGCTGCAGCCTGTTGTTAAACTAGCCACCTGCTAGGTTACTCAGGGCGTGTATAATGTGTGTCTGTAGGTATGGCCCTTTGTGCCCCCATTCACTCTGGCTTTGTCCAGCTTTCTTGCAGTAACAGATTGAGGGGTTCTGACAGTTTGTGGGACTACCACCATATGTGTACCTTACATGCAAAATATGTTGGATGCTGACAGATTCAAACCACCAAGAACATCACTTATGC
Source organism: Protopterus annectens (assembly GCF_019279795.1). Classification (NCBI taxonomy): domain Eukaryota; kingdom Metazoa; phylum Chordata; order Ceratodontiformes; family Protopteridae; genus Protopterus; species Protopterus annectens. The sequence goes on along the minus strand of NC_056733.1, from coordinate 1,656,222,114 downwards.
TACTGTTCCTAGCCCACTGAGCCCCACTGGCTGCCAGGCAGAAAGTTTTCCACCCTCACACTATTGACAAGATAGAGGAATTTTCTGGTCAGCTGGTATATCATTGCAGACTTACTGTTACTGCAATTGTATGGCAACACTTATTCGTTTGGGGTGGGGGACTACCAGCTTATGTTCTGTGGGCATAGACAGTTGTGCAACTGTCCTGTGACCCCACTGTTTGTCATATCACTGGACTACTGTCATGGAGTTTCCAACCATGTGGCCTAGTGGCTATTATGGGGTACATACTAGTGAACAGAGTACCTGTTGCCCCAAGCATCTGTTAAATCTGTATAAGTAGCGCAGTATCCCACTATAGATCTCTGCAAGTAGCCCAGTAGCACACTATATATAACCCACTATATTCCCCTGCATATGTAGAGCAGGTCCATACATATGCGACCATATTATAGTACCTCTTACAGGTGGTCCACAGGAGAATGACTTACCTTGCAAATGCAGCAGTTGACAGACCTGTAGTTCGGGGCTGACTCTATCTGATGCAGGCAGTCCACAGGCAATACATGCTGAGATACAGGTTGTGTGGCCTGGCTGGCATAATTTTTACTGATATGTATGCAAGTCAGAGTATGGTGGCAGTCCCTAGGGCCCTAGATTGTCAGTGGATGGGCTATGCATTGTCTCTTGGCACAGGTCAAAGCAAATTGGGCACACCTACATCTGCCTACAGGGAGATCCTCAGGGGGCATTCCTCCATTGAATCCCCCTGTGAGTGTGGCTGTGGTGACCTAGGCTCTGGTGGGGAACTCTGTATCCCTTCCCATTGATGATCCTGCTGCAGCTGTTTCTGTAATATCACATTGTGTAGCATGTCACATACTGTGAACATCTGTGCACATGTGGCTGGAGAGTAATGCAAGGCTCCAGCAGATATACTGAGGCACCAGAACCATCCCTTGAATAGCCCAAACACATGTCCTATGATGTTCCTGGTTTGTGCATGTGCCTCATTATGGCATTCTTTGGTGGGTGGGTGTGCATTTCTGATGGGTGTCATCATCCATGGTTACAGTGCATAGCCAGCATCCCAAAGTAAATGGCTGTGTGGGATGTCCCCTTAGCAAATATCTGGTACAGCTGTGAAGAGTGCCAGATATGGAAGTCATGATAACTACCAGGGCTGCCAGCACACACACACATGATAATGTCCTGAGCATTGGACATGACCTGGCAGTTGGGGGACTGATACCCCTTGCAGTTGATATATATTCCACCTTCTTCTCTGGGTGGTGCCATGATGTGTACATGAGTGCATTCTATGGCACCCAGTACCTCAGGGTAGTGTGCTACATGGTAGAAGTGTCACATAATGCTCGCCCTCTCCTCAGGGGTGTGGGGACGATAAATGTGCTCACTGTTATGTGGTAGCATGGCATCAAAGAACTGGTGGAGTACCCTTGAAGCAGATGCGTGTGAGACCCCCATCATGTCCTCAGTTGGTCTTTGGAAAGTACTTGTAGCTAGTATCCTAAGGGCTACACATACCTTTGTGTCCACTGGGATGGGTTCCACTCTGTTGACTCTGGGTCTAAGTTGAGGGTAGCAGAGCTCACTGAGTTGTTGTAGCATGTCCCTGTCTACCTTGTAGTGCTCTACAATCTCTAGCTCATGTAGCTCCTGGTAGATTACCCTGGGTCTGAACATTGTTCTCCTTCTTAGTCTAGGCCTATGGTGAGCATCAGCAGCAGCTGAACTGACCTCATCATCTAGCACATACATATGTACCAGACCTACATCACCCCCTAGCATTCTCTAGGTTAACATTCCCAAGTCTATACTCCAATGGTGCATAGTATAGGAAGAATCTGTTTGTAGGGTGTATGCATACTTTATAGTGCTCTGCTGTAGGTGTACTCTGTGTGATTAGTTAGCTATGATGCATCCTACCTGTCAAGTACATCATTAAGGGGTTTAATGGCCCTAGTTTAAGTGAAACAGGGCTCACCAGTCATTAATAACTCATTGGCATTCTCAGCCAATATTTTTTGACAGCCTTCCTTGCTGAGCATTGTGGCCCACCACACAAACTAGCACCACAAAGATAAACAAAGCTCAGCAGTCAGTAGACACACCCTCATGGCAGGTCATGGTCAGCAGGGCTGCGTGCTGTGCAAACACCCTCTAATATGCTCAAACCCACCTGAAACACATTCCCTTCAGGTAAACAAAGCTTAGCAGTGACTGGACACACACCCCTACTGTCAGAGCGTCACTCCATGCAAACAGGCATCACTGTGGTCCAATGAGCTTATAAGTTTGCAGACACACTCCCTTTTGATGTCAGCTACCTCTTTTCTGGGCACCAACATGGTTCTGTGCCTACAAGGATCGGACCTGTGGACACAGATACCCATTTGTGCTACTCAGTAACCCCAGCTCATTTGCATACAGATCCGTGCACAGTACCTGGTAAATACACAATTCAGGCCGTGCCTCTTTAGCAGCCACAGCACTCCTACATTTTACATACTTCACACAGGAACCTCTAATGCATTACTGTCACATGCTCACAAATTCTGTTTTTTACCATAATTTTTTTTTTCATAATGGCATGTTTGCGCACTGAGATGAGCTGAGCAAACATACCCAGGATATTAAAAAAATATATATTTTATATTATTTTCCACACAGTTTTGGATACATAGTAGTTTCGTCTGCAAATATCTGTGTCCTCTATACTATTTCTGCCACTGTAACTCCACTTTTACAGCCCCTGGTGTCATTTGTACCTCCTCTACAGAGAACTTTTCTCTATACATTACGGACACGAACATGGGGACTGCATAACTCGATATCTGCTTGCTGGATCTCTGTACCTGCCTCATGTGTATGCATTTCACCTTCTTATGAGGTTATTTGCATGCCACAAACACTTCCATATTTGTACGCTCATGCACACCCCTTGGCTCCCTTTACTGGATTGCACATCTGCTTACTTCCATGTAAGCACCGTACCACTATGCCTACATGGCAAATAAGTCCATGTAGGCTTTAATAAATTCCTCCTAGGATTTTTCTCTGTGAAACAAAGTTTTTACAACAGTTTCTTTATATATCTCTTCTACCTGTGGATAGCAGGATATGAAAAGTAAAGTGTAGTTCATAAATTCAAGGCCTTGGGTGAGGTCAATGAAAACAGTACCTCTGAGCTATCATCCATCCATATTAGTTACAGCATTATCCATTTATTCCATATTGTTGTTATTGTATTTATACCATCCCAGAAACTATGTTGTCATGCAGCAAGGGACAGCACTATTGAATAACGGAAGGAAGCTGAACGTGCATTACCTTTAGAGGATTTTTTTCCTGAGGAAATTGGTCTAAAGCTAGAGGAAGAAGAGAATGAAAATTGTGATTTTTTTATTTTTTATTTTATTTTTTTTGTGATTTCAGGTTGAATTTCATTTAAAAAATACATTGAATATATAACTTGAGGGTCATATGGCAGTCTCAATTTCATTAGAGGATATGGTCATTGTTAAGTTATAGTGGAATGTGGAAGTAAAAAAAAAACTGCAGTCTACGTTTATTGATAACACACTACTATTTTAGTGTGCTATTTATACAGCAGTGCACTGAAATAGATAGTTGTAATGTTTCAACAGTCAGTAGCAGTCCTGTGTATCACATAGCGATCCACATAATTTGGACCATCTAAGGCTTGTAATTTAATATAACTAATGATATAAATAAGTATAATGCCATTTTCTAAAACAATGCAACATTGGTCTATTGTTCATCAATGACAACAAATGAAATGTGTCTTATTCGTGCATAATAGCCAATCATAACCTGCGTATTATATGTCTGAGCCATGGATACCAAGCAATTCACCCCAAGAGTGAAGCTCAAGAGGTGAGTCTTGGCATCCATGTCATGGACACATAATAAGGGGTTATGATCAGTGAGACAATCATACTCCTTTGTAGTCAATGGAGCTTTATCTGCTCCATGTACTGCTAAGTAAATGGGAAAAGAACAAAGCCATAAAACAACAGTGAGTGCTGTCAGTGGGTTAGTGAAATGTAGTCCATTATAGTTACACTCAACTTTCATCTCTCAACTGTCTAGATTTTCACAGGATGTCAAGATTATTGATTCATATTTTTGGTCTGTTCTTCATAAAATATGTGATTTTCAGAGAAACCACTCAGGCTTAAAGTCACTAAATAATGACATACATTTGAGTTTCAGCATTTGTGTTCTTCAGATTATGCAGGCGACCACAATCTTGTTATCCTATCAATTCCTTTATGCTTTTTTTTTCTTTAACAGGAAATTAGGGACATGATAAGGCTAAAAAGCAAGTAGAAACAAGATTTTTGTTCTGCCACTGAAATTTGCTAGTCAATAGAGACAGATTTTACTGCCTAGCATGGGACCTGATCATAGCAACATAAGCAGGGGGGTGCCTAGCATCTGTTAAGGTTGGGTCTCACACCATTCTGACGCTTAACTGGTTTCTCTTTTTCTGGATATCAGAGCATAATCAGCACACTCCATGCATTACAAATAGACTCTAAAATCATATATTCTGAAACAGATGAACAAGAAAATGTAATAACATAAAACAAATAGTACAGTGAAGGAAAAATAGCTGTGTGTATCATTATAAGCATTTTATGTGATGCTGCTTAAGAATTAAGTGACTATGCTTAACATGCCAGCACAAAGGTTTTTTCATATATATATATATATAAAAAGAAAAAATCTTAGTAAGGTCTGTCATTTACAAACTGTCAGTTACTGGTTTAGTTAACTCATTTGGGTAAATGTAAGCACTGGGTACGTAAAGGTAAAATTATAAAGATAAACATAGGTGTCCTTTATCTGTAAATGTAGAATGCCATATGTAGCATCTTGCATCGGTCAAATTTGTTATTTGGTTTAATACATTCTACTCCCAGTTTCTTTCTTTTTGAGCAACTTTATTAACTTTATATATTACACAGTGATATGGGTACATGTACAGTTATAAAAGAGAAAACACGTATCTATTTATTTTCATGTATTATAAACATATGGTTTATTTTTTAATAATTTTCATTCAGTTTAACATTACATAGATTGATCTAGACCTAATCAAGAATTTTCCTTCTGTAAAACATAATTCCTCCTCCACTTGAATACTATTCTGGATGTATTGCTCACAGATTCCATTTATGTTTGTATAGTTTTCTCCTTCCCTTTTCTAAAAATATCACATCTGATTCTTTAATATCTGTTGCAACACTGAATAATTCTATCATGATGTTTTAGTTTTAGTTTCTTGTTACCTTTAAACTGTAGTACTGTATCAAAAATAATAAAAGTTAATTTGTGATTTCATATCAAGCTGTGTTAGTCTACATTTATTATGATGAGTAATTACCAGATGATAACAGATTATTTTGGTTAAGAATAATGTGACATGACAAGATGGTTTTATTTATTAATTAATCAATAATATGTTCTGCATGTAGCTGGATTCTGATCTAATATTTAATGAAGTGAACTTTGTTTTAACTGCTAGTAATTGGTTATATTAATTAGTAGAACATGCAAAATATAAACAATGTGCACAATGAAAATAAATTTCAATGAAACACCACACCATTTTGAAACTACAATTATTTTAATATTATGAAAAATATTGTGAATACAATGAAATCATTCTCTATAAAAAAAGAATGATCTGTTCTTGATATTGTTTACAGGAATGACATGCTGATAAGCAGTTGTACTGCTTTCATTGCCTCAGAGCTGTGTTTTCTTTTTTCATTTAGTAATGTCAAGAGTTACACAATGTAATGAGTTCACTGTAAGTGTGTCATCTTGAGAAGAATCACATTATTGCCTTACCTGCTATAGATTCTATCTATAGTATTACATTAAAAAGTCATGTCTAACGTGGTATAGAAAACCCTCTAAGCACAAATGCGATGTTTCAAGGATAGACAATTTACAATTTGAATTGCAGCTTTATATAGCAACAAGAGAATATATATATATATATATATATATATATATATATATATATATATATATATAGATATGTATACATACACACACACACACACACGCACGCACGAGCTCGTGTGTGTGTAGTATAGTCCCATGTGTCTCATGAAAATGCTGTGATTATGAAACAATGTTTTACTTGCAATGTCTTTACAGTATATGCTGTTATAGGTCAAGTCTGTACTTCTATTATTTTGCAATTGCTCACAGATTGTTAGGCCCTGTCGTCACTGGGAATGGGAGTGGTGGAAGATATGTTCAATAATGTTCTTCTCAGTAGAATAGACCCCACAAATATCTGAATTTCTTAGTGGATACAAGGAATTTCAAAACAAATTACAGAGTATAAATATTGTACAAACCGAAGTGTGATTAGAACTTCAAATTCAGATTAAGGTTTGCTGTTAACTGGTTCCTGTACATCCTGGTAACTCAAAATGAAATACTTCCTTACTGCAGGATTTCCGTATCTGAAGATGTCAGTGTCATAAATCTTGCAAGGTAGAAAATATTCATCTGCTTGTCTTAAATGTGCACAATATTCCAAACAAAGTTTAACATTTTTTTATATTTGATAGATTACTAGAAAATAACATCCATTTTGACTCTGCTCTGTTGTTTCTTAGAAAAAAGAACCTCACTCACAGCAAAAGAAACAAAGGAATTCATTACTGCTGAAGATAAACAGGAGAATTTAGTCCCTAGAAGTAATTAACAATACATTGGCATTTAATTTAATGATTGATTTAACTCACATTGCCAGAGTCAAAAGATTCAATGACTGACCACCTGGAACATGATATATGAGTACCCAGCCTATTTATACTTAATGAGAAATTGTATGACTTAGGACAAACCAGAAATGCATACAAATAAAGTTAGGCAAAAATGCTAATTTTCACAATGCATGTTTGATGACAACTAAATGACTAAATCAGTGAATAGCAGCTGTTTAATAAATAAATAAATAAATAAATAAACAAGTTGGTCACTAATGATGTATTAATATTTCCTAGAGGATGGTGAAACCTTCTTTGCTGTTTCTAATAATATTTATTTCGTATTTTGTTTAACATTTGTTTACCGGGAAAGTCCGACTTGGAACAAAGCTAATTTTCAGCGGAGGCCCAGGAAAAAATGCCCCAGATGCATGTCTTTGTAACATTGTCATTTATAATAAAGTGTACTGTCAAAGATTTTCTTGGAGGAACAAATTCTGTGCAAAATTTAGTTTCATGTTCAGGAGAGAGTCTACATAAACTGAGACGGGAAGAAATCCTCCTCCTCATGGTAAAGTAAACCTGTCTGGTGGACATATGCAATAAATAAACTCTATAATAAACGGAAAAAAATGTTGTCCTAGACCAAAAAGGAGCAGGTGCCTAATTGGAAGCAATCTCTCCTTAGCCTGAACAAGCCAATAAGAGCACTAGTGAAATCCTCCAAAACAAACTTTGAGTCCAAACTGGCTACATCTACTAAACACAATCATAGAGCCTTCTTCACATATGTCCGCAATCTCAAAGGAAGTACCCAGATCTGCTCAGAACTGGTAGTCAAAGACAGCACATACACAAATGCTGTAGAGATAGCCAATCTGCTGGTAGACAGGTTCAGTGAAAATTTAACCCCTCTACCCCTCCAGTCAGTAAATCAGGGCATCCCCAGCACCTGGCCCCTCCCCTTATCTCTAGGGAACAAATCATCACTGCCCTCTCAAAGGTAAAAAATACAGTCTCCAGGGGACCCGATAACATCACAGGCTTCATTCTACATGAACTCAGGCAGGAACTTGCAGCACCATTAGGCACTCTATTTGACCAAAGCCTGAGTACTGGCTTCATCCCAGCTGAGTGGAGGAGAGCCACTGTCATCCCATTGCATAAAGTTGGAGTGTCCACCGATCCAGGAAATTATAGACCCATCAGCCTAATTAGCCTGATCTGCAAGGCCATGGAGTGCATTATCATGGACCTCATTAATAGGGACATTGGCAACCTCCAAACACTTGATCCCACACAGTTTAGTTTCATCAAGGGGAGGTCATGCCTGTTAAATCTGGTTGACTTCTTTGAGACAGTCACCAAAGCCATGTATGAGGAGAAGATGGTACACACCACCTACCTTGACCTGGCCAAAACCTTCAATACTATTTACCACTCAGGTATAATAGACAAATTCTCTCATCTAGACATCAATCCATATGTTACCAGATGGGTAGCAAACTGGCTCACTGATAGAACCCACCTAGTCAAAAAAGGGGAAGCCACTTCAAGCAGTAGTCCTGTAATGAGCTGAGTAACCCAGGGATCAGTCTTGGAGCCTCTGTTGTTTGGGATATACTTTTCTGAGGTGCAGCCCAAAACCAGAGGGCTATGGCTGACCAAGTTTGCAGATGACTGCAAGTTGGATCCTGTCATCAATTCAGTAGTGATGTGGACATTCTGCAAGAAGGTCTTGCCCAAACAAATGACTGCTGCCAGAAACATGGCCTCAAACTGAATGCCAAACAATGTATCATCATCCCCTTTGGGGAGAGTAATGTCCCCACAAATTATCACATTAATAATAAGCTCTTAAGTATGCAATCAGTTGTAAGGGACTTGAGCACCTAGCAAATTTACTTTTATAGGTTCATAGGTGAGTACTAAGCTAATGGCCCTGGAGCTTTTACAAGCCAAGCCCATATGATTACCCTGGCATCATGCCACCTGAACTTAGTTCCTAGTGCCTCTGTCGAGTTGGGCCACTGCAGTGATTACCGGGGTGAATTTTCTATTTCCCATCCACTCATCAAGAATTCTCTTGAGGAGGGCCAGTGAGGTGCTCTGCTTGGCATGTATGTGAAGTCTGTTCCATAGCATGGGCAGTCTCTGTCCCTCTAACATGTTCTGTTGATTTTGGTAATGTGGTTTAGGTCTCTGGAGTGTGGTGTGGAGGGATTAGGATTTCTTTAGATGTAGCATTTCTAACAGAGTTTGGTCAGACATGGCTGTGTAAGTCAAGCAGAGATCCCCTCTAAGTAGGTGGTATGAGACAGAGCATTGTTGGAGTTTTTTGAGTCTGTCCATATAGGACAAGTGTTTAAGGTCTAGGATCCTCTTTGTGAGGTACTTTTGTGGCATCTCCAGTTGTTGCATGTGTCTAGTAAAGTACATGCCAAATGGGGCATTGTACTCGATGATTGACCTAATGAGAGAATAGTACAGGGAGACAATGACCGCTTACTTCCTGGATGCAAAACCCTTAGTAATCAGATGTGCCACATAGAAGGACTTTCTGACCACAGTGGCAATGTGGTGGTCAAAAGAGAGGTTGCTGTCAACCTGTGTTCCCGGATCTCTTATAATGCCTTCTGTGCTCTGTGGATTACCATCAGTGTGGTAATTCAAGGGAAGCAGGTTTTCCCAAGTGGGATGACGACACATTTTTTGGCATTGAGCTTAAGGCCATGGTTCTGACAACAGTCGTTGGTGTCAATGAGGCCTTTCTGTAAGATGTCAACATCACTTGAGTTAATAATAGCTCCCAACTTGCAATCCTCTGCGAACTTTATCAGCCAGAGTCCCTTCGTGTTGGCCTGGACTTCAGAGAAATAGATACCAAACAGGAGAGGCCGCAGGACCAAACCCTGTGGTACTGCACTCGTGACTTGTCAGCAGTCTGACTTTGAGTCAGCTACCTTCACACTGTGGCTTCTATTTCTGAGTCAGTTTGCAAACCACCTAGTGATATAGGAGTTGATGCCTAGTTTAGTGAGTTTTTCTATGATTCCTGAGTGGGGAATGGTATCAAAGGCCTTGGCCAAATCAAGGTAAGCTGTATGAACCACCTTGCCTTCATCCACAGCTCTGGTGACTGACTCAAAGAAGTTGACCAAGTTAAGTAGGCATAATCTACCCTTCACAAAACCAAACTGTGTGGGATCCAGAGTTTGGAGAGTCCCTATATCCTTGTTTATTAGGTCCATGATGATGTGTTCCATACCTTTGCATATTAGACTTGTCAGGTTAATTGGGTGATAATTCACGGGGTCTGTAGTCACTCCTCCTTTGTGGAGAGTGATGACTGTAGCAGAGCACCATTCGGTAGGGACAAAGCCAGAGGTGAGGCTGTGATTGAACAGGGCACACAGGTGAGATGCCAGTTCACTCTGTAGTTCATGTAGAACACAACCACGGATATTGTCAGGTCCCATAGAAGCTGTGTTCCTGGCCTTGGACAGTGCTGTTTTAACCTGTGCCACAGTAATACTGGGTGCCTAGCAATCTACTGGTATTGTGATTGATCCTTTGGGGTGGGAGAGCGGGGTAAAGTTAGCATTGAATCTCTTGGCCAGTATATTGGAAATATCTGTTGGCTTGGTACAGAAGGTACCATGATGCAGTAGCTCAGAGCAAATCTGGGTATTGCCATGGAGATTTTTTAAATAAATATAGAAGACCTTGTGGTTGTCTTTACTATCTGCTGCAATTCTGTTTTTATAGGTAGCGTTAGAGAATTTGCTGAGAGATCTCAACCTATTGTTGAGGCTGATAAGGGAGTTTTTCCAGTCTTTGGGCTTCACCTTATTCTGCATCAGTTCCCTCCTTCTGTTGTAGAGTTTGTTGATGGCAGGGGACCACCAGATTGGCTTCCTTTTTTTGAGGAGAGTGTCTTAGTTCTATTGGATATGGTGAGATCCATGCATTGGTGTATGTTTTCGTACAGTGCATTGTTTCATGATTTGGCAGTCATGCAACTATTCTCCATTTGCAAGGGTGCTTTGAAGTTAGCCACCTCTGTTTTTAGGAGCCCAAAGTTAGCTTTGGAGAAGTTTTTCATAGTGGTTACCTTTGTAGGGGGGAGTGGGAGGGATGTGGATTTCTAATGTGATTAGTTTGTGGTCGGATCTATCCAGGGAGGAGTTGACTATTGGTTTAGAGCAACGGTCACCCATGTTAGTAATGACCAGGTCAGGGATGTTACTAACTCTAATGGTGGTAAAAATGAGCTGGTCTAGAGCATTGGAATTAATGAATTCCAGAAAGCATTGGGCAAGTGCATTGGTACATGAGTAGCTTTCCCAGTTAATGGAGAGTTAGTTGAATTCGCCCAGTATGAGAGTGTTAGGTTGGATCCTAATATTCTTCAGGATGCTTAGTAACATGGAGTGTGAGTCTTGGGACATGGTTGGGGACCTATAGCAGGCTACAACCTGAATTGCTGTCTTACCCAGTGTTAGCTGCACCAGAAGCATCTCAGATGCATTATGTTGAGCTACCAGTCTGGAGGAGTACGCATCCTTTATGAATATGGAAATACTACCGCCTTTGGAGCTCCGGTCCAAGTTCTGGAGCTGAAAGGTGTGGAATGAGTTATAGCCTGTAGTGCAGGGATGCTTTCTGCTACCCTGAACCAGGTCTCTGTTACAGCAGAAATGCCAATGTTCTCCATTTTAAGGAGTGCTTCGAGCATGTGCATTTTGAGATTTAGACGTCTAGTGTTGAGCAGCATGGCTCTCAGATTGCATTTGTTTGTAGCTGTTACAGTGGTAATTTGATCTTTGGAACACTGCCTGAAAAAGGCACTAGAGGGGTGGCAAGAGCCTTGGCCAGTATTCCGGATGCCCAGGGGTGACAGATGCAGGCTATCTCTGGCAAAGCATCGAGGTCTGTCAATCATGTCATCCCAGGCAGACAGATACTGGATCCCCTTAGAATGACACCAGAAACTTAGCCAATTGTTGAAATCAATCATTTTCTGCTTGTACTGTGGTATCATTCTGGGTGATGGTAGGATGCTGCTCAGGGCTAGGGTTATACCCGCCTGGGCTACATAATCCAAGAACTCCTCCATGTCTCTTTCCATGTATATTGCCTCCATTGTATGGAAATTTTTCTACATGGCCAACATCACTAGTAAGGATATTTCATGCAGGGACAAGGTGGTCATAACATCCCTGTATTCTTCCCTTATAACACCCATTATTGAGTACACTGCCCCTTTCAACATGTACCTCACAAAGCACATGCAGAAGCTGGAGAGAGCACAGAGGTTCCTCACCAGGAGCAACCAGGGCCTCAAACATGTACTCTACACAGGTAGACTAAAGACCCTGTCTCTCAAATCTGTCCCTTACAGACTCCTCAAAGGTGTCCTCTGTCTGGCATACAAACCAATTTCAGATGTCTCTTTGATTGTGACTGCTGCATATCTGTAAGTCAAGCTCCACTCAAGTAACCCACACGTGCAATCTCAACCCAGTCTGTGACATCAATAAGACTTGTTGGCGAGATAGATTTGTGTTGCAGAGACTCCCCCTTTTGTGGAATATACTCCATTTGCACATCAAGCAGAGTACCTCACTAACCCTTTTTAAGCACAATCTGGATAACTGGAAGGGGAACAGAAAATACACCCCTGTAATTCCACCTGTGTCTCTCCTAGACAATGGCATTGGGTGCTGACTTGTTGGAACATGGGCTAAATTCTTGCCTAGGCTTGTAAGGGCCTCAGGGCCAATAGCCTACTAACTTACTATGATTCTATTATTGTTGCAGTTAGTATTAAAATAAAACAAAATGTCAATTTTATAGAGCATTTCTGCACATCTTTTATGACTTTCACTGGATACAATAAATACCAAAGCAAATTTTAAAGCATAACTATTCCAAGAGAGTGACATATGTCCAATGTTTTGCCTGCTGGGACTGTTTGAATAACCGATATACCAAAATATTAAGAAATTATATTAATACAATTAATGCAGACACACCTATTAAGTGGTTGCTATATTTTAGATATTCATATTAATAGGAAATCCTTATGCTTTTAACTAAGAGTTGCTCCTTTTAGTCTTGAATCAGATAATGACACTGAAACTTTGCCATAAATCGTGAGACCAGGCTAGTGTAAATTTGAATATTTCTCAAATGGCAATTATGATGAAATAAATAGTGTGCCAATTAGTTGTGTAGTAACATATCACCAAATAAGTCTATTGTATTAAAAACAGATTAATGAAACTGTAGGAAAGACATTTTATTGGAGGAGATATGCAAGTTGCAGAATTTAATGCTCAAAAAGCACATTATAAAACACTTATAAAAAAATCCCCTTAGAATGCTTAACACTGGTTAAAGTGAACATAAAAATAAATGTTTTACTTATAATGTTAAGACTAAACTATAGAACGTAATTTTATAATATATACATGAGGATATATATTCCAAAATTTGTGAAAATCAACAGATCACATGCATGACATTCAAACATATGAACATTTGTCTCTACCTCCCAATAGTTTTAGATTGCTGCATGCAGTTCTTTCAAAGAGACTTTGCAATGTTGAATTTATCATTCCTTACCAGATAATCACTTATCACAGCAAATTGCCATGCACACTTAGAATCCCTCTTAACAAGTGGATGCGCATTGTAAGGCATTTTGCTGTTTATACTTTTCTGCAGTGTGCATGTTACTCCTTCACGAATGTCTCTCAATGGCACTGTGCACTAACACCTTTCAACTTTTATACACTAACTCTAAGATTATATAGATGCAGATTAAGAAAAACAGTTGGCATTTGTGAATAATATGATTGTCCTTGGCTCTGTTCAGTGCTTACACAATACTTAACTGACAATGCATTTACCCATTAGCAGTATACTTCTAGGTACCGCTTGGTGATTGATACTGTTTATTACCAGTAGTATCCAGTCACATGTTTTAATCATGGAGACTCAAACGTTTGAGATTCACTGATGGCTCCTATTGTAAGGAGTCTTGTTCCCACAATATTTGCTTTTGTATTTCTTGTATCATTGATGAACATTTTCCTTACAGTTGAAATACAGATGGAGTATAGTGCATGTGATGAAACTTTATGCTATTTTAAAGTATGTTGATACCTGTTTACAAATTGACATTAATTTATATGTTGTTGACACAGTTTTGGAATAATATTTGTTATCATTGAAGCAACATGCAGTCATTTTGGTGACACAATTACACTTCCAGGATTAAGCCATTTCAATGAACTGCATAAAAGTGATTTGATGCAAAATGTTAGGAATTTACATAAACACTAAATCACAGTTTCATGAGAATTAAAGAGCAGTAATGGACTGCTCAGGGATACAGGGCTATTCTGAGGCCCAAGACTTTAGGCAGATGGTTTGTCTTTAATTTGGAACATTGTTTGTTTTCTTTTACCATTCTATTTGGAAGGCAATATTGTACTGAGCAAATTGTTCCATTTTGTGTTTTTTATTGCATGGGTTTATAATTTTGCAAGATTATTTGGTCTGTGTCTTGTTTTTTTTTTCCTTAAAAAATTGAGTCTTCATTGCATATATGAAGACCAGTTGGCATAATGATTAAGGTGTTCACCTCCCATGCACAGGGTATAAGGTTTGATCCTGAACTTCGGCCAGTGCTTGTTTAGAGTTTGCATGTTGTCCCCCAAAAAACATGCTGAGCATTTCCATCTCAAACTCAGCAGTGAATGGAGCTGTGGGCAGCAGTACAGACTCTGCATTGCGCCCTGCAGGGGGAAGAGTTGTACAGACCAGCAGTTATGGAGATAAGGTACATAAGGAAGGCTGGTGGTGGAATGAAGAAATCCAGGAAGTTATCAAAAGAAAGAAGGACAGCAAGAAAAATTGGGAGATAGAAAAGATGAACCAAACTAGGAAGGAATACCAGTTGGCTAACAAAGAGGCTAAGAAAGGAGTTGCAATAGCAAAGAACAGGGCAGTAGAGGCATTCTACCAGCTTCTGGAAAGTGACTCCGTAGGTGGCACAAAAACTATATCAGGTATAAAGACAGAAAGATAAAGAAGATAGTCAGATGCCCTTCATAAGAATGCCAGCAATAACCTGCTCACCAGTCTACAGAACAACAAAAGCAGATAGAAGGAGTGCTTTCAGCAAGTTCTGAATGAAGAAAACCCCACAGTAGCTGTAGTTCCCCCAGATGCAACCTAGTATGATAGAAGAGGAGGAGCTCACCCTAAAAGAAGTAAGAATAGCACTAAACAAAATAAAATCAGGGAAAGCAGCAGGCTCAGATGAGGTCACAGCAGATATGATAAAGATGCTGAGTGAGATAGGAGAGAAATGGCTCCTGAGAGTAGTCATAGCAATGTGAAGAGAAAGGCGTATCCCAGATGACTGGAGAACAGGCATACTTGTACCAGTGTACAAGAACAAAGGGGACATTTACAACTGTGGGCAATACAGAGGCATCACACTCCTATCACACCGCATGGAAGTTCTGGAGAGGGTGATTGATAAATGGATGCACAGAGTAGTAGAAGGTAAGATTGGAGATGAGCAGTTCAGATTCAGATTAGGATACGGCATAACTGACCTAATGTTTGCAGTGTGACAGATAGTTGAGAAGAAGCTAGAGATGAGGAAAGAGTCCAACTGGGCATTTGTAAACTTGGAGAAAGCAAATGACAAGGTCCCAAGAAAGCGGAACATTACTGTGGTGGTTCTAAGTCCCAGAAACATTAGTAGAATTACTGAAGACTATTTATAAGGACCCAATGACTGAAGTACAAACAGTGTTTAGTCTCACAGAGGGGTTCCCAGTGGGAATGGGTGTGCACCTAGGTTCAATTCTGAGCCCACTACTGTTAATACTGTTGATGGACTCCACTGGCAAAGAGGTCAGAGAGAACAGATCAACAAAGTTGTTGTATGCAGATGATGTGGCATTGCAGACAGGGTCTGAGCAAGAACTTCAGCAAATGACGGGGAATGGAATGAAAAAGTGAAGGCAGATGAGACAAAATTAAGTACCAGCTAAGACAGTGGTAACGGAAGCAAACTGTTGAAATCAAAAGAGTGATAATTGAGATAGAAGAGAATATAGTAGAACAGGTTAATAGCTTCAAGTATCTGTCAGGGATGGTTGAGGAGAACTGGCATAGACTGTCAGGTGTAGTGAAAATTTGCTGTTTATCTCACTTATACAGCAATATCAAAAGTTAGAATTGTACATAATGAGGTATATGAGTCACACATCCCAGCTTTGTGGGTGGAAGTGTTCCATTCTCTTATAATATTTTAAATGTGGATTTAACATCTGTGTTTAAAGCGCATTATTGAGGAATTTCACAGTGCTTCTTGATTAACTGTTACTGCATCTAAGTGAATACTGAGGTATGCCTAGTTCTAGATACTGTTTTATATGCATGTTGTGTGATATAAACATTACAATTTGTCAGTTATTCAGCAGATAGCTAGAAGGAAACATCTCTAAATGCATTATCAGTATAGTAAGTAATAATGTATTTTTCAGTGGGAGTTGTTTTGGTAGGCTAGAGTTCTGCAGAATTACTTAACACAGTGTTAAAGATATGGTTCGAGTTTGCACCAGAGAATGCCAAGGTATATTGAGCAATACTGGTCTGTAATTTTAACAATGGTAATAGAAGAGGGAAGGGCAATCTTCATTAGAATTGCACAGGCAATTGTAGAAATTTGTTACATTCTGAGATGACAGTATTGGTTTTCTTTTTACTATGTAAGCAAAATAAATATGCTGACCCTTTACATTTGGATTCTAACAAGCAACATGACTTTGGACCCAAAGCACACTTAATGGACTCAACAAATTCACTTACCAGATTTACAGCAACATGAACAATCATCATATTACTCTGGTTATGTTCTTGGACATGATGTGTGTGTTCAAAAAAAGGGGACCATACATTCTTAGTTAATAAATTGACAGCAATACTCTTTTCTCATAACGCCCTTACTTGGTTGAAAAACTGCTTGACACAGACTTCCTTTAGCATCGTAGGAGATAATTCCCAAGTTATAAAGAACAATATCTGCTCTGGCATGCCTCATTCACTTGTACTTAGGCCTCTGCTATGTTCCATTCTTATCAATGACTTGTCTTAGAGATATCCCCAGTCAGACTGTATTTTATATGCAGATGGCATAGTTATGACAAAATCTGTCATGGACACCAGTTATATTTCCTAAGAAGTGCGATCTGACTTCCACTTGCCAGGGAACTGACTAACTACTAATAAATTAGTCATAAATACATCTTACACAAATATCATGCTGTTTGGTTTCCCAAAATGCATGCTGGCCACCTTTCTATTGCAGATCCATATGGTATGTTACTACCAGTCACTACCTGACAGAGATACTTAGACTTCAAACTTGACCCTAGATTATAATTACCTTGCATATTGAAATTACAGTAAATAAAGTTTTATCTCAACTGAAAGTCTCCTGTGGAATGTCTAACTTCCTCAAACAGAATGCTACAACAGACCTTGCTATCAGTGTACTAATTCCCTCATAAAAATAAGTTATTTTGAACAGTGGATTATCCAACCACAATACTACCCTGCTCAAAATTACTGAGACTAAATCTCTCAGATTTGTCCACCTCACAAATCACAGACAGCATTGTTGCACTACTACTATTGTCAAATGCTACTGTTTACAGGTGCCTGCTAGGGCTACTTTTGATAAATTCCCTCCCACACAAACTACTCAACAACAGTTAATGTCCACCTTTAAAAACTATACTGTTCCAAAGTAAACAGGCCTATTTTCTCAGCAGTACTGACAAACTTCAAGTTTTCAGACCTCCTTTTAAATTACAGCTCAGAGAAAGATGGTTTGCCAGAATAGTACCATGCTATTGGAATGACACATATGAAGACATTAAGAAGTATGACTCTGATAGCATTCAAACAAAACTTCAAGTTACACAAAGATTATGAATCAGGGAAACAGGGTCATTCCTTACTGCTGTAGTGTCTCTTTCTCACCCTGTTTGACTCCAGTGGCATAAAAGTAGCATTGGCCTATTTGGAAACTACTTATGTCACTCTGGAATTAGTGCTGCAGACTTTTCATGAATTTTGTGTTTATTCTGTTTGAACATATCAGTGGATTCGTCTTACATACCTTCTCAGGTAAATTCCGTCTTAGCCTGCAATATTTACTTTACAATTTGACTCTTTATTTCTATGGTACTGGTTTTGTTTTCTTTATATTTATTTAAATCTCTTTGGTAATTGCTTTCTTAAAACATGCTTCTGATATCCTGACCCTCTGCAAAATGATACATAAAAGCCACACCATATATATTGCTGTCTGTATTATTCTCATTTGTAAAATACCACGTAAAGCTGCAGAGTTTTTCATAATTGTATAATATTTTATAAAAGTGGCATTGTCCTTTTTATTGTTAGTGCAACGTATTGATATTGTATTTTATTTGTGAGCCAGGTTGTGGCTGAAAAGGGTCCCTGCACCACGTCACTCAAATTGTTACCAAACCTAAATTAATACAAAAATAGGTAGAGTAAACTGCATTACATGTTATTTAGATGCTGCTTTGGGCTTTATGTACAATGTAGCTGTCCCTGAACAGTAAAAAACAGAACAGCGTTTAACAAGTAAGTATTTCATAAAACCATTTGCTGAAAGATGGCACAAGAATTAAAAGTCAACATACTTTCATCCTCTCAGTGTGATAAGCTGATGTGAATAACAAAGCTGAGGGCTGTAGAATCTGTCAAACAATTTTATTCAAGCTTTAAAAATGGGAAATAAAGTGATTATGAAAAATACAGGACAGTATATCTAAACATTTCAGCAGTATTGTTCTAGACATGGATAAATAAGTTAGTGATTATAGCCCTGTTATGTAGCTTGCAATGTAAATCGTATTTGGATGTGACAGGTGTTTGTTGTAACCCGACAGTAGTGCACATTTGCAGAAATCTCTTAAGGAAAATCAACTGCTTATATAGTTGGTTGGTAGAAATGGTTTAAATTTGAGTTGCATAAATTTTTGTCAATTAAATTAGTGGTACCATGATAGATACAGAATCCGTCCTCCCATCTACCCTATACTTCATCTCTAATGCATGCCATTGTCTCTTGTGTATCCATTGGATCAAAGAAAATTAAGTTTATGGGGCATGATAATATTGTTAAATTTTAATAGTGATGCAAATCTGGTGTCGTTGCCTTTTAAGACATCTGTCTTTGGGTATGATATAAATATTTAGGCATCACTTTTAGTGCTCTATACAGCTGCTTCAAACACTACCAATGTTTCACTAGCCAAAACAATGTCCAAATACCATATCTGGTATGTAACGCCATAAGACATAGTTAACCAAAAAGGAGCATAAAGAAGATGATTATGTGGGTCTGACTACTGATCGTTTGTTAATGATTTTTTGTTGTGATTAGTTTAATTCGCATTATTGATTTCATCAGACTCGGTCAACATTTTTCGCACTGGGTCATATTCCTGTGAGGCCAAGATCTTTTCGACACAATAATATCTAGTAACCAGTTACAAATGTTACTGTTTACAGGAAGCTAGGAAAAAATAGCTGTGTCTTATACCTTGTGTACAGTAAAATGGATTCTCAAGTAGTCTGAGGCTTTATGGGTCTCTGTACCCAGTGCAAAATGTGGCAAAACACACTATGGCTAGGAGAAAGCTCTCTGGTGGAGACAGAACAGCTAATGAGTGGCTGAGTGTTGGTTTCTGGGGAGCCTAGGTGTATATGTGAAGCAAACTGGTCATTGCTGAAGACTGAGCAACATAGTGAGGACTACCTGCTTTTTTTTCAAGTCACTGGTCTGGAATACAACATAGTAGAAATAAAAAGGAATAGCAAACGTCGCCTGTCTTAAGAAATATGCAAAAATGGCAAATGGGGGGAAATAAATAAAATTAAGACTATGTTATGACCCATTGAAAGCTAAAAATGGACTATGGATACAGGCTTTATAACATATTTAACATTACCACTGTGTTTTTGAACATGTTGTGAATATATATTTGTCTGTTTGCAAGATGTTAAAAATGTATAAATAAAGTTAGAGAATGGACAAACTGTACATCAGCACCCTGACTGGAGAACAAATGTTCTCCAGCAGGGTGTTAATGTACAAGTAATGCCCGCTGAAAAACAAGTCTGCCTCTTCACGGCAGCATATCAAGCTGCTGTGGAGCTCGACTGAAAAAAAAAAAAAAAAAACTGTCTGCCATTATTTTACAATTGCTAAGCAGTGCTTTTGCTGCTTAGCAAGTATAAAAAAAAAAATAAACAGAAAAAAAGTGTATGTGTGTATCTGTATATTTATGATTGTGTTTCTGTTTCTGTCTGCTTATGTGAGCGATGTGTGTATGAAAGCAGAAGAGACTGTGTGTGTGAGATCGAGAGTGAGGGTCATCTTCTGTGAGTGAATGGGTGTATGAAACCAGAGGAGATTGTGTGTGTGAGAGATCGAGAGAGAGTGAGAGCAATCTTGTGTGAGGGTATGAGTGTATGAAAGCAGAGGAGACTGTGTGTGAGAGATCAAGACAGAGTGAGAGCCATCTTGTGTGAGTGACTGCGCGTATGAAAGCAGAGGATACTGTGTGTGTGTGTGTGTGTGTGTGTGTGTGTGTGTGTGTGTGTGTGAGATTGAGAGAAAGAGAGAGAGAGAGAGAGAGAGATGGAGAGGTCTTATGCGCATAGCTCTTAACTGTCCAAATTTTCACAGAATGTCCAGATTATTGCCTCATATCTTTTGTCTTTTCCTCATAAAATTTGTGGTTTTCTGAAGTTTTGTGGCAAATCAGTGAGGAGTGAATTCACTAAATAATAACAGGCATTTGAGTTTCAGGCTTTATATCTTTCAGAAAATGCATTGTAATACAAGACATTTTATTCTAGCAACTTTTTAAGTTTATAAGAGCAATATTTAAAATTTGTCCCTATTTCTGGGGCGTCTACACATTATTTTTGGTCTGTCCAGAATTTTTGTGCCAAGAGGTTGAGAGTTATGCTTGTGTGAGTGAATACAGGTATGAAACCAGAGGGGACTGTGTGTGTATATGTATGTGTGTATGAAAGCAGAAGACACTGTGTATGAAAGAGAGAGAGAGAGTAAATTTGTGTTTTACTTAAAGAGAGAGGAATGGGCTCTCTGTAAAGTTGTGTTTTACTTGCTTATTTATTTTTTAAGTACTATATTATTTTTTATATATATTTTTGATGTAAAATTCTTCCTCCAACATCATTAACATATACTACAGAAAGTCTGAAAGATTAGGCAGAGAAACTATTTTACATTAAAAATATATTTAAAAAATATAGTACTTAAAAAAATAAGTAAGTAAAACACAACAGAAAGTCCATTCTCTAAGTGCAGCAATGCCCTCCAGGGTGTGTATTAATGTGTAATGAATGCCTTTCCAGGGATATAGAGGTCCTCCGCCTGTGGCATCAGGCCTTGTAACACCCCTGGGGGGGGCATTAATTACATATTTACACACACACTGCCGGGCCTCATAACACCTCTGGGCAGGCGTTAATTACACATTAACACACAATGTGTCAGGCATTATAGAATGCATTATGACCTTATAGGTTCATAGGTTCATAGGTTGGTACTAGGCTATTGGCCCTAGGGCCTATAAGAGCCTAGCCATAACAATACCATGGATATTTCTTCCCACAATATTTACTTCTCTGGACTTCTGTCTAGCAGGGTGACTGACATGATCCACGGGGTGAATTTCCTATCTCCCATACAATCATCAAGGTTCCTTTTGAAGAGGGCCAATGAGGCGCTCTACTTGACATGTAGTAGCAGTCTATTCCAGAGCATGGCGAGTCTCTGGATCAGGAACCTATCCCTCCAGCATGTTTTGTTCATTGTGATGACAAGGTTTAGATCCCTGGAGCGTGTGGCTCTGCGGGATTTGGATTTCTTTAAGTGGAGCATGTCCAACAGCTCAGGGTTTGACATGGCCTTGTATGTTAAGCAGAGATCACCTCTGAGTAGATGATATGCCACAGAGTATAGCTGGAGTTTTTTTAGATGGTCAGCATATGGCATCTGCTTTAGGCTGTGATTCTTTTAGTGAGGTATTTCTGTGGCCTTTCCAGTTGTTGCAGATGTCTTGTGAGGTACATACCAAATGGGGCATTATACTCTATAATGGGTCTAATGAGGAATGAGTACAGTGGGGCAATGACCTCCTTTTTTCTGGAAGAAAAGCCCTTAGTGATGAGTTGTGCCACATAGAAGGATTTCCTGACTGCTGTGGTGATGTGGTTATCGAAAGTGAGACCACTGTCCACCTGTGTCCCTAAGTATCATCACACTTTCAATGTTTAGTGTACTGCCACCTATGTGGTAATTCATGGGTACATGTTTTTCTCCAAAGGGGATAACTATACATTTCTTGGCATTAAGCTTGAGCCAATGGCTCTGGCACCAGGCATCTGTTTCTGTAAGGCCCTTTTGTAGAATATCCACATCATTTGGGGATTCAATAATGGCTCCCAGTTTGCAGTCATCTGTGAACTTTGTTAGCCAGAGTCCCTTAGTGTTGGCCTGTACTTCAGAGAAGTAGATGCCAAACAAGAGTGGTCCCAGGACTGAACCCTGAGGTACTCCACTTGTCACTTGTCTGGAGCTGGATTTGGAGTCGGCTACTTTTACAGTCTGGGTTCTGTCAGTAAGCCAGTTGGCAACCCAATGAATAACATAGGGATTTATGCTCAGCTTAGTAAGTTTATCTATGATTTCAGAGTGGGGGATAGTGTTGAAGGCCTTGGCGAGGTCCAGATAGGCTGTGTGGACAGCCTTACCCTCATCCACAACTCTGGAGACTGATTTGAAGAAGTCAATCAGATTCAGGAGACAAGATCAGCCCTTCACAAACCCAAACTGGGTGGGGTCCAGTGTTTGAAGGTTGCCAATGTCTTTGTTTATAAGTTTCATGTAAATGCGTTCCATACCCTTGCAGATCAGGCTTGTCAGACTGATGGGATGGTAGTTCCCGGGATCCAAGTTG
Organism: Protopterus annectens; assembly: GCF_019279795.1. Lineage (NCBI taxonomy): Eukaryota > Metazoa > Chordata > Ceratodontiformes > Protopteridae > Protopterus > Protopterus annectens. Next base: position 1,656,199,202 of record NC_056733.1, on the reverse strand, counting down.
GATCCCCCCTTGTGGAGTGGGATAGCTGCAGCTGTGTGCCACTCAGTGGGCATGAAGCCTGAGGTGAGTCTATGATTAAACATGACACTTAGGTGAGGTGCTAGTTAATTTTGTAGTTCATGTAGTACACAGCCTGGGATGTCATCTGGTCCCATGGATGCTGTATTCTTAGCTTTGGAGAGTGTGGTTTCTACCTGTGTAGCCATGATTACCAGAATTTGGCAATCTTTTGGTATTGAGATGGGCCCTTTAGAGGATGAAAGGTGGGTGAAGTTGGCACTAAATCAATCTGCCAGGATATTGGCAATATCCTTGGGATCAGTATATTTAATGCCATTCTGTTGTAGCTTAGAGCATATTTGAGCATTGCCATTTAGATTCTTGACATAACTATAGAATGCCTTGTGGTTGTCTTTGGAATCTTTGGCAATTTTTTTTCGTAACTAGCTTTTGAGGATTTTATGAGGGCTCTCAGCTTCTTAGTGAGGCTGGTGAGGGAGTTTTTTGCTTCCTGGGATTTTCCTCTTTTCTGCAAAAGTTTCTTCCTTCTGTTGTATAGTTTGTTTATAGCTGGAGACCACGAGATTGGCTTTCTTTTTTTGGAGAAGAGCATCTTGGTTCTATTTGGGATGGCACGATTCATGCACGAGTGGATCTGCTCATACAGTGCCTTAGTGTAGGATTCTGCAGTCAAACTTTCATATCCCGTCTGCATGGGTGTCATGAAGTTTGTCACTTCTGACCTCAGTAGCATGAAGTTGGCTTTGGAGAAGTCTTTTAAGGAGGTTTCCTTACTGGGGGATGGGGGTGGGATGTGGATGTCAAGTGTGATTTGTTTATGGTCAGACCTGACCAATGAGGAGGTGACCACTGGTGTGGAGCATCTATCTCCCATGTTGGTAATGACCAGGTCTAGGATATTGGAGCCCCTGGTGGGACAATGGATTAATTGATCCAGGGCATTGGAATTTACAAATTCCAAGAACCGTTGGGAAAAGGAGTTGGTACCCGAGTAGTTTTCCCAGTTAATGGCAGGGTAGTTGAAATCAACAAGTATTAGGGTGTTTGGTTGTATCTTAATATTTTCCAGTATGTTTAGAAAGTTGTAGTGAGAATCTTGGGGCATGGTGGGGGATCTGTAGCAAGCTACAATTTGGATTGCAGTCTTATCTAGTTTTAGTTGCACCTGGAGAATTTCAGATGCATTGTGTTGGGCAATTAGCCTGGAGGTGTGAATATCCTTGGTGAATATGGACACTCCTCCACCTTTAGTGTTTTAGTCTTGGTTTTGTGGCCGAAAAGTGTGGTAAGAGTTGTAGCCTGGTATTGCAGGGGTGCTCTCTGGAGCCTTGAACCAGGTCTCAGTTACTGCACAAATATCAATGTTCTCCATTTTTAGGAGTGCCTCGAGAGAGTGCATTTTGAGGTTTAAACTTCTAGCATTGAGTAGCATTACCTTCAGATTTTACATGCTTGTATCTGTTATGGTGGTGGTTTTATCCTTTGAAACTTGCCTAAAAAAGGCACTATAGGGTTGGCAAGAGCTTTAGCCAGTAACCTGAATCCTAGGGGTGACAGGCGTAGACAATCTCTAGCAAAGCATCATGGTTTGTCGATCATGTCTTCCCAGGCAGACAGATACTGGATCCCCTATGAATGACACCAGAAGCTTAGCCAATTGTTGAAGTCAATCATTTTGTCCTTATACTGTGGTATCATTCTGGGTGAAGGCAGGGTGCTACTCAGGGATAGAATCATATCTGCCTGGGCCACATGATCCAAGAGCTCTTCCGTGTCTCCTTTCATGTAGTCCAGGGAGGTACGTCTCAAGTCATTCACTCCAGCATGGACAATGACAGAGTCGTATTTGTACTTTTTCTGGAGTGACTTGAGTGCATGCATTATGTGATGGATCCTGGCACCCGACAGGCAGCTGACTGTAATTTTCTCCTTGTTCAGCATGGTGAGTGGAACATCCGTGTTCCTGACTATAGAGTCACCTATGACTAAAGTGTTGGGTACATTATCTTGCCTTAGGGGCTGTTCTTGGGTGGCACACTGGTGTTGTGAGCTATGTGTCACTTTGGTTGTGACTGGTGTTTGTTTGCGTTTCAGCATCAGAGGTCCTTGTTGCTTGGTTAGGTTAATGTTAAGGGCCTCCACATATGTGGGTTTAGTGTTGCTATGTGTGGGTGTTGATGGTGTGGGTTTTGAAGGGCTATGTGTTGCTTGAGGTGCAGTGCAGGTGCTAACCTTCTCCTCTTGACTGTCTAGCACAATCTTGGCAGGAGGGAGCTTTGCTTCCAGTTTGGCTATGTAAGTGCATCTCTCACAGGTTGTATTGGGTGGTAGGAGGAGAGGATTGTCTGTGTACATGAGGCAGTTGCTGCATTGCCCCAGTATGCCCAGATTCACCAGGTGGACAGGCAAAATCACCAGAAGCTGACCCTTGGGCATGCCTGTTTAGGAGCTTTTTTTGTAAAGTTTAAGAGCTGTTTTTCCTTACTGTTGCAAGGTACTTTGCAATTATTGGCTGTTTAGTGCCTTCAATTACTTTCTCCTTATTGACAAGGAGAGTTGAGTGCTTGTATCAGTTTCAGGCATCCTAGTGCTTTACAGTAGGTTCTAGAGCAAGTGCTAGTCACAGGGGTTCAGAGTTCAGTGCTACTACTGAGAAACCAGCTAGTTCTAAGGAAAAATTTGAAGAGCAGACTTTCTGGCAACTGGAATAGTTTAACTGTAGCCTCGCAGTACTGCACGATGTGAAAAATGTGCAAACACACTTGTTTTTAAACCAGAAAGTTGAAAGGGATAGAAATCAGCCCAAAAAGGCTAATAAAATTACAATTTCAGAGCTGGAAACCACTCCTCTAGTGTTAGATAGGCAGTACAATGCTCACCAGTCCCACTGGTAAGCAGTAGGACTTCCCACTACCACAGCAAGGTCTGGATAGCTCTGAACACAGAAAATAAGTCCTGAGACAAGCAAAGCCTGGGATATGGACTGGCTAGGAAAGGTGGGAGACAAGCAAACAAGATAGTATTTTTTTTTTGTTGTTGAAACAGGCTAAACAATGCAATAATACAGTAAATAAACACATAAAAGGCTAACACACTTGAATGTGTAGTCCTAAACAGTAAATGCAATTAAAACTTTACAAAATTAGCAATTTAAAACTTTTTAAATGAAGCAAGGCAAGTGCACAACTGAAAAACTATTTAAGAGGCAGTAATACAGCAGAATAAGTAGCTAGTCTACATATACAGAGAAGTCTATATATACAGAAAAGCAGCTAAATCACACAAACAATTAAGATGCAGTGCAGCCTAGAGCACTTGAGTTGTAGCAATATTAAGGCAATTACAGTTATAATAAATGCTCTAAAATATACTCTATATTTCCAAAATGTTTGAGAAGCACAGTCAGAACACAAGGAGATTCAGGCAATTTTTTTTGAAAGGAAAAAATGAGAAACAGAAGGCCTTCTCAGATGTTCTCTCTCTCTATATTAGGTAGAATGAGCTGATGACACTAGACTGGGAGGAGTGTCCCAGATCAGATTTACATTAGGGGCGGGCAACTGCAAAGCCACCAAGTATAACAAGACACAAACAAGGATGGAGGGTGGGGACCAATACTAAAGCTATTAACCTACTGACAGTAAACACAACAGAAAGCCACAAAATGAAAGTTTTTAAACAGATAAAGGAGCAAAGAGACTCTACAGAATGTTTTTAACTGCAAACAAATCAGTTACCTGTGCAGATTAATTACTAGCAATAAAATACACTAAAAACCATGCAGCAGGCAATAAAAAGTGCTATATATAAATTGGTAGAAACAATTATCAGTATAATCTCTTACTGAAGCTTATTGTACAGGGACATCGTGGAGACTTCATGTGCAGCTATTGAACACATTGAGGAAGTCAGGACTGATGTACAGCCAATCACGTCCTCAATGTGAAACAATCAGTGGGCATGTAGTGGCACATCAAAAATAGGGTAGATAACCAGTCACCTCAAAACATAATGACAAATGCACAATAAGGTGACATACATATAGTTGCAAGTTGGTTGGTAGCTAAAGGATACACCAAGGGGCTTTATCTGGCAGTAGGGTAAGGCTGTCCATGGGGACAGCAGGAATGATCAGTGAATGTACTATGGTCAGATGTGTAGAAATTGCCATCAGTCTACTTATACAAAGGTTTCATTTTGATGATATTGCAGGTATATAAAAATGACTGAAAAAATGTTGACAGAGTTTGAAAGTGATCACACCCTACAGGAAAAAAATAGCAAAGTGTTTAATAGTAGAACGCTAGTTGGTGCCTGCAGCATTGTCTTCCATGTGCTCTTATAGCATTAAGTATGCTTACATAGGTTCATAGATGTGTACTAAGCTAATGGACCTGGAGCCTTTACAAGCCTAGCCCACAGAAGTGCCCTGGCATCTTGCTGACCGACGTTAGTTCCCAGTGCCTCTATCAAGTACAGCCACTGGAGTGATCCCCGAGGTGAACTTTCTATTTCCCATCCACTCATCAAGATTTCCCTTGAAGAGGGCCAGTGAGGTGTTCTGCTTGACATGTATGGGAAATCTATTCCAGAGCATGGGCAGTCTCTGGGTTATGAACCTGTCCCTCCAGCATGTTCTGTTGATTGTGGTAATCAGGTTGAGATCTCTGGACCATGTGGTGTGGAGGGACTGGGATTTATTGAGATGTAGCCTGGCTTTGTAAGTCAAGCAGAGATAGCCTCTTAGTAGACGATATGAAACAGAGAATAGCTGGAGTTTTTTGAGTCTGTCCAAGTACAAGTGTTTAAGGCCTAGAATCCTCTTCGTGAGGTACTTCTGTGGCCTTTGCAGCTGTTGCATGTGTCTAGTAAGGTACATGTTAAATGGGGCATTATACTTGATGACTGGCCTAATGAGGGAAGAGTAGAGAGAGATGATGACCTCTTTCTTCCTGGATGCAAAATCCTTGGTAATGAGATGTGGCACATAGAAGGACCTTCTGATCACAGTGGCAATGTGGTGGTCAAAGGAGTGGCTGCTGTCAACCTTTGTCCCCAGGTCTCTTATAATGCCTTCAGTGTTCAGTGGACTCCCATCAATGTGGTAATTAGTGGGAAATGAGTTTTTCCCAAAGTGGATGATGACACATTTTTTGGCATTAAGCTTAAGGCCATGGTTTTGACACCAGTCATTGGTCTCAGTGAGGCCTTTCTGTAGGATGTCTACATCACTTGGGGAGTTAATAATGAATCCCAGCTTGCAGTTGTCTGTGAACTTGATCAGCCAGATTACCTCCATCTTGGCCTGCACTTTTGAGAAGTAGATGCCAAACAGGAGAGGACCCAGGACTGATCCCTGTGGGACTCCACTTGTGACTGGCCAGCAGTCTGACTTGGAGTCTGCTAATTTCACACTTTGGGTTCTATCTGTGAGCCAGTTTGCAGCCCAGCTAGTGATATAAGGGTTGATGCCTAGTTTGGTGAGTTTATCAATAATTCCTGATTGGGGAATGGTATCAAAGGCCTTGGCCAGATTGAGGTATGCTGTATGAACTGCCTTCCCCTCATCCACAGCTCTGGTGACTGACTCAAAGAAGTCAACCAGGTTGAACAGGCATGATCTACCTTTCACAAAACCAAATTGCATGGGATCTACAGTTTGGAGATTCCCTATATCCTTGTTAATTAGGTCCATGATGATGCGCTCCATGGCCTTACATATCAGACTCATCAAGCTAATGGGGCGGTAATTCCTAGGGTCTGTAGTCGCTCTCCCTTTATGGAGAGGTATGACTGTAGCAGTGTGCCATTCAGTAAGGACAAAGCCTGAGGTGAGTCTGTAGTTGAACAGGGCACACAGATGTGGTGCCAGTTCACTTTGTAGTTCATGTAGAATACATCCAGAGATATGGTTGGGTCCCATGGAAGCTGTATTCTTGGTCTTGGACAATGCAGCTTTAACCTGTGCAACTTCGACATTTTTGAACAGTCACCACACTTCTGGGACACCATTACGTTGCACAGTAAATAACATGTTTGCAGGGGGGCAAGCCCCTATGCACCCCCCAATGTGGCAGGGTCTATATTAGAACACTGAAGTTTCAAAACTTTGAATGTTCTAATATCAACCCCTATTCAGCGAAAGCTGAAAACATCGAACATAGAGAACAGCTAATTTTTTTTCCTAGGGTAAAAATTTTCTGTTCCAAAACACATACACACAACACAAACACACCAAACAAACAGAAATCCACACACATGCACCTAAATTCTTACACCTAACCCTACCCTAAACTATACACACACCACTAACTATCCACTTACCTAAACCCAAGCCCTAACCCTAAGGTCCGTCACTATCGCACACCCACCTCACCCGCGCCCTAACCCTAACTCACCTACCCTGCCCTAACCCTCATGTACACACAATCGCACACTTACCTGAACCGCATCCTAATCCTAACTCACCTAACCCGCCCTAACCCTCATGTCCACACAATCGCACACATACCTAACCCGCACCCTAACCCTAACTAACCTAACCCACACTCAATCGCACACTTACCTGAACCCAGCCTGTAACTTTCCACCACAGCGCTGAAAATACCGAAGCAACAGAAATGGACAACCAAATTCTTTCCCTAGGAAAAAATAGGGTTTTCTGTTGCTTCGATATTTTCAGCTTTCGCTGAATAGGGGTCAATATTAGAACATTCAAAGTTTTGAAACTTCACTGTTCTAATATAGACCCATGTGGCGGGCTGCACCCCCACAACCCCCTGCTACTTAAATATACTAACTTCGGGATCGCACTATAGTGAGAGAAAGGGTACATTTCCCAATCCCCACTATAGTGCGAGCTGCATTGAAATGTCAGAACTGACAATAGCGAATGCTGTATTGCATTCGCTATTGTCAGTTCTGAAATTTTCTTGTTCAAATTAATGAGTCAGTGACAGCAAAATTTGAGTTTTTGTCAATCGCACAAACTGCGAATGACAAAATGATAGTAAACCATTGAAGTCACCTAGTATGAGAGTGTTGTGTTGGACCCTAGTAGTTTCCAGGGTGCTTAGGAATGTGGATTGAGAGTCTTGGGACATGGTTGGGGACCTATAGCAGGCTATGACCTGAATCGCCTTCTTACCCAATGTTAGTTGCACCTGAAGTATCTCAGATGTGTTATGCTGGGCTACTAGTCTGGAGGTGTGCATATCCTTTATGAATATGGAGACACCACTGCCTTTGGAGCTTTGGTCCATGTTCTGGGGCCAAAAGGTGTGGAATGAGTTATAGCCTGGTAGTGCAGGGGTGCTTTCTGCTGCTTTAAACCAGGTCTCTGTTACAGTAGAAATGTCGATGTTCTCCATTTTGAGGAGTGCTTCGAGCAAGTGCATCTTGAGATTTAGAGTTCTAGCATTGAGCAGCATGACCTTCATATTGCATTTATTTATAGCTGTTATGGTGGTAATTTGGTCATTGGAGCATCACCTAAAAAGGCACTATAGGGATGACAAAAGCCTTAGCCAGTATCCAGAAACCCAGGGGTGACAGATGCAGGCCATCTCTGGGAAAGCATTGAGGTCTGTCAATCATGTCATCCCAAGCAGACAGATACTGGTTCCCCTTAGAATGACACCAGAAATGTAGCCAATTGTTGCAGTCAATCATTTTCTACTTGTAATGTGGTATCATTCTGGGCAACAGTAGGATGCTGCTCAGGGCTAGGGTCTGCCTGGGCCACATAATCTGAGAGCTCCTCAATGTCTCTTTTCATGTAGTCCAGGGAGGTGCATCTCAGGTCATTCACACCCACATGGGCAGTGACAGAGTCATACTTGTACTTGTTGTGGAGTGACCTGAGTGCATGTGCTATGTGTCGGATTCTGGCACCTGATAGACAGCTGACTGTCACCTTATCCTTATTCAGCCTAGTAAGTGGGACATCAGTGTGCCTCACTATTGAGTCACCTATGATTAGTGTATTGGGCAAGTTGTTTTGCCTTAGGGGCTTATGTTGAGGGGCACACTGTGTACGTGAGCTATGTGTCTTGTGGTTTGTTCTGTGTTGTGGTGATCAAGTGCATTTCTGCCTTGGAGGTCTCTGCTGTTTGGGTAGATTTCTACTGAGGGCTTCCACAAAGGTGGGTGTGTGGTTTCTGTTTTTATGTGAGAGCTGTGGTGGTGGGTGTTCTGGAGGTCTATGTGTTGCATGTAGTGTGGTGCAGGTGTTGACCTCCTCTTGACCAGCTATTTCGGTCTTGGCTTGAGAGTGCATGGCTTCCAATTTGGATATATAAATGCATCTCTCACAAGTCTGAGTGTTGAGAGGTAAGAGGAGAGGGTTGTCTGCGTACATGAGGCAGTTGCTATACTGCCTCAGAATGCCCAGGTTCACCAGGGCATTCACCATGTGTTTAGAAATCCCCTTTGCTGCTGCTGCTGACTGTGACTCTCAGAAAGAATACATACATAGTAATTTGGGCAATGCAGATTCCTCAGTATGAGTCCTGTTTAAAGATCCCATTTAGCTGTTGCTGGCATACAGTCATAAAACAACATTTGTTGCTTCATTACGTAGATAGTAGTATTTTATCATTCTTCTGCATCTCTTCATTTGTTTTCTCTTCCCTTAGCTTTCCTTAGGGAATGTAAGTTTTACCTCCAGAGAAAGAAACATGAAATGGATTCTAATACCACTTCACATGGACAAAGAAGGTATTGAAACAAGACATCAACACCTACTGCTAAGAATTCTTCATTAAGCTAGGAACATCTTTTGGTTGGTATACTGCATTTATCTAATTAAGGAGCTCTGTTAATGTTTTTTTTTTTGCTACATTTAGACTCAGATATTTAATTTTGTCATTCTGTGTGACAAAATCTCAGTTCTATATTTTAATGGCGCCTGGTCCAGATGTGTGTCCTGGGCCATTAACCACTCCACAGGATCAGGATGCTTCTCTGCTACATTCTCAGTGTACAAAGACACAGCAACAAACACCAGGGGGTAGGAGCACTGCACATGAAGATGACTGCACTGCGAAGACGTAGCCACATCACACACCACACAGAATACAGAAGATATCCTTCAGAAGGGTCCAATAAGCGTGCCAGAGCCAGCCTCAGTAAATGCCCAAGAAATGTGTAATCAGAACGAATAAAAAAATAAAGGTTACCCTAGCTACCATATATATGGGGATAGGTGAACACAGAAGGAAACCTGGGGACTTAGGGGGAACCTAGTAACCCGGGTTCCTTTTATTAACATTCGAGGCATATAGTAGTAGTTAGAAGACCTTGCTTTGACCCACCTTATTCCTTGAATATCAAGGAAGGACAGTCATAGTCTCCAAGTACTCATCACTCATCACTCCAATCAATGAGGAATAGTACCCCTGCCCCATTATAGATATCTGACACTTGCAGCAAGCAGAGAGAGAGGCCACAAAAGTTCCTCACCAAAAGGATAAGGTCCTCAAAATCTGTCTTATAATGCTAACAGAAAAGAACCACAAATATATTTAGTACGTATGCTACTGCGGGTGACCTATCTATGACACTATGCCATACATACAATCAAACCCAGATCCAGATTTGATGATATCAATCAAAAAAAAATCTAGATCCTCAGAGCAAGGGTGGCGAGTGACTGAGACTGGTTATTAACGGTTTGTTAGGACATGCTGGATGGATTCATTACCATTACCCTAAGCTGTGGAACAAAACCCGGTTTATGTGGGGTTAGAGCACCTGGCAGAGCACTTGTTCAAGAGGAATCTTGACCAATGGGAAGAGGGATAGATACACCCAGAGGAGTTACCCAGTGTCACTGCTGCTCACTGAAGCACAGCTAAATAATGGGCATAGTTTCTCAGTTTAAGGGGTGCAGTAAGCTAAAAAACTATGGGCTAGGCTTATAAATGCCCTCGGGCAGATAGCCTAGTATAAACCTATGAACCTATGAACCTAAGTCTTAATTAAATTCATGTAAAGTACTTTATTCTGCACTGAGTAATGCATTTAGCAATTTTCTAAACTGTCATGATAAAATCATGTAAAACTCTTGTTTCACTCCAGTAGATAAGAAGTTGTAGTGAATGTAGTGTCATGATTGCACTCCACAATCAGGAAAAAAGAAGATAAACCTGATAAGCACTGCTGTAGCATGACTCCCAACTGTAACACTGGGTTCACAGATGTGCATCAAATATTGCACACCCCCTAAGTGCTGTTGCACTCAGGAATAAGAGAAGGGGCATTCCTTTGGTCCTTGAATATCTTTCCTCCTCTGTCCACTGAAATTTACCGATGTTAGTTTCTTAGTAACTTATTTAAATAAGGGCAGTATTTAAAAACTGTCCCTGACATATCCTTACTTTCTGTCTAGGGGATGGAATTCACTAAGTGCTTTACTGAAAACACATTGTATTTTTTGTTTGTTTGTTTCTTTTGTAACCATAGTTAAGACTCCATGTACTGCAAAGAGTTAGGATTGGGTCTCACCTATTATAACCCATTGTTATATGTGCTCGCCATGGATGACAAGATTTGTTTCAGATAAGAACATAATCTTCTATATGCTAAATGAATTGCTTGTGTTTAACGGTTGTGAAGGTATGCACTAAAAAAATCTGGACTGCACCTATACATTTGCAGCTCTGATTTAACAGCATAGTTCATGGCATCTTGTAAATGATTTATAATTGTATTTCCTGTACTAAAGTGTGCTAGTACTTAAATACTGGTTTCCATCTTACATGTAGACAATGATGATTTTGTAATAAGTTGAACAAGGACATTTTAAGAAGCCTTGGTAATATTCATACCTAATGAAGAGGCTGGCTGATACACTGATTTTGATACAGCTGATAATGTGTTGCCATTGCTTGCATGGGATTTTATTCCGAAACCCACAGCTTCTCCCCTTAGGAATTTGAAACTGAAAAAATGGAACATTTGGGGGGAAGGTGTGTACGTAAAACCTTAGCAGGGTATATAGCTTCATCCAAGAAATAACTTTAAATTTAGAGAATGTGAGGTAAATATTTTCCACATAATAGCATCCTGTTTGCTTATTTCACTAATGCATGACTATATGTTTAATTGGTGTATTATTGTAGAGCACATTTAATCAAAGTTTAGCAGGAATACCTGCACTAATTGCATATTATGTTTCTGGCACATGAACACACAGGCACTTCACTGCTGACAAAGTCAGACCTGCACTTGCTTAATCAGTACTGTAGGAAAACATTATAGAAATAAGTTTACCTCTCCCTCGTGGGATGCAGACAAACTTTATCCAGCTAATAAAACAGTTCAGTAGCTCAGGAGATATGCACTTGAATTGCACAGCTTAACAAAATGATCTGAGTGTGGCAGCCAGCACAAAATGCCAGCATTCAGAATATATCATGTTTTAAAGTAATCTTATCTTCACAGGGAAACTAAGTAGGCTTTAGTTTTTAAAATACATTTCCGAATCTCTTTGTCAGAAGGATTTACATGTTGCTTTCACATTTTGAGTTTATGGATGATAAACTTTCCCCTTGAGAGGAGATAAACATTTCTTCAAAGTTGAGGACTACCATGATTTTTTTTTTCATTTTGTTTTAAGCACAATCAATTTTATTTTAAGAGACTTGGACAGTAAGCTCCTTATGTGGCTGGCAATACTTATGTACATATGCAAACATACTGTAGCTATAGAAATAGGTAAGCATGCACTGTATCAAGACAGAGTGATAAATGGAAGGCAGGGCACAATAACATCTAAAGATGTAAATGTAGTTTCTTTGTTGGCAAGTGGCATCTTATCCTCAGCAGACAGGAATACTTTGGTAGTAGGTGACTAGAATCACGGATAATAACTGTTGATAATATTCAACAACTCAATATGTTTAAGTGATTAAAGAATATAAGATTCAAGTAATTGCTTGCAGTAATTGTAATCCTCAGTATGCTGTTTCACATCTTACACAATAAATACCATAAAAATATTTTTGTAAAAGACGTAATGGTTTGTACTTAAGCAATAACCCACAAGTGGGTGTGGGTATATTAGGATTTACCCACAGGTGATCTGGTTTGATCACGAGGGCCACTGCTTTGTTTTATACATATCTAAATATCTACATCTATCTATCTATCTAAAGACAGAAGGATATAGGTATAGATATATACCATTCACGTACACATTCATGCATGTCTGTTTATCTATAAATATACAGATTGATAAAAAAAAGATAAAATGCAAGCACAAAGACACAGGGTTTATATCAGTCTGTTGAAATGGCTGAATATCAAATACCAGATGTTTGAACTGTAAAGTTTAAACACTGGTAATCGCGAAGCCACGGCTTACTGAATTCTTTCCCAGGGAAAGAATTTGGTAGGCCATTTCTGTGACTTCGTGAGTATCAGGACTGTGGAGGGAAGTTACGGGTCAGGTTCAGGTAAATGTGCGATTGTGTGGATGTTAGGGTTAGGGCACGGGTTATGTGAGTTAGGGTTAAAGCGCTGGTGAGGTGGGTGTGCGATAATGAAACACTTTAGGGTTAGGGCGGGATTGGTAAGTTAGGGTTAGGGCACGGGTCAGGTGAGTGTGCGATAGTGATGGACCTTAGGATTAGGGTATGGGTTAAGGTAAGAGGATAGGTAGTAGTGTATGTACAGTTTAGTGTAGGGTTAGATGTAGGATTTTGAGTGTATGTGTGTGGATTGACCCAAGACACACACACACACACACATATGTATATGTATATATATATATATATATATATATATATATATATATATATATATATATATATATATATATATACATACATGCATACACGCACACATACACACACACACACACACACACACACACACACACACGCACACACACACATCTATAAATATATATATATATATATATATATATATATATATATATATATATACCAAACTGGAATCCACCATGTGTGCAGTAAACATAGACACACACACACACACACACACACACACACGCATATATATATATATATATATATATATATATATAGATATACCAAACTGGAATCCACCATGATTGCAGTAAACATAGACTGCAGGCATCCAAAAAAGTACAGAAAAAAAAAAAGAAATCTGGAAGTCAAGGGCCAAAAATCCAAATGCACCAATGCAAGAAGAATAATGCCAAATAGTGAAACTTCTTGAAGCTTCTAAAGTGTAAATATAATCAGAAAAATCCAAATAAATACGTAGATGCCAGAAAAGTAGGCACGCAGCTTTAAAGTATACATTGAAATGAAAAAAAAAAATTACAAAATATTTCAATTATTTTCTAATATTTGTTTTTATGCTGTATACAGTAAGTTACATTTCAAGTGAAATGCAAACAATACCCCTGGAAAGAAAAGGCATCTGGGTGCACTATAATGTGTTAATATAATATACAAAATACCACACACTAAACTGCTCTGGGTAGAAATTGACAAAAAACTGAAGCTTGCTATTCACATAGCCCAAACCATCAAAAAGGTTCTCAAGAAAACAGGTCTCCTATATAGAAACAAATAATTTCTTACAAATAACACAAAAGGGACCATAGCCCACTGTTAGAAAAATATATATATTCACATATGTGCTGCCTAGAAAATATATATTTACATACATGCTGCCTAGAAAAATATATTTACATATATGCTGCTTAGGAAAATGTGTATTCAAACATTCAGACATATATAAGTTGTGTGGTCAGATATATAGAGAAATGTGTGCTTTAGACAGGTATAAATGTGCTCAAATCTATATGGAGAGCAAAGATTGAAAATAGTATGATATGTAATGCATTTAATTCTGTTTTACTAGAATAATAGTAGAAATAAACTGCATATTATTGCTTGAAGCATAAGCTGCAGTGTAATTAGAAATTTGGCCTTGGCAGCGCTCAGCTGCCTGGCTCATGTCTGTCAGTAAAGATTATTTTGCAAAGTTAGAAAATAATAAATCTGTGTGCATGTGTATCTTTTCCTGCTTCCACCAGAAGAATAGCCTTGTGCGCACTATCAGAGATAATGTCCAGCTGGTAAACAAGAAAGAGACAAAGAGAAGCATTAAAGAAGACATGCACCCATTGTATTCGAACTAATCTAAGAGCCTTGAATTGGCTACATCCTCGGAAGGACATTGTGACTGACCAGGTGCTTGCAAGGCTGTAATATTCTCATGGGAAAAGATTTTGAAAAACACCATCTCAGCACTTTTCATAAGTTACTATGATGTAAAGACCCTGTCACTGACCACGTCAGTGAGGTGGGCAAAAGCTGATAGTAAACTGTATAAAATGTCATATGTCTCACCAATAAAACCAGACAAAATTCTGTACAAGTTTGTGTATGGTTTTTTGCCTCCTAATGTACATTAGAGTATTAGAGTATTAGATACTTGAGTTTTCCTGCATTACTGTTTGTTATTGACTGTCATTATTTTTAATGCCAGATGAATTTTACAGTCTGACTTTAACAAATTTATTTAACATTTTGGTCCTAATCGTGCGAATTCCTTGGTAAGCTGCAGGTCAGAGTATATAGGTGGCACCAAAACCTGCGAGGAGAAGGAAAGACCTCCGACTGAATTGTCGTATCTAAAGAGGCTGTCCACTTGTCTGATCTGGCGAAAAGCGGAAAACTGGATCCTAAAAAGAAGTTTCCGAACAGTAAGCGGGAGGCTCGGGTAAGCAGAATTCCTCTCTTTGTTTTTGTTTTAGATCAGGGACCAGGTTACACTGTGCTATTGCTAAGGTTTGTGATAGCAGGGAGAGAGGTAGTCGAAGTATTGTATCTTGAGTCATAGATCAGGAAGTAAACAAAGCAAAGTAAAACAGTTATTCTAGACACTACTGTGGATACGGGGAATAAGATACCACGTGGTACAAGAGAAAGGGTTACGTAACAGTTCTTTTTTTCTTTCAGAGACATGGGAAATGAATGCACTAAAGGGTCACGTGACCCGCCCCTAACAGAAGATGCAAAGTATATGCAATTGCAAAGAGCAGATAATGTGAGATATTTTTCAAAATGGGTTAATAAGTATGACTTTGATGGTAAATTAGATAAAATATCATTAGTAAAACTTTTGAAACAGTTAAAATCTGACGCAGAAGGTCAGGCGAAAAACAACAACAGTTGCCTCAAGCACATAGGTGGATTGAGGAAGTGAACGGAACAGAAAAATAAAAATGCAAAAGCATTGTTTTAGACAAAGAGGATAATAATACAATAGTAGCATCGGTCCCTCCCCTACCCCCTCCTCCGATGCCTTACTTAGAATATGAAGCGGAGGGCGGGCTGGACCCCACGTTATCCGGAGACAACAGGGATATTAAGACAACCATTTGTAAGAGAACCTATCGGAACTAGATCCCGAACACGCCAAACATTTATAGATGTTCAACCAAGCGGAAATTCATTAGATGAGAGTGAGGAAATCTGTCCATTAATTGAAGTACCAAACCCACAGGCAGGACAGGAGGGCCAGGCCTCAACTCTCTTAGTGTATAGACCGTGGACACCGGAAGACATCCGGAAAGCTACAGAGGAATTCCCATCCAAAATTAACTTTGAGAAATTTTTACAAGATTTACAGGGTATGAGATTGAGTTATCACCTGAATGGGGAAGAGGTAGAAAGAGTAGTTAGACAAATTTTGGGTCCGACTGGCATATGATTTGTGGTGCCTGGAATGCCCGTGACGCAACTCAGGCCACTCCCACATAGTGACGCAGAACTAGATACTAGATTGAAGGGTCTTACAGACCGCATTACTGAAAAGTGGAAACCTAGGGCAGACTGGACTTGTATTAACCAATGCGCACAACAAGATAATGAAACAGTAGACGTATACTATGGTAGATTATTAGAATGTTTTAATAACCATAGTGGTATGACTATTCCTGAAAATCAAAAGAATGATAGCTCATATGAACAGCAGTTGAAGAATGCATTTTTAAAAGGTTGTATTGCCCTATCAATAGCTTCATCACGAAGCATATGATAGATCACCAGTAGGCTTCAAGCCTTGTTAGAGTATGCTAGACATGCCGAAAAACATTTTAACAGTAAAAGAAAAGAAAACACAGGTCTTCACAGCTGAAGACGGTGCGGAAGTTTTTGTAGTACAAACAGCCAAAAGGGTGTTTAAGGTAAGCGAAATGCTCAGGGTAACAAACGTTCTGACACAAACTCAGAATTTTATGAGCACAGGAAAAAGAGGTGACTGCTTCAATTGCGGTAAGAAGGGACATTTGGCAAGGGATTGCAGGAGCAAGGCACCTGTGGAAAAAAAAGGATAAGGATGATGAGGATTGACTAGATGGCAGTTATACTGTTCGGCAGTCATTAGGAGAGACTAATGAGCAGGGGAATAATGTAAATACCTTAGACGAAACAAATGATATGCAACCGGATGTAGAAGTTGGGGAAAGTGAAGTTTTGGACTTGGCACTACTGAGCTTGGAGCTCTATTTAGCAGACACTAAACCGGAAGTTACACTTCTGGTGGAAGGGAGAGAAGTCAAATTTTTGTGTGATTCAGGAGCATCACGAACTTTGATACATCCTTCAAAGTTACCGGAACATTCTGAGTCACCCGATTACATATTAGTGAAAGCAGCAAACAGACAGCTGTACAGGGAACCACTTTCCCATGATATAGCAATAACTGACCCCATCTCGGGTATAACCCAGAGAAGTAAAATAGTACTTTCTGCCAAATGCCCCATGAACTTATTGGGAAGAGATCTTATGCAACTCTTTGGCATAGCAGTAGTCCCTACCATGAATGGTATGGAGGCACAGAGACAAACTGATGCTTTTGTAGTACGATCGGAGGGTGAGGCCTATTATTGGTACAGCCAGGATCTGGTTACAACCGGTCCAGGGGCAGTGACCAAGGAACTGATGAATGTAGCCACCAGCAAGGTGCTTCCCCTCGATGTTGATCAGCAACATTTGTTACATTGTACCCTATATTATTGTAGCACATCAGGACCTGACAAAGAATATGAACAAAAATTGTTCAGGAATCCCACAAATAGATTAATACTACGGACTTTATACTGGGACACTGAGGGCAATAGTGTAGTGAGTTGCTCATTACCTCAGGAGTTCTTGGAATTGTACAAATCCAATAAACTACCGCATGTTAGCCTAACCAAAAATAGGAATGTTAGGTGGGTAGACTTGGGTGACAAAGTGACAAAATGGGAGAAACTAACTGACTTAGAGTTATCGGACTTAGGAGTACAAAAACAAAAACTAAATTGGTTAGCCCAGCTGTACACTTACAACAAAGTGAAGACAGCTGACTGGCGTTCTTGATAGAAGAAGAAGAAAAGCTTTGAGTAAAATACCAAATGTTCTTTGGTCAACAGGAAATCGGATGTAGGACTTATTCGAACAGCAGGGCCAGTAGTTATTACACCAAAATCGGCCTTTAGACCAAGGAAAAGACAATATCCTTTGAGCAAGGATGCAGAACAAGGAATCAAACCTATCATAATGGCATTACTTAAGAAAGGGATACTGGTAGAATCCTTGATTCACCATGTAATACTCCTCTATTTCCTGTTAAAAAGCAAACGGGAATGGCGGATGGTACAAGATTTACAGGCTGTGAATGATGCGGTAATACAAGGGCACCTACGGTGCCAGACCCGCATACCTTGTTAAATGATTTGAAGCCGCAACAAAATATTTCACCGTGGTAGATATTAGCAATGCTTTTTCAATACCTATCCACCCTGACAGCCAGCATTGGTTTGCATTCACATTTCAGGGCAAAAGGTAACACCCGACTACCACAGGGATATAGTGAAAGTCCAACAATATTCGCACAAGAGATGGCTAGCAACCTGGCGGGGTTTTCTCCGCCAGGGGGCAGTCAAGTACTACTTTATGTAGATGATATCTTGCTTGCAGCTCCTACCCAGCAGCAATGTAGGGAAGACACAATAGCATTGTTGAAATTTTTGGCTGAGCAAGGGCATAAAGTGAATAAACATAAATTGCAACTTTGGAAAGAACAGGTTAAATACCTGGGATATGTGATATCCAAAGAAGGTAGAACATTAGATGAAGAAAGGAAAACAGCAATCTTACAAGCACCTAGACCAACTACCAAAAGGAAATGATGTCCTTCTTGGGAACGACTAATTTTGTCGAGTTGGATACGAATTATGCTTTAGAAACGGCTCCATTGGCTGATTTAATATTTAAAACACCAATGGCAGCACAAGAAACACTACATTGGACACCGGAAGCAGAAGCAGCCTTTTGCAGACTAAAACAACTGATAGTCTCATCGTTAGTTTTAGGGCTTCCAAATTACCATAAGAGATTTTTCCAGACTGTAGATTGTAGGCGGGGATATATGACGTCAGTACTGACGCAACAACATGGCGGCAAGCAACGCCCCATAGCTTATTATTCATCACAGTTAGATCCGGTGGCACGATCATTACCACCCTGTGTACAAGCAGTTGTCGCAGCAGCTATGGCAGTGCAAGCTTCGGCCTCAGTGGTATTGTTTCATCCTCTCACGTTGAGAGTACCTCATGCAGTTGCGATAATTTTACTGCAAGAAAAATAGCATTTTATCCCCTGCCAGACATCTTTCTTGTATGACCATACTATTGAGTCAACCCCATATGACAATTGAACGATGCACGACATTAAATCCATCGACATTACTTCCGATTCCTGTAGATGGCACACCACACAGTTGCCTACAGGAAATGGAACAAATAACCACACCTAGACAAGATCTTACTGATGTGCCTTTAGCCGATGCAGAGGTGACATTTTATGTGGATGGGTCCTGTAGACGAGGTCCTACAGGAAAGAACCTAGTGGGTTATGCAGTAGTGACTGATAACGAAATCATAGAAGCACAACCCCTGCAACATAACCTGTCAGCTCAAGCAGCAGAATTGATAGCTTTCACCGTGCTTGCACTCTAGCGAAAGACAAATGTGTTAACATATATACTGACAGTCAGTATGCTTTCTCTACAGTGCATGTCTTTGCACAACAGTGGAAAAACAGGGAATGATAACATCTACTGGCAAACCGATTAATCATGCACAATTGATTTTGAACCTGTTAGATTCTATTCAGTTACCCACTAGAATAGCTATCTGTAAATGTGCAGCCCATACCAAGCAACAAGATAGAATTTCAAAAGGGAATGCTCGGGCTGATGCAGCTGCAAAGCAAGCTGCCTCAGACCTAGAAACTGTGTTTTTAAATGAAGAACTACAACCTTCTGAGACTCTAGATTTAGAAATGTTAAAAACAATGCAGACATTAGCTACAAAAGCAGAAAAGCAGAAGTGGACAAAACGAGGAGCAATCCTTGAAGAGGGACTGTACATCTCCAAAGAGAAAAAAACAATATTGCCATCTAATTTATTCAGATATGTAGCTTTGTTGAGTCATGGGCAGAGCCATGTCTCAACAGGGGATGGTACAGTTAGTTAACAAAACATTCCAAACATATGGATTTAATTATACACAAAAATTTTGTGCAACATGTCATATTTGTAGCAAACATCATGCACAGGAGCATTTAAACCAAGCGAGGAGCTTTCCAACACCACCCTATCCGTTCCATACTATTTGTATGGATTTCATAGAACTGAATAAATGTGAAGGGAAAAAATACTGTTTAGTGATCATAGATATGTTTTCAAAATGGGTAGAAGCTTTTCCAACCAGGAATCCGGATGCAGCAACAGTAGCAAAAGCCTTAGTGAAAGAAATCATTCCTAGATTTGGCATACCGGAAAGAATCTATAGTGACAATGGAACACATTTCGTAAACCAGACAATACATCAGCTTGGGAGATTTTTGGGGATTTCTTTGAAAAACCATTGTGCTTATCACCCTCAGTCAGCAGGACTAGTGGAGAGGTACAATGGAATTTTGAAAAACAAGTTGAGAAAATTGATGAGTGAGACTCAAAAGACTTGGATTTGCTGTCTGCCTTTAGCACTGCTGAGCATGAGAACTGTTCCAAATGTAAGGGGCTTGACCCCTTTTGAGGTAGTGTTTGGAAGAGCATATTGTGTGCCACAATGGAAGGCCCTCATGCCTGCAGAGCTGGAGGCTGATGGCTCATTAGCTAGTTATATGAAGAAATTGTTAACAAATAAGACTGTTTTGCAGTTGAACTCTTTTCCAGATAAACAAGAAGCAAAACCGGAGGCCGTGCTGACCCCAGGGTCCTGGATCTGGCTGAAAGTCATCAAAAGAAAGAACTGGGCGAGTCCAAAGTGGGAAGGTCCGTACCAGGTACTATTGGCAACACCTACTGCAGTAAAAATTGCTGAGAGATCATCTTGGGTTCATTTGACGCACTGTAAACCACTTAAAGAATTTAAATTGGACAAACATTTTTTAACTGACATACCACAGAAACAGGATGACCAGAGGCAGAGTGAATAAAAAAACAACCCCAAAGACATTGGTTCACTGGCCTACTGATCATACACTTATTAACCATGTTTGTAGTGACCTTTTGTTGTTATGGTTTTTCTTGCATATAACTACAGAAGTGAAATTGATAAAACGTGATGAAGGACTGGCTATAGACTGGCACCGAACTTCAACACATACCTGGCTATGAAACGAGTCTATGTAGAGACTATGAACGTTTCAAATTGCTGGGTTTGTACTGCAATACCCACAGCATATGGAGGACTTTTAATGTCTGCTGTCCCCTTGGGGATAAATGAAACTTGGGAAAACCTGTTATTTGACACAGGTACTGTGAGATCACAAGACAAAGTGGCATTATATTTACCCGTTACTCAGAAAGGAATTGTTTGTTTTGTTAAAATGATACACTCCAGGTTGGTTGGAGTAACTGTAACATAACTGTGTCTTACAAATGTTATATAAAACCTGTAGACCAAGGTACTAGTTGTAGCACGAACTATGGTTCATATTTAAGCTTGATGAAAACAACATTGAGAGATGTGCAAAAAACTCCTGAAATATATAGACAATTATCTGTTATAGATAAAAATGTTTCATTCAGGGTTAACCGATCAGTACTAAAGTTGAAAACTGTTATTTTGTTTGTGGGAAAAAGGCCTATAAATGGTTACCTGAGAATTGGTCCGCAGTTGCTTTTTGGGTTATCTGGTTCCAGCCATAAGACATACTGCAGAATTGCCCTGGGTAAAATACAATGTGAGAAATATAGCTCAGCAAGCCGAGAATACAGTCAGAAAACCTGCTAATCCAGTGGGTAAGACTGAAGCAAGCTGGAAGGATCATTCGGCTGTGAAGGACAAAGAAAAATTGACTCATATGGACTTGAGTGACAGTGTTATATCCTGGGCTGGGATATTCCCAGCCCACGGAGCAGTCAAATCGATTTGGGAACTGAGGAAATTGTCAAAACTCCTCAAGTAATGAGCAATGCGACTTTTTCCGCTCTTGAACTTGTGACTGATGAAATGAATGCAATGAGAACAGTCGTATTACAGAACCGAATGGCTCTCGACTTCACCCTGGCGGCGAGAGGTGGTAATGCGCTTATCAAAGAAGAATGCTGTGCGTACATTCCAGACAACCAACATGAAATCAATGATCACCTGGAGGTAATACAGCAGGTGTCAGCAATGGCAGAACCAGGCCCAAACCCACTGACGAACTTTTTCCAGAATCTATTTGGCGGGTGCTGGTCGGTCCTTATGAATATTCTGATAGCAATTTGTGTAGTACTGCTCATAATTGGAGCATGTGTCTGTGGCATACCCTGTGTGAAAAAATTAGTTAAAGACTTAGTTGACATATCAGTAACTGAAACTATGTACCAAGACATGGAATTGAATTTGTTGATACCAAGCGAAAGCCTATCTGAAATATAAA
Source organism: Protopterus annectens (assembly GCF_019279795.1). Lineage (NCBI taxonomy): Eukaryota > Metazoa > Chordata > Ceratodontiformes > Protopteridae > Protopterus > Protopterus annectens. Next base: position 1,656,177,251 of record NC_056733.1, on the reverse strand, counting down.
GCAAATGACTTACTTAGCTAAAAGTCCTTGAAAGGAAAAGGCTAAGAAATGAAATGATACTGTTTATGTTTCAAATAGAATGAAATGCATTAACAGGAGGGAGAATGTTAGAAAAATATATATATTCACATATGTGCTGCCTAGAAAATATATATTTACATACATGCTGCCTAGAAAATATATTTACATATATGCTGCTTAGGAAAATGTGTATTCAAACATTCAGACATATATAAGTTGTGTGGTCAGATATATAGAGAAATGTGTGCTTTAGACAGGTATAAATGTGCTCAAATCTATATGGAGAGCAAAGATTGAAAATAGTATGATATGTAATGCATTTAATTCTGTTTTACTAGAATAATAGTAGAAATAAACTGCATATTATTGCTTGAAGCATAAGCTGCAGTGTAATTAGAAATTTGGCCTTGGCAGCATTCAGGCCTGGCTCATGTCTGTCAGTAAAGATTATTTTGCAAAGTTAGAAAATAATAAATCTGTGTGCATGTGTATCTTTTCCTGCTTCCACCAGAAGAATAGCCTTGTGCGCACTATCAGAGATAATGTCCAGCTGGTAAACAAGAAAGAGACAAAGAGAAGCATTAAAGAAGACATGCACCCATTGTATTCGAACTAATCTAAGAGCCTTGAATTGGCTACATCCTCGGAAGGACATTGTGACTGACCAGGTGCTTGCAAGGCTGTAATATTCTCATGGGAAAAAGATTTTTGAAAAACACCATCTCAGCACTTTTTCATAAGTTACTATGATGTAAAGACCCTGTCACTGACCACGTCAGTGAGGTGGGCAAAAGCTGATAGTAAACTGTATAAAATGTCATATGTCTCACCAATAAAACCAGACAAAATTCTGTACAAGTTTGTGTATGGTTTTTTGCCTCCTAATGTACATTAGAGTATTAGAGTATTAGATACTTGAGTTTTCCTGCATTACTGTTTGTTATTGACTGTCATTATTTTTTTAATGCCAGATGAATTTTACAGTCTGACTTTAACAAATTTATTTAACACCCACACACACATCCTATCAATCCTCCTCTATGTCTCCCCAGTATTAACCAATCTCCAGAAAATGGACATAAACCAACTGGAATCTTGCTATAATAAAATAGCAAGATTTGCTGCACTGGAGCTTTACATAGATCACATCACTGCACAGCATTTAAACAGCTTACCTGGCTCGAATTCCCACAGCTTCTGCATTTTAATCAACTAACATTTGCCCACAAAATTCTCCATCAACCAGATAAAATCCCTTCTCTCCAAAAACTCATTCATCCATACACCTCAGCCCGATCTCTTCGCTCCAGTAACCAACACATTCTAGATACCACCAAAGCCAACAATTCAGCTGGGATATCTCTCTTTTCTAACTGTATTCCTAAAATTTGGAATAGGCTGCCAACCCCAATAACTTCTAACAGCTCTCTCTTCCAATTCAAAAAGCTCCTTAAATCATACCTAGTGGACACATGGCTATGTTCTGGTTACTCCCCTGGTTAGGACTTCCTGATTTCACAAACAATCTTCTACCCTCTCCATTTAAATAACAGGATGTAGTAACCTCAACTGTTAAGTATTTAACCCTCCTTATCATTTCAATCACATCTGTAGCAACTACAGCTGTATGTGTATAGCCCTCTCGATTATTTCAACTACAACTGTAGCAATATGAGCTATGATGGGACTTTTTTTTCCAAGAAATGCAATGTATGCCTTCTACTTTTGTATTATTTGACATCAATATAGTATCCTGTATGTTTGTTAAACTGCTGAAATGCCTGTAACTGGAACTCTATGTATACTAGTATATGTTGATATGGTCCTTGTAACTGGATCTTTTCTCCCTGGGCCTTCATTGAAAAAAGGCTTGTGTCCGGTCGGACTTTCCCAGTAAAAAAATGTAAAATAAAAAATAAATAAATAAATAATATCCTTGATCATTCAGAGGATCCGCGGTGGTACAGCGGTAGCGTTGTTGCCTCACAGCAAGAGGTTTTCCCGTTCGATTCTCAGCTGGAGTGCGAGGAGTGCCTTCTGTGTGGAGTCTGCATGTCCTCCCCATGGTTGGGTGGGCATTCAAAAGACATGAGTAAATGGATGTGCCTTCGTTGAAGGTTAAACATCGAGCTGGCACCTCACCGTTCGTCAGAATCTACTCCCAATCATTAGCGGACCTGAGTTCCGCTGTGGCGACCCCTAATCGGGAAAAAGCCGAAAGACAACAACAACTTGATCATTTAGAGGGAAAATACAATTACACATCTATACAGATAGATAGATAGACAGATATGTATATATATATATATATATATATATATATATATATATATATATATATATATATATATATATATATATATATATATATATATATATATATATATATCTATATATATCTATATATATATATATATAGTTATATATATAGATATATATATATATATATATATATATATATATCTATAGATATAGATATGTATATATACACCAGACACATATCCATTCCAAACAAAGACCAACATAAAAAATAAACATACAGCTGGCAGAGAAAATCCAAAATATTTCCTTCTTATCTAATACTTCTTTCCCACTATATCTAATAGATGTCATTTTTAATAGAATATATTCAATACCTATAAAAACAAAAGAGTCTTTGGGGTGTAGTTTAATGTGTTTAAAAGGATGCTCTGTGCTCACATTTATAGCTAAAATTGCAAAGATGGAGACAGAATCATTGGGTCTATATTACGAAGCTGAAACGTCGTAATATTGGACTCCAGATTGTTGACCCGTATTCATTGAAACATGTTTACACGATTCGATGAATAATTCCAGGGCAAAGATGTAGTTGGCCAACTACACAGTGCTGCCCTTTTCTCCGCTGTAGTGTGATCTCGGAGTTGGTATACTTAGTTGGGGGGGTGTGGAGGGCACAGGGTCGGTTTGTTTTAGGTTAGGTTAGTTACACTGGATTGCAGGGCAAGTGTTTCTTTGCACTTTAAGTATTCATCGATTCGCGTAAACGCATTTTGATGAATATGTTTTGATGTTTAGGTGTTCGATATTACGACATTTTGATGTCGTAATATAGACCCTGATCATTCCTTAGAAAGACATGAATTCTGCCACCATAGAAGTTTCAGCAGAAACATGTAGCCAGATGAACAATCTTAGGGTGTCACATCTAATATTTCCTTGAATGTAAAATACCTTGGAAGTGTTTCTATTGGAGATCATGTACTGTAATGTATATAACAGCCATAAATAAGCTGTACAACAGAAGGAGGAAGCTAATACATGATAGAGCAAAATCCCTGAAAGGGAAAGCAACTCTGATCAGTACTAGCAAGAAACTACGATCCCTCATAAAATCATCTAAGGCTAGCTTCGGAAGAAAAATTGCACAAGACGCTAAAGATAATCACAAGGCTTTCTTTAGTTATGTCAGAAACCTGGGTGGAAACTCCCAGATATGCTCTGAGTTAGTGCAAAATGACAAAAAATACACTGAACCCACAGATATTGCCTGGCGGACAGGTTCAGTGCAACCCACCCCCCCAAATGAGCAAATGACTATCCCAACAGAGTGTAGCCTCCCTGACATCACAGATGCACAGGTGAGAACTGCCCTCTCCAAAGCAAAAAACACAGCATCAGTGGGACCGGATGGTGTCCCGGGCTGTGTTTTACATGAGCTCCAAGAAGAACTGAACCCTCACTTAAAATCACTGTTCAGTCTCAGTCTTACAACAGGATATGTACCCAAGAATGGCGTACAGCAACAGTGGTCCCACTCCATAAAGGTGGTACCACAACGGACCCTGGAAACTATCACCCTATAAGCCTAACTAGCCTGGTCTGCAAAGCTATAGAGCATATCATCATGGAACTCATAAACAAAGACATTGGGAACCTCCAAACACTGGATCCTACCCAATTCGGCTTTGTTAAGGGCAGATCTTGCCTCTTGAACCTGGTCAATTTCTTTGAAACAGTCACCAAGGCCATAGACGAAGGGAAAGTAGTCCACACAGCCTACCTTGACCTTGCAAAAGCCTTCGACACAATACCCTACTCAGGCATCATAAATAAGCTTACCAGCTTAAATATCAACCCCTATGTCACAAGATGGGTTGCAAACTGGCTTAGGGATAGAACCCACATGGTCAGAATTGCAGGTGCCATGTCAGACTCTAAACCAGTTACAAGTGGCGTTCCACAAGGTTCAGTCCTGGGACCTCTCTTGTTCGGTATATATTTCTCTGAGGTACAGGCTAACATAGGAGGACTATGGCTGACAAAGTTTGGAGATGACTGCAAATTGGGGGCCATAACTGACTGACCGGCTGACACAAGCATCCTCCAAAAAGGTCTCACAGAGATGGATAACTGGTGCCAGAGCTATGGCCTAAAGCTAAATGCTAAAAAGTGCATAGTCATCCCCTTTGGGAAAAACAAAGTGACCACAAACTGCCACATAGGTGGTAATCCATTAAGTATGGAAGAAGTAATTAGGGATTTGGGGACCCAAGTAGATTGCAATCTCTCCTTTGACAATCACATTGCCAAAGTGGTTAGAAAGACATTCTATATAGTCCACCTTATCACAAAGGGGTTCACATCTAGATTAAGCGAGGTCATTGTGCCCCTCTACTCATCACTCATCAGGCCCATAATTGAATACAATGCCCCATTTGGAATATAACTTACCCAACACCTGCTACAACTAGAAAGACCCCAAAAGTACCTCACCAAGAGGATCAAGGGACTCAAACAGATGCCCTATGCAGTTAGGCTAAATAAACTCCATCTCTACTCAGTTGCTTACCGCCTACTCAGAGGCGATCTGTGCCTGACGTATAAAGCCAAGTCCAACGCAGAATTAATGGACATGCACCACCTCAAGAAATCCAAATCCATCAGAACTACACGCTCCAGTGACTTAAACCTCAGTACAGAAATAAATAGAACATGCTGGAGGGACAGATTCATATCCCAGAGGTTCCCCTCACTCTGGAACAAAATCCCAATCCATGTCAGACAGAGTCCCTCAATGACTCTCTTCAAGAACAATCTTGACGTTTGGATGGGAGATCATAAATTTGCCCCTGGGATCTCTTCTGTGTCACTGCTAGACAGAGGCATGGTAAACTAACCTTAAATGGGCTAGCTTCTGTGACCTACTATACAGAGGCACAGTCAGCTAGTCTAAGAAGCGTGGTGAAAGCCAAACACACTCTTGCTAGGCTTGTAAATGCCCTAGGGCAGATAGCCTAGTATCAACCTATGAACCTAAGAACATCTGATACATGATAAACTCTTCAAAAATGTATCAGAACTAGACAACCTCTTACCTAACAATTACTTCTTATAATGTTCCCTCTTAATGGAAAACCTACATGTATTATGAAATATACTCCAAATAACATTGTTGTTGGACAACTTCTCCCAATTACAATACATAATGTTTTTAATGGCACTGGAACTGCACCTAGAATGTAACACAAACCTAGGACTAGAAGGTCGCTCTGCATTTCTATCCTGATATACCAAGACATGATCTTGAGATCTAACAGAAATAGCAAGTCTAGTAGACATAACTTATGAAAAAAATCGATGTGATAAAGCAGCAGCCATAACCTCATAGTGAGACTCAAGGCTGCATATCCTTTTCATATGAATAAACCAAAGTTTAGAAATATCTTTAAATATGTGACTAGGATGGTAGACTATAGTGGAACATTTTTAGTAAATAGTTTCCTGTAAAAAGTAGAGACAAGCATACCTTCCAAAGTTTTGGTAGCTTTAATATCTAAAATATTGGTTGATATCAATAAGTCTAATATCAAAATCATTACAAATTGAAGTATTCGACAATTTCATTAATCATAGTTTGTGGGCCCCCCAGACATTCAGTCAAATCAAGGTAGTGTTTCCACATATGTATCTTATTGAGAAAAACATTCTTGTGTTGCCATACAATAGTAACTGTTCGAATAGCTCCTGAAAATATTAGCATATAGGGGTGCAAATAGTGTACCCATGGCAGTACCCCTAAGTTGTATAAAACAGAAATCATTATAATAGAAAACACTGTAAGTTAAAATAGTTAACTGAACTGAAAAGTCATTGAACGCAAACAAATACAAACTAGCTTCAGAGAGCTAGTACCTAAGGGCAGCCAAACCACTAATGTGGGAGCAGTTGTGAAAACTGGTTGGTATCTTGCAGATGTTTAAGGCATTTCTATAAGAAAGCAGGAAGTGGCCAGTTAACAGTTAACTGCTGTCTGGGTTCATGGAAATAACCCTGATAACTCAAAATATTAAAAAAAAAAAAAAGAATCAGCAAGCAGTTTGAATTCATGAGTAAGATCAAACCTTAAAGACCAATAAAAGGAAACATAAGACAACTGTTTCATGACTTTATTATGGTATAACACCTCATCCCAAGAGACCACTTCACCACTTTTGATGGCATTAGTTATAATGATGAAATCATTACTTTATAAATTAATTACTGACTCAAGTTCATCACCCTTTAGAGTCTCCATCTCTTCCTAAAAATATCCCTGGAATGTACATGTAAGTCGCCAAAAATCACCTCCTCCGGTAGGTTTGGAGATGTTGGACATAATAATTCGTAATAACCAAAGTAAGTTGAATGCATTGCAAATTGAAATTCCTGCTTTAAATCAGAGTGTAGTGAATGACTTGCTTTTTGTCCAGTATAATCAAAGCTACAACAAAGTGTTGCAGGACCTAAACACATTTGTTACAAACAGTATGGCTGCAAAATAGCGTAAATTAAACAGCGACATGGATGATTATAAAAATAATCAGACGTACCCTTCAAGTAATAGAGACAAAAGTACTAGTAATACTTCCCACAGAAATGGCAGGAGAGATGACAATGGCCAGTGCAATTCTTTTTATAATGACGACAGTAACATTAATGAAGGATACGTGGATGATGAGGCTTTTTAGAGCAAGAGCCTCAGTTGAGGAGATCAGAACAGCTGGGAAGCCAAGTGAACAGTGGTTCAAAGAACCAGCAGAACAATGGACAGTTTAACAGGAGATAATGGGGAGGGGGGAGAAAGAGACGCAATTAACAACATCAGCCATGTTTGAGTATGACTTTGAATATGGTTTGGAAGTAAACAAAAGTGTTAAAGTTGAATTAAATAATGTACTCAACTGCAACAATTTCCAAGCATATGAAGTAATCACAAAATAAGGTTTTACTATATATAATTTCACTGAGATTGAAATTCATGATGTGCATTTTGAATTGCCTAAAAAAGGCATTTCTTTTGTTCCAGATTTCAAATCAGACATTGTGGATGTATTAATGAGTTTAAAATTATATGTAAGGCAGCTTAACCTGAGATTATATTTTGATGGTCAGCCAAAGGTAAGTTTCAGGTTAAATAATTTACATCTCAAAAGTGTGTTTATTCCACCAAATAATACTGAAACCATATTGTTTGAGAAAATGTGTGAATTAGAATTTAGGAAGGAGGTAAATGTAAAAAAATTTAAACAAGGAAATTTAACACACGATGAAAGAAAAGCTTTTATTGAACTGGCTAGGGACAAAAATACTAGAATTATGAAACCCGATAAGGGTGGTGGACTTGTGGTGATGGCACAAATAGATTATATCTCCAAGATGTTTGGTATATTGAATGATTCCTCCACCTATAGTAGGGTTTCTAGAAATGAAGTTAGTAGGGCTTATATGAGGATTGATTATTTTTTAACAGCTGCCTTATTTCAGGGTATGATTGACAAGACTAATTTTAAATTTTTAGCAGTGGAACATCCTGTGATACCGCAAGTGTTCAGTATTCCCAAAATCCACAAAAATGTAAAGGATCCACCTTTTAGACCAATAGTTGCTGCAGGGGGCTCAAAGACTGAACCCCTTGCAGCATGGGTTGATAAGTGGATGGGACCAGTGCTGAGGAAGACAGACCACATCCTCAAAGATTCTTGGAATTGTCTAGAGAGATTGAAAAATCTGTCTAATGGGAAAGATTAGTCTTTTCTAAACACTGACGTCATTAATTTATTCTCTGTGATTCTACATTCAGAAGGACTAGAAATGCTTCAGGACAGTCTGTTGAAAAGTATGAATGTTGACAGAGGAAAATTTTTTTTGACAGAATTAATGGAGTCTGTGCTTAAAAATATTTTTTTTAGTTTTGAGGGTGAATTGTTCCATCAGTTTGTGGGTGTGGCGATGGGGACAAGGTGTGCCCCAGTTTTAGCCAACTTAGTGCTTCTTGAATGGGAGAGGAAATTTGTGTTGCAGTAAGTTTACATGGAGACAATCAAATCTTACAAGCACTTCTTGGATGATATACTTATTTTGTGGGAAGGTGACGAAGAAGCTAGAGTCTTCGTAGAATACTTAAATTCTACTACCACCTTCCTTAAATTTACAAGTAGATGGAAAGCAAACGAGATTGAGTTTTTGGACATTTATTTATCAAAATGTGGAGATGTACTTAATAGAAACATTTATAGGAAACAGACCTATTCAAACAAACTACTCCACCCCAATAGTTGCCACCCCCACCACCAAAGGAAAAGTATATTAAAAGGCCAGATGGTAAGATTGTCTCATTTAGTAAGTGATGATACCATCTGGTTGAAAGAAATATATACACTGATAGGAATGTTTATTGAAAGAGGGCATCCATTGATATTGTTAATAAAAACAAAAAGGGAGGTAATGGCCAAGAGAAGTACCTCTTTTATCCCAGTTTTGAGAACAACTAATAGTCAGTTACAAACTGCAGTGATGGACCGAGATAGTGAAGTGATGGTCTTACATTACAATTCTCAGGCACCTAATCTAACTCCCATTGTTTGCAGATGTTGGGAGATGTGTATTGAATAAGGAACCAGAGAGAAATTGTGGGGAAACCCCAAATAGTTTTCAGTAGGGATAGAAACATCAAGAACTATTTGGAAGGTTATCCCAAAAGTGGAATGAAAAATGGATACAAATCAGCTATGCTTAAGTGTGGTGCTCTGTAGATATTGTAAATTTATCAACGATGGACCCTATGTCAGTGTTAGTAATTATGCTTTCTCAATCAAATTCCCAGGTAGAAGCAACTGTAATTCATCAATGTTAGTTTATCTCTCCACGTGCACCTCTTGTCCAGCATTTTATGTTGGAAAAACTGTGCGTAGGCTTAGAGACAGAATAAATGAGCATCTCAGAGCAATTAAAAACAAGGATTTGCACAATGCCTTATATATGCAGAGTGTAAAATGTGACAACTTCAAGAGATTTATCTTTTTTTGTGATCAATAAGGTAGCAACTAGTGAAAGGGGAGGTGATGCTATATTAGAAGTGGAGGTTAGGGAGACAAGATGGCAATGTAGGTTGAATGCCACTGTAATGCT
>NC_056733.1:1655877801-1656162801 GCF_019279795.1 Protopterus annectens | reverse complement strand
TTTATCATGGGGATAGTTTTAAGTTTTTTGAGGAGGTGCACGTCATTATTGTTTGGATTAAATAATGCAATATTTATTTTGATGCATTTAAATATTTGATTAAAGTAATCTTGCATATGCTGTTGTAGTTCAGCTATGACATTATTGGCTTTAAAAAGTAGCATATCATTAGCATATACAATTCAGTCTAAGGTGAGAAGGAATAGAAATATGCCAGTAATAAAGAACAAAAACCACAGTGATTCTAATCCAGCCTTGAGGAACAACACTTCGGTGTACCACGCGTGGAAGTAACTGTATCTTGGATAACTCTGTCTGCAGTAACCTGGAATGCTCAGTTTAATGGACGATTTGCAAACTAAGCAATAATGTTATCTACAAAGCTGTCTTTGGAACAGTATGTTAAGTAGAAGAGCATCTACAACTGTTTAAAATGCTTTTGTCATATCTAGGAATACACTGCTATGAGAATCTCACTAATAAAAGTTATTATAAATCATCATTTGCTGCACATACAAAAGTTAATGTTTCAAATCCCTTTTGAAGATCATATTATAGGTTCATAGCTATGTACTAGGTTAATGACCACGAGGGTGTTTATAAGCCTAGTTATGCAATCCAACCCGAGTCCCTATGGATCATGGGTATTTATAAAGAGGTGGTATGTTAGTTAGGAAATTTCTAGATATTATGGGGGGCATGTTAGTCTGGGAATCACTGTTTACCTCTGTCTATCATTGGAAAGTAGTACATAACTTGTTATATTTACTTTTCTAAAATCTGAACTATTTGTTTTTGGAGTGCTCTTATTGTATAAATTAGTTATTAGTTTTATTTTATCCACTTGATGTGTGGCCACATTCTGGACTGATACTGAAATTGATCGAATGGGATTAATGTTATTACCCAGTTAGCAAATTGTATAATTAACTAACTAAATAAATAAATGAATACATACATACAATGTTAGGATACAGGTGTTAGCAAATGATTTATAATCATTGAGTAAAGATGCTGAAGTCATTATGGGCAAAGGCACTATAACTGCATGTGTGAAGGGGGTCAGGAATTAGGTTCCCTATTAGAAGACCAAAGACTCATTCTTTCAAATGTGTCTTGGTCGAACTCAAAAGCCTGAAACAGCAAAATATCGAAGCGGCTTTTAAGCAAATTGTTTCTCTGGGAAAGAATTTGCTTGGCCACTTCGGTACTTTGCTGTTTTCGACACTGTAGTGCGGTCTCGGAGTTGGTATATTTAAGAAGGGGGTGTGGGGGTGAAGCCCCCCACTTAATGTAATGTTTAAAATGTTTTATTTATTTATTTATTTATTTATTTTATTTTTGTTGGAACAGCAATTTTTTTTCTCTAGGAAAAAAATTGCTGTTTTGACAGTTCTAAATTGTAAGATTTTCCTTACATAGGGTCGATTAATCACCCTTCACTTTTTAAGCATTCGGTCATCTAATATAGACCCAGGAATTATTCCTGTTGCATTGACAGGTTATAGGTATGTGACATTGATTTACTTATGAGTAGGGTGGACTGTCTTCGAAATGTAGCTTGTAACTCATCATGTTTTGCCCCTGATTTTCTGTCAAGTTTACTTAACTGATCTAATGTCTCTTTCTGTTTTTCTTATGTATGTATGCATGTATGTATGTATGTATGTATGCATGTACGTATAAATACTACCACAGACCTCCCCTGAAAAGAGGCTACTAGCCTAGTGGGCTAACTCAATTAACAAAGGATAAATAAATAAATAAATAAATATATAAATAAATAAATAAATAAATATATAAATAAATGGATTGCTTCTGATGCCTCCTGGTCATAACCTCTTGCAAACCAATTCACCCATTTTGTTACTCTTCACTGGATACAGTAAGGTAGTAGAGGCCTTAATTTAGACAGCCATTTTTTGTGTACATCTTATGTCTCTCTCTCTCTTTGCATCTTTAGGTCATGAGGTTAGGAGGGTATTGGAAGGGCTGAAAATACTGGTCTCCTCCTTGCATCCACAAGGGATGTTGCCAGAAAGCTGTATACATCCCTCAAGCATGGGTGGTGGCTATCCTGGTGTCCACTAGAAGAATTAGATCACCCCATGTGCTTCACAAATCCCCACATCCAAACATCCCTCTGGAAAGGACCATAACCAGTGACTCTTCCTTTCTTGGTTCCACCAGAAGTGAAACTGCTAATTGAATATGGCCCAGTAGGTTGGAGGCAGGGTTCCATCCCTCTATGCTGCAGGCAGACAGGCAGGCTGACTGATACAGATTCTTCAAAGTAGAAGATTGGAATGATGTCAGCTTGGTGTTCCTTTTGTGGTATCATATTATAGGGAAATTGTTGGGGGTGCAGCAAGGTTGGTATGTGTTTGTTGTAAAATTGTGGATGACAGCAGATGTTGCCTGAAATCGTAGAGAATAAACTTGACAGCTGATGTTATTTAACCTTTTGGGGATGGTGATGTGACTGGCTAGTCTTTCATAGCTCTGATGTTGTTTACGTATAGCAGCTTCTGTTAACTCTTTACATCTGAAGTATGATGCTTCTCCAGAGCTGTGTTAATATTCAACATGGAGTCCTTAGTTTTCAGATATTCAGGGAGACATTATAGCCAAATGTGTTATTTTTTTTCCCTTGCTTGATCTCTTTGTCTAATTAATTATTTGATTTTACTGGCAACCAGGAATAAACCTGGGCTCTGACATGTCTTCTAGTTTGGGGAAAGAGATTGTCCTAAATTTTGATGAGCTTCTCAGTGAAATATGATGCGGTTTTGCTGAGATTTGCTTTTGAAAAATGTGATTTGATTAATCTAAGGACTTGACTGTTTAACTTCAGCTGTAAGTCTTTTAAATAGAAGTTGTGAGCATTTGGATGTTGTAATGACCAGCTGGATATATCAAGGTAGTGGTCACTGAAGAAGATAGTTGACACTAATATGTTATGATAGCATTGTGAGAAGATGCTCTAGACACCATCTAGCAATGTTCTACTGCGTATGTTTAAATTTAGTATGTTACTTGACTGTTTTAGTTTGCTCAGAATATTTCATTTATGACCCGCTGAAATTGGCGGAACAATGATGAAAAAGTCAAACAAACAACACCTAAGGTACATGGGCCTAGTATTATTCAAGCTTACATCCACTTACTGGAATTGTTTCTTATTATCATTGCTTACTATATTTGTGCATCTATGGACATGATTTTCTGGATGAGTAAGATGACTCCACCCCCTACTATTTTCCTAATTCAGTTATCGATAAATAGCGGTAAGTTTTTTTAGGATGAAATTGTCTGCAAAGTTCTTATATCTTAACCATGACTCAGGTACAGTCAGGAGGTGTAAGGTAAGAGGGTCCCTATTATTTTAATGAATGCAATGAATTGTGAACACTGTTTAGTCAAACATCATTACGCAAAATGGCAAAATACCGAAAGCACAGAACAGAGATTTTTTTCATAAGGAAAAAAAATCACTGGGCCATTTTCGGGACTTTGCCATTTCCTCCACTGTAGTGCCATCTTGGAGTTGGTATATTTAAGTAGGGGGTGTCTTTTTTTTTTTTTTTATGGATCAGTGATTATTTTTTCCTGGGTTTTCGGTGATTGTTGGTTGATTATATAGCGTTCGCAATTCTGTGCATTCGCTTATAGGTTCAGAGGTTCATAGGTAGGTACTAGGCTATTGGCCCTAGGGCCTATATAAGCCAAGCCAAAAAGCTACCCTGGCTTTCGCACCCAAGAAAATTATTTTCCTGTGCCCCTGTTGAGCAGAGCCACAGAGGTGATCCCCGGGGTGAATTTCCTATTTCCCATCCAGTCATCAAGATTTTTCTTAAGAGTACAGTGCTAATGAGAAGCTTTGTTTGATATAGATAGGTAGTTTTTTTCCAGAGTATGGGAAGTCTCTGGGACAGGAATCTATCCCTCCAGCATGTTCTGTTTATTGTGGTGACAAGGATTAGGTCCCTAGAGCATGTATCTTGGAGGGACCTTCTGTGTTAGCCTGTACGTCAGAAAAATAGATACCAGACAGGAGAGGACCCAGGACTGACCCCTGTGGTACTCCACTTGTCACTGATCTGAAGTCATCAAAGTCACGTACCAAGCAATAGTCAGAATGAACAGCCGTTTTTTCAAAACATAAATGCAAAAATTTTGAATAAACGGCTGTTCCTTCTGACTATTGCTTGGTACGTGACTTTGTGGACCTCCTTTTGGTGCCTGTACTTGTTTTTTTTTGGTTGCCAGTATCTTCAGGCACCTTGCCTCATTGTTTTGTTTGTTTACTGATCTGAAGTCATATTTGGAGTCTGCTACTTTTACAGTGTGGGTTCTGTCAGTGAGCCAGTTGGCAACCCATCTTGTGATATAGGGATTTATACCTAGTTTAGTGAGTTTATCTATAATTCCACAGTGGGGGATGATGTCAAAAGCATTAGCGAGATCTAGATAGGCTGTATGAACCAACTTACCCTTGTCTATAGCTTTGGTGACTGCTTCAAAGAAATCTATCAGGTTTACGAGACATGATCTGCGTTTTACAAACCCGAACTGGGTGGGGTCCAGAGTTTGGACATTACCAGTGTCTTTGTTTATATGTTTCATGATGATATGTTCCATGGCCTTGCAGACTAGGCTTGTTAGGCTAGTTAGGCGGTAGTTCACGGGGTCCATGGTGGCTCCCCATTTGTGGAGTGGGATAACCATCGCTTTGCACCATTCAGTGGGCACAAGGCCTGAGGTGAGGATATGACTGAACATGGTGCTTAAGTGGGGTGCCAGTTCATTCTGTACTTTGTGTAGAACTCAGCCTGTAATGTTGTCAAGTCCCATGGATGCTGTGTTCTTGGCTTTGGAGAGGGTGGTTTTTACCTGCACAGCCGTGATTACAGGAACTTTGCATTCTTCCGGTATAGACATGGGCCTTTTAGGGGTGTGAGAGGGGGGTAAAGTTAGCACTGAACTTATCTGCCAGGATGTTGGCAATATCAGTTGGTTCTGTATATTTAGTGCTATTGTGCTGTAACTCAGAGCAGATCTGAGTGTTGCCATTGAGATTCTTGACATAGCTATAGAATGCATTGTGGTTGTCTTTAGAATCAGTGGCAATTTTGTTTTTGTAACTAGCTTTGGAGGATTTTGTGAGGGATCTTCATCTTCTTACTGAGGCTGACCAGGGAGTTCCTCCAGTCATGGGACTTTACTCTTTCTTGTAACAGTTTCTTTCTTCTGTTGTAGGGGGTCACCCTGCCGTAAACAAGGTAAGATATAAGACTGCATCCCACATGACAAATCAAAGAAAGAAGAGTATTGAGTAGGGTGTAAGGATACAGTTGATGAATAAATATTACTAACTTTGTTGTCACCAAAAGCTATGTGTGAAAATACCGCTGGAACCATAGAGTATAATTTCTTCCTGCTGAAAAATGCAATCAAGGCATGCAAGCAGAATGTGAGGCAGTAGATAAGTCGAAATCAAATAATATCTGCCCATATAGAATGGAATAATGAAATGCACTTGTTGCTATTAAGTGCTGTTACCTTAGAAAGAGAAAGAGGTAATGGATAAAATGTGTCATAAAAGCAGAGTAATTGCTTAAACTGTCATCTGAAAGAGTCCTAAAAGGGTGTACAGGACAAAGAATGAAAGTGAGTTGAGGTGCAGGAGATGTAGGATCTGGGTTGGTATCATGTTTATTTCTTCATTCATTCATTCATTCATTCATTCATTCACTCCATTCATTCATTCATTCATTCACTCATTCATTCATTCATTCATTCATTCATTCACTCACTCATTCATTTAAGTTTGTTTACCAGATTAATCACTGATCACAATATTCCATTTGCAGGTGCAACCTGGGTGAAAAAAATTGCAAGAAAATGAAAAAGAACTGATTCACAAATACATAGTAATCACAGAAGGTGCAAAGTCCAGTAGACAATTAAAATAATTGCTGTAGTAGTTGTCAATAGCACTAATATTCTTTCCATGTGAGTATAAGTGTTTTCTTAAGTGTAATGGCTTAACTTGTAGCGATGTAGCTAGTATAATGTGTGTGGACTATACTGCGATACGATCCTCCCTACTACTAACTAGGAGAACAGACAAAACTGCTGGGTAAGATTATGCTTTATTAATGGGAGTGGGATTTGATTAGTAGTTTGGAAATTATGGGCATTAACATATAGGCATAAGAATTGATGTGAGGGAGTGGGATTCTCCACCAACTGACTCTCTACCATCTTGGAAATGCCAAGCAGGAATTGCACAAGAAAATTGCAAAGCTGGAAATAAATGATACAGTTAGGGAGGGCGGACATTGCTGGTATCACAGAAACATTGGCTACTGACAAGGGAAACTGACATTGAGGTATCTTATTATTAACTGCTTAAGAAACACAAGGAAGGGCAGTATGTCAGTTTAGTTCATAGGTTCATAGGTGTTTACTAGGGTAATGACCACAAAGGCCTTTTTAAACCTAGCCATGCATCCCAAATCTCTGACAATTTCTCCTACCCTTGATAAGTGTAAGCATGGGCCTGTGAGATGAACCATTTACTGGTTGCCTGTGTCCATTAGAGACATAGGTGTCAAACCAGGGATGCATTTCCACTTTCCCATCCAATTGCCCAATTTGCACTTGAATTACGTTAGGGAGGAACTCTGCTTCACATGGATGGGGAGCCTGTTCCATAGATGGGGTAGTCTCTTGGATACATACCTATCACTCCAGCAGGTCCTATTTATATCACAGGCAAGGTTTAAGTCTTTAGAACAGGTAATTATGGTGCTGTTTGTTTTGGTGTTATGCAGGAGGTCCATCAGAGTGGGGTCTGACAATGTCCTGTATGCCAGGCATAGACCTCCCATCAAAAATACAGGGATAGGGCCTTGAGTCGGTCTGCAAATGACATATTACTTATTCCCTGTATTTGTTTAGTGAGGAACCTCTGTGGACATTCCAATTGTTGGATATGCCTGGTTAGGTACATACCAAAGTGGGCATTGTACTCAATAATAGGTCTGATGAATGCCGAATACAGAGGAAAAATTACTTCCTTGGACTTAGTTTGTACCTTTGTTTAGAAGTTGAGCAACATAAAATGATTTCCTCACCACTGTAGACACATGATGATCGAATGCTAGATTCCTATCTATGTGTGTCCCTATGTCCCTGACTTCTGGGTAAACTCTAAGGGTGTGTTGTCAGTATGATAGTTACCAGTAATGGATTACTTTCCAAAGGATGCTATTATGCATTTCTTGGCATTTAGTTTTAGTCCATGAATCTGACACCTGTTGTTTGTCTGTGTCAGCCCCTCCTGGAGAACATTTGTGTCAGTGTGAGATTCAATGACAGCTCATAATTTTTCAATCATCTACAAATTTAGTCAGCCAGAGACCACTGACATTGGCCTTGACTTCTGAGAAGTAGATGCCAATAAGGAGCAGTCCAAGGACTGATCCCTGAGGGACTCCATTTGTGGCTGGCCTCTTTGTAGAGATGGACTCCCCAATTCTAACTTGCTGTGTCCTGTCTGTGAGCCAGTTGGCTATCCACCGGCTGACATACGGGTTTGTACCTAATGTCTTGAGTTTGTCAACAATGCCCGAGTATCAAATGCCTTGGCCATGTCAACGTAGGTGGTGTGAACAATTTTGCCCTCATCCATTGGTTTGATGACCTTCTCAAAGAAGTCCACCAGGCTGAATAGGCATGATCTGCCCTTCACAAATCCAAACTGAGTTTGGTCCAGTGTTTGAAGGTTTACTATATCTCTATTGATCACCTCTATGATAATTCTTTCCATGGGTTTATGTATAAGACTAGTGAGACTTATGGGTCTGTAGTTTCCAGGGTCTGTAGATTGCCCACCTTTGTGCAGATGGATGACTGTTGCTTTTCTCCATTCATGAGGCATGAAGCCTGTTTGGTGGCTACAGTTAAATAGTAATTTCAGAGGCCCTGGTAGGTCATGTTTCATGCTATTTAGAAGGCATCCTGGGATATTGTTTGAGCCCATTGATGCAGTGCTCTTGGTCTTACAGAGAGCATTTAGGATCTGTTTCCTAGTGATAGTAGGGAAGTTATATTTGAAGATATTTCCTGAGGGAAGGTTGAGGGGGATAGAGGAGTAAAGTTGTAGCTGAATTTATCAGCCAGGTGGTTTGTTATATCTTGTGTCTCAATATAGGTGGCTCCATTTACAATGACCTCTGCTCGCAATTGTGTATAGCCTTTGAGGTTGCAGACATAGCTATAGAATGTTTTGTGGTTGTCCTTGGCCTGGGAGCCAATCTTACCTCAGATTTGGCCTTGGTAGGGTCTGAGTTATTTGTTTAGTTTGGTGAGAGTGTTTTTACCCTGTTGGGTGCTGCACCTCCTAATTTTTGGCATACTTTTCTTCCTCCTGTTATACAGATGATTGATTTTGTGATTCCACCATGGTAACTTGTTTTTTGAATTAGTTCTATGCTTCTTCCTGGTGGGTACAACTACCTGTATGCAGCTATTAACATGCTTGTACAGGGTTCTGTGAACAGTTCTTTAGAATTACATAGAAATAAAAAGCTGAGAAGAAAAATGATATAAGTTATCTCATTAAACTTCTTAGCTTCAAGATGCATGCTATAGAGCATACATCATTCAATCCAGGATATCTGAAGGCATCTAGTTTGAGCTGCCATAGAAGCTCTTTTTGTTCCTACCATAAGGAGGGTGCCCCCCTCTTATTCGTGCCTCAATCTGATCTATAACACAAAAAATAAAACTGTGATCAGAATTATTGGCCACATGATCTTCTCAGCTTTTTATTATAATTACCTCACCTGTAGGATTGGCATTTTGTAACTGTATTTGATTTATTTACGTAAATTTTATAAGTTCATTGATTCATTTTAATTAGCTGATATTGATCATTTGACTGTTTTATGTAGTATTTATTGACTGTTTTTTTTTACTAATTTGTAAAGTCTGAAGAAGTATCAACATAGTTTAATATAAAAGGTTTGGATTTGTTGAAGTGTTTTATAGACCATTATTCTAACCAGATATGTGAGCTAGAGAAGGAGATTAATATATTGCATACCTTTATAAGGTCAGATTCTGACTGTTTGAGGTATAAGTTTGATTATGCACATATTTACACCAGTATTGCTGCCCAGATTAACAAACTTAGAGCAATCAAAGTTAAGAAAATGAGAAGAGATGAACTGGATTATAACAAGGGCATTGTATATCCAAAACTACCTGTTCTCAACAATGGGGCGGTGTCAATCAACAGGTAAATACTTTCATGGGTGGATCTGATGATGGGATCCCTTTGAGTAATAATGATGATGTCTGTCTCATTCCGCCCATAAAAGAAGCAACGCAGGAATCCATGATGGACAGCCCTCTCCGTAGCAAGAAACTTCTGAATAGAGTTGTACAAAATATGGAAACACAGAATGTAGTTAGCAATCAAAGGAACAATAATCAATGGAATCCAATTAATGGTCCAATTTTTCAAGTGGGCTCCAACCAGTGCCAGCAGAATATTACTCGAGGAGGCAACAGGAGGACAGCAGACCAGGAAATGACATATCCCTTTGTTATCTCTCACGGTGAGTTCATTAATACTGTAACTGAACATTCTAACTGTGAGGAAGATAATAAGTTAACTGTAACTTTTAATTCCACTAGGGATTTTAAAGTCTTTAATTAATCAACGTACCAGTGGAAACTGCCTTGCCGGATATTTTAGCAAAAGGCTTGTCTTTTGTACCTTTTAAAAGTTATGATTTAGCTAAAGCTCTGGTCGATCTTAAATTGTTTATTCAAAAATTGAATCTGAAACTATTTTTTGGTCTGAGCAATGTTGACACTAGTACTAACGCACTGAATGTTTTTAAGGTGTATAGTACATTTAATCCTGTAGTACACCCTACACTATCTGTTTTTGAACGTGCTCATGAATTTGATTTCAGAATTTATAATTATTTAAACAAAGGCCTAATGCTTCAAGCAATAACAATTTTGATAGAGAGGAATAGGACTTGTTGAAGGCATTGAATGTTAGTGCTCTAAGAATCTCTAAACTGGACAAAGGTGATGGCACTGTGTTGATGTGTAATGAGCATTATACATTTAGAATGGAACAGATGTTGGAAACTGATAGTTACTCTAATGTTTCCTTGAATGAACATAATTCAGCATATAGAAAGATTAGGGCATTCTTGAATGATTTATTTATTGAAGGCCGCATTTCCATATATCTATTTAATTTTCTTTCTGTTCCAGCCCCGCAGGTCCCTGTTATCTTCGCTATTCCAAAGATTCACAAGGACCTATAAACCCCACACTTCACTCAATAATCAATGGGTGCAATTCTATCACATACCCCATTGCAAAATTTGTTGACCATGTTTTAAAGAAATTTTTGCCCAATGAAATTCAGATTTATAAACATTTGTTGTCATTTTTAGAGAATGTGAATAGACTAGTTTATAAAGATGATTGTGCTGCAGTAGCATTGTCGCCTCACAGTAAGACGTCGTCCTGTTCGATTCTCAAGTAGAGTGTCTTGTTTGTGGAGATATACATGATTGGGCATACCTTCATTGAAGGTTGTGCGTCAGGGCCAGCAACTCGGCACATAAAAATCTACTGCCAATGATTAGTGGACCGGAGATTCGCTGTGGTGACCCCTAACCGGGAAAAGCCGAAAGACACAACAACAACAAGTTTGCCACTATAGACATTAAGGACTTATATACTGTGATCCCCATGAGATCAGGATTGAGTGGACTAGTGAAGTCCTTATGAGGAAGAGTATTGAAGATGATGAATTGTATCTAGTCCAAAAATTTTTAGACCTTATTTTGATGAACAACTTTTTCCTTTTTGATTGATCCTACTATGTTCAAACTAAAGGGGTGGCCATGCGGTTTCCATACGGGGTCAGCTTTGCTAACCTCATTATGAGTTTTTGGGAATAAGAATTCATGTCAAACAACAACCTCTTTTTAGAGTATATACATTTTTATACTCGATATCTGGATTATATTTTTATTATATTTAAAGGGGAATGCAATACATTTCAGGGCTTGATTGATTATATGAAGAACACTACTGAACATTTAGAATTCACAAGTGATTTTCAAAGTGAGAGGATTTCTTATTTGGATATCTTTTTAAAGAAGGACAGTAATAGACAACAGTATGTGCCTAGCATCTTTAGGAAGGAGACCTATTCTAACTTCTTCCTCCATTATTCTAGTTCCCGGCCTGAGTGTCAGAAAAAATCAGTAGCTAATGGGCAGCTAGTTAGGGCCACCAGAATGGTGTCTAACTATTCTGACTTCCTAGATGAATGTGAATTTTTAAAAAAACTGTTCTTGAAACATGGATACCTACAATCTCTGGTTAATAATTTGATTGGTGAGGTAACATCAAAAAGGAATTTTGGTCATTTTACAGCTATTCTGAATGATGGGGGAACAGACAAGATACAGGAGGGATCATTTCTAGTCCGGTTGATATTTACGAGGACCTTTATGTTGATTATTCCCTAACCTTCATCACTCCCTTTAGTAATGATGCACATTTGTTGAGGTGGATCATGCATAAAAATTGGAATTTAATTACAGCAGACGAAAGTGTCAAGCATAGGCTGCCAGCTAAACCAAGAGTCATTTTCAAAAGAGGGCAGAATTTAAAGAATTATTTGGACTATAGAAAGATCCACAATTCTAGAATCAAGGGCATGTTTAAATGTGAAGCCTGCCCTTATTGCAAACTAACAGACACTGGCCTCTTTTATAACATTAAAGACATGAGGCTTGTTTGTAATGGGAGATATAATTGTAGCTCCAAAGGAATTATTTATTTGGCCACATGCAAATGCTGTCCAGTTTATACATAGGAAAAACTGATAGAAGACATAGAGATTGGATATACGAGCATCAGTATGCCATCAGGAATATAAGGGTGGAGAATGTACTCACAAAACATGAAGCCAATAATTCTGACCACAGTTTTATTTTTCATGTTATAGATCAAATTGAGGCAAAAATAAGAGAGGGCCCAACCTCTTTATGGTTGGAACAAAAAAGAGTTTCTGTGGCAGCTCAGACTATATGCCTTCAGATATCTGGATTGAATTATGTATGCTCTATAGTGTGCATCTTGAAGCTAAGAAGTTTAATGAGATAACTTTTATCATTTTTCTTCTCAGCTTTTTATTATAATTAGCTCACCTGTAGGACTGGTATTTTGTAACTGTATTTGATTTATTTATGTAAATGTTGCAAGTTAATTGATTCATTTATTTAGCTGATATTGATCATTTGACTGTTTCATGTATTATTTATTGACTTTTTTTACTAATTTGTAAATTCTGAAGAAGTATCAACATCGGTCTATACGAAAGCTCTTACTTTATTAAAACAGTTTGGAGTTTTCTTCAGTGCCGAGTGTCTTTTGCCTTTTCTTCCTTTTTATGTAGCTCTATGTGTTGATGTGGCTGTTGTTTTGAAAGAGAGTATTTGGAGCTGCAGAGGGTATTTGTTATGTGCACTTCGTCTAGGAGATCTTTGTGGTTTAAGAAGGTTACATGTACGTGCTTCAGCAAATGGGGGTCTATATGTCTGCTTTGAATTGTGCGTGATGGGTGCAGCATGTGTACTACTGACAACTTTGTTGACATTTGGAGTACTTTTATGTGAGAGCTTTGCCTCCAGTGACATTGTGTAAGTACATCTCTCACATACCATATCAGTTTGTTTGAGAAATAACTGGTTGTCAGTAAACATGAGGGAATTTCTACATTGCCTCAGGATGCCCATGTCCACCAAGCCTGTAATGAAGATAGTAGGAAAGTTCCTACCCATGGCAACAGACACTTTTTATTGATTAGACAGTTGGAGTGAAAATATCAATCACTGTCAGAAGTATCAGGTTTGCAACTATGTGGACAGTGCTTGTCACTGCAACCTAGTCATGTGTGCAACTAGGTATTGTAGAAATTTAAATTGTGCTTTTAAGGAAAAATGTTACCCAAGGTCACTGAGTCTGTACAGAGCACTACCAAACACTTGAGGGGAAATTAATATGTAGACCCTGATAATTTAAGAGTGAAGTATTTAGGCAGATATTCTGAAGTTAGAAGCAAATCAAGCATTACTTACTGAAAGCAACGAATTAGCTTGCCAAGAATGATGAAAAGAGGGGAGTCCAATAAATGGCTACTACTAATGCTGGTCTCACCATAGATTCACTCTGTGGGGATACAATGCTCCTTTGCTTCTTCTCTCATGAGAATCATAATATTAACACCAATCTCAAGAAGAGAAGCAAGCCTCTTTGGTGATCCACAGTCTTGTCCTGGATGATGCAAGGTTCTGTAGGCTTGTAATCTTTTTCTGGTAGATACATCGAATAGCAACCAGATCAATCAGGTACATTAAGCAGTGTTCCTATTCAAACTCAGAATGCTTGAAATGTCGAATGTCATATGGTCGACACCATATGATCGACATTTCAAGAGTTTGAAGGTTAAATGTAATGGTGCCGTTCTGTGCAGAATGGGAGAATTTCCTTTTTCTGCACTGAAGTGCGATCTCGGAGTAGGTATATTTAAGTAAGGGGGGTGTGGGGGGTTAAGGGGGGCTTGCCCCCTTCCTGCACTGTTAAGGTAAGGTTTTTTTTATTATATATTCGAACTTTTAAACTTCGATCATATGTTGCCGAACATATGGGATTCGAAGTTTAGAAAGTTCAAATATATAATATAGACTCCATTAAGCACAGACACTCACTCTCCAACCAGCAACAGTCAGGAATCAATGCACTCTACTCCTTCTTTCACAAGGATCAGAAAATAAGTACATATTCCAAGTTGTCACCTATAAAGCAGTTAGTAGGCTTTCTGGTGTTCAGCAGTCTCCAGGAAATAAAGTCCCTGTACTCCTTCTCTCACCAGGAGAAAATGGAAGCACTAATCCCAAGATGACTGGTGGTCTTGCAATAGATGGTTAAAGGTAAGATGAGAACAAAAAGTGTATTCTAAACACTGCAGTGTGCACTCAGCAGTTAGATATGAAAGTGGGTAACTTAAGTTATAGCTGTCTAAAAAGTTACGTTTTAGTGGAGAGCCACTATTTTAAAAGAGCAAGATAGAGAGAAAGTGGGTGGGCACTTTTAATTTCTGGTACTATGGAATACAGTAGTATGACCAATAAATGGAAATAGTTGAACAGGAGTGATTTTACAAAATGGCAGTCTTGTGCTTACTCACACCAGCCAGTGAAAGGAGAGAGAGGGAACAAGATATATGGTCAAATTAACATAAGGGCAGGCAATTAGAAAGACAGTGGTGTTTAAGAATGCAACAGTAACAGGGTGTGAGGGTGGAAAAAAATTCTTTGTGACTCACAAGAGACAGAGCTCTGGTCTCTTTTCAAGTTTTAGTATGCAGCTAAAAGCAGAATACAAGTAAAACACAGTGTAAAGAAAACAAATCACAGTATACAAAGTAGAAAAATGTAATAAAGTAATACAAAATACAAGAAATAAAAAGCAAGTACTAGTTTTCTTAAAGGAGGGCATAAATGCTAAGTCTGGGAGGAAGATGACCACAGTTCATGAAGGAGACAGAGGAGTGGCAGAGAAAAGCTTAAATAAAGTGGTTCTAAAATCATAGTGTAATAATGCAAGAGGCTGTGTTCTTAGCACGATGCAAGCTCCCTCACACAAGTAAGTGACTGACAGCATCTGTAGGCAGAACAGGATTACAATGATGCAGGACCTGAAACTATCAGGTATAGAGTAAAGGATTCCAAGCTTTGTTGTATAGGACTATGGATTTATCAAGATCTTTGATGAAATGCACTTTTAAAATTTATGGGGAACTCTATTAGAAAGGATGCAATTCTGTAGATAAGCAGTAGTCAGGGATGTCAGTGAGAAATGCAGCCTGCTGGTAGATACTGGGGTCAAGCCTTAAATAAAATGGCTTCATTTTTTTGGTACATTGTATCAGTCTCAGATGCATCAAATAATAAACATGAAAGAAAGACTACTAGAGCAGGCAAGCAGAACACTGTTATACTGTTGTAAGATTCAAATCTACCAGGAGTAAAATGAATGACTGGACGCTTTATGGTGCAGATAGAATGTGAGTATACTGAGGTCCTGTACCAAGAGAAATTCAGAATTTTCATTTGAACTTTTAAAGGAAATATAGAATTCTAGATGCAGTTCTAAGGAAAATGGAAGTAGTCAGGGATGTTGGTGCAAATGCAATGTTATCCTGAAGTTCTCATATTACTCTGTAGTTAGATTATGCTAAAGAGAAAAACTATAAAGACAATTGTGATATTGGGTAATACTACAAGAATGGATTATGCTGTCTTGGGTGAGATGGTCAGTTACATTGGGGGCCTAGACAAAATGAGCTATAGGAGTGTGCCAGGGATGTGAGTTCTCAAGGCAATGGACAATGGTTTGAGGAAGGGCCCAAAAATGTAAAATAATTAATGACAGTGTGGCTATTCAGAAAGATTATGCAAGAGTTTTAGGGGAAATTACACTGTATCTTGTAAAGCTTCTCAACTGCTATCAGCAAACTCTGCACATTGTCAGTTAACAGCATTATTGTTTGCAAGTGTATTCAACACTATATTCTCTTTGTAATGTTGCAATGTTCATACAAACTGTTATTTTTGTAAAATTTCTATGTACTATTGTGCAGCTTTTCTCTCTGGACCTTCGCTGAAAAAAAGGCTGTAGCTCTGTTGGACATTCCGGGCTAATAAATATCAAATAAATAAATAAATAAATAATAGAGAGGTTGAAAGTGGTTGGAGGAGGCTCACTATATAAGATGGCATGAAGAGAGAGAATAGAGGGTATTAAGGATGCAGGGATGCATGTTAAAAGGTAAGAAACAGAAGAGGTCAACTAGGAAAACAAAGACTTTTTCAGGAACTTAGAATTAGGGAGGACTGTTAGGGATAGATCAGTGCAGGTTGAAAAAAAGTGGAAGGGAAATCATGGAAGACTAGGAGAAATAATTAGATGAATACTTTACTAATTCTAAAGGAAATTAAGGAGATGCTGCAAAGCAGGTGACGGTATGCACAATCAGTAGGATGGGTACCAAAATGGGAGTCAAGAAATGATAGAGAGGAAACTGACTGCTGTTAGGGAAAATAAAGCAAAACAAATCTGTTGTTTCCCAAGCCAAAAGCATTTAAGGATCTGGCTAATTTGTGAGAAGACTCTCTGATGGATCTTTGCCAAGTTTAGAAGTTACAGAGGACTAGACAGTTGTGTGTTATACCTGTACTATGAAGAGCACAGCAAAAAACAATTGTGGATTACAAGTCTATTAGCCAAACAGAAGTACACTGGGAAATTATTTGAAGAACCTGAAAGAAAGGTTATTTTTTACAAGACAAAAATGTTCAAGACAAACAAAAAAATGAGTGTCTTGGACAGAAAGAGAGAATGGTCAGACCTGATCCAGGTTTAGATTATGTTACAAGAGACCTAGACTTCACCAAGGCATTAGGCTCAGTATCATACAGGAAGATGGTGAGAAAACTGAAGGTATCAGAGGTAGGACCAGGAATAAGGGAGTAGCTGGCTGCATGGCTGAAGGGTACAACAATGAGACTTGTAGTGAAAAGGACAAGATCGGGAGAACTAAACACTTGAGTAAAATAAAAGATGTCAGTCTTGGGCTAAGTACTCTTCAGTGAGTGGAGATGCTGAAAGCTCAATCCAGGAAGGTGATCTAGCATATTTGTTAAAATTTAATAAACCATCAGTAGCAACTGTAGGAAGATATTGAGCAAAAAGGTAATGTTGGTGGAATCATCTGATGACAGACTCCAGAAACAAAAACTAACTAACCCTGTTGAAACCAAACCTTGAGTCCTGAATTTAATAGTTATACATTGTGTTGAACATAAGGCTGCTGAAAAGAGTCAAGTGGAAATCCTTAAAAGAATGCATGGGACTGAGGGCAATTTTATTAGCAGATATGTGGAGATGAGAATTTCTTGATAGAAACCAGATGGGACAGAGTGCAAATGATATAGCTGTGCACAATAACTTTGGTGCAGATATGAATCGATCATCATGAAGAGTAAGTCCAGAGACAGGTTGATCTGGGAGCTGACTCTAGAAATGAGTTGCTTCTTGCATCTTTGTAAGCATTTCTTCACAGAGATAGTTGAGACCCCATGAAATGGGCCATCAACTTGAATGGTCGAGACAAAATTTATAAGGCATTCTAGATGAGATGACATATGTGGATGATGCCTGATAGAAAAATTGAGGGTAGGTCAAACTTTAAATTAATTTTAATGGCATTCTAAATAGGTTTGCCAACCTCAGCGATGAATCAAATGCGAATACAAATTAACATACATGGGTTATTCGTTCAATTCTTGCATCTTTAATTCATCTGCAACGTGTTCAGGTGCTGCTTCTAACATTTCATGATGACTTCTGCATCTATGTATCTTGTCTTCTTTTGCAGTTCTTTCTAATTTGATGTAGTGAAACAATTTGCATGTGCAATGACATAATTTAGAAAGCATCGGACTGCATGTGTCAAAGGCATGACTTTTCCAGTTGTTCATAATAACCAGTTTAACAAAAATATGACACTTATTTGTTATGCAGATTTTTGAGAATACTTCTCTAGTCCTGAAAAGATATATTCAATTGCCTCAGAATAATGAAATCATTTAAGCCTTCCCTCATATGTTTTTCAGTCATTCTTTGTACCTGATTTTTTTTTTCAAATGAGGAGTATTGTGGTACTCAAGGGTAGATATAACACAGCAAAACTGAACAGGACCAGAATGCCATTCTTTCACAATATGCCCATTTGCTTATGTACAAATATGTGTAAAGGTGAGCACATACACACTTGCATACACTACATGAATTCCTTTGTGCAGTCTGGAACATCATCATTTCGTCTGTTACTTGTCTTTATAATGTTGCAAAAATAAAGGAGTAATTAATGAAAAAAACAGACCCATCAAGGACAAAGTACCCATTTTACAGCGGAGGCATCCCAGCCAGGAACAAAAGTAGAAAACCAAGTAAGTACTGTGTCTATGCATTCGTATGCAAACCTTCTCAGCCATAATCAAATAAAAATCTTATTCATACTGTGTATTTGTAATAAGATTTTACCAGTATTTCAGTTAGGTCTAGCACTAAACCCCAAATTCTGATTATACTCTTGCAGGACATCCTTATGTTGCATATGCATCTTATTATGCCATTTAGCTTGTTTTAGTCAGGTATTAACTTTGAGTATCAAGAAAACATATTTACTGCATTTAATACTATTAGCTGATTAATCATTTATCCCTATTATATCTAGTACTGATAACTGATTAATTACACAGGATTTGGTGCTTGCCTTTGTCTTATTTGAACACCTTTCTTTTTTCTTTCCTTGGTTTCATCAACATTCTTGCCCCTTCCTCTTTCATGTCTGTATCTGTACCTACTGATACAGCTATTGCATCAGAAGGGAGCTTCTTTGAATCTGCCCCTTTCTGTAAGCTGGCACAGCCTTGGATATGAGTGTATTTATTTTCTGGGGATGGAGGTTTGCTTCTTTGCTTCACATACAGTTTTTTTTTTAATCTGCAACTTTATGGAAGTGTTCTAGAGACAAACCACTGCTTAATTAAGTTTACTGCATCCTCCCATATCTTGTTTTTCATTAGAATCTTTTAATAAAAGGCTAAGTACATATGGCAGTACCTGTTCATTCCTGTATGAAATAAATGTTAGCCAGGTTCTCACATAAGAGTCTGCTGCCATTGTTAAAGATGCAACATAACAATAGATGTTTAACCCTGGGGAGGAACACATAAAAGTTAGTGCATGCATAGTCCACCGAGAACTACAACTAAAATACTTGAGTCCAATGGAAAGATATATTGCAGTTGGTATACAAATGGGAAATAAATGGAGGTTAAAGACAATTAAAATGCATGAATTTCTTAAGAAGGAAGAACAATTTCAAAAAAGATAAAAGGCTAGGAACTGATATGGCTGCTTGGAATACTAGATAATGAATTTATTTATTTATTTATTTCTGTATTTGTTTGTTTATTTATGTATTCATTCATTCATTTAGTATGGAAGGAAGCTGATGTTGGGAACAATTTTCTATCACCACTCTGTCAAAAGATGTAGTAATTGTGATTTCAGGACAAATGCGTATATACTTTCTTATCCATCATTGTAGCATAGTGTGGCATCTGAAGTGATGTAGAGTTTGAATGTTACGTGCTGAGCACTGGCTAAAGTACATATCTGTTTAACTAATGTTTAACTAGTGGTACTGGGTGAAAGAAAGGTGTTAGGATTTTTTTCATAAATACCAGTTTATTTGAGATTACATTTCATATTACCAAATGTCACATGTTATTGCCATCTGTTAATAATTGCTTCAATATACTAAAATAGAAGGGTGAAAAGATGTAGAAAAACAGGAAACTCAGATAGGTATACTGGTTAAACAGTTCCACTTCTAAACTTTATGTTGGGCACTTGCACTAACTCCTTTTGGCTCCCCAGCAGGGGTCATAAATTACTCCAATGATATCCAGGTGACCTCAGATGCTAAAATCAAATTAGATTATATTGAAAAAGAACTATGTAAAGCGGTTCTAAACAAAGCACAGGAAGGAGATGAAATAAGTAACAATGACCTCAGAACACTTCTGCATGAACTTACAGTACCATCATATCTGTTATTTAATAGATCATATAAATATGGACAGATTCCTCATGATTGAAGATATTTACTTGTTAAACGTGTCTTTATGGAAAAGGAAAGTAGGGCAAACCCAGAGTCATACAGACCTATACATTTACTTTTATGTTCTGGACAAATAATGGAGAAAGTTATATTGGATAAATTATTGCTAGAAGAACTGGAAAGGTTTGGACTTTAAAGCATATAACAGCATGCATATGTTGAAAATAGATCTATTACCACCTCTAAACATGATGTTCTATAACATTATAAAAACAGCTATGAATCAAATGTTGTGCTGTGATGAAATTTATATAGATCTAACTTCAGCATTTGACATGGTCATACACAAAACACTGATCAATAAATTAGAACAACTAGATATCAATGTACTCTTCATAAGATGGCTAGCTGCATGGCTTACAAATATGACACAGCAAGTGTTATACAGCAATTGGACAGGTGAAACTCTAAGTTACAGTCAGGGTCTTCCACATGGGATCTGTTCTAGGCCCATATTTGTTTAGATTGTATCTTTCAAATCATTCTTTTTCATCTGAGGTGTTCTACAGCCTCTATGCAGTTGACTTGAAAATAAGTAAACTCATTACATGTGTTAGAGAAAGGGCATGTCTGCAAAATAACTTGACTACATTGATAGTTTGAGCATGGGAGGATGATATGCTGATAAGTACACTAAAAATTAATCATATGAGATTTGAAAGACTAAAATTGAAAGTTGAATATTTAATACAGCACACAGTGACTGAAACTCTAGATTCATTTAAGGACCTAGTATATGTGATAGAACCAGCTTTGCGTTTTTCTAATCAAAGTCTAGAAAATCAGAAATGATGAAGTCATTGTTTTTTAGTTATATTAGACCCAAATTTCAGTATGGAATAAACAATATGGCAACATCATAAGAAATCAAGTGTGAGTTAACTGAAAATAGTACAGTGGAAATATATCAAGGGCATCCATGGCTGTGAAAACTGAAATTATGAAGGACTAAAATATATGAGCTTGAACAGTGTCACATATTTAAAAGGAGGCCTTATTCAGGTATATAGGCAATTTAAAGACAACTACCTCCGGGAATGTTTGGGGTTATGAGAAATCAGTAGAAAATTATAAAACAACCCATGCACAAACTTCTGCAGGGATGAGAAATGTACTAACTGGTTCCCGGAGAGAGTAGCTGATGCATGGAATATAGCACTGAAATGAATCAAAACAAGCTCTAGTTTAGTTAGTTTTAAGAACAACCTGGACATTTATTATGGGAACAACTGTTCTGGTATATTGGCAGGATAGAAGGCCATTATTGTCCATGCTTGAAATGTTTGTATGTCTGTATGTGCGTATGTATGTAAGTAATTAACTGAAAAAACTAAAGAAAATGTGTAACAACGGCAATAGTCACCCACAATACCTTCTAGACAAAATCTTTTCAACAACACTCATGTAAAAAATATATATTTTCAAATATTCTTGACAATCCTTTTGAATTGCTCCACTGAAGCCTTTGTGAACAAGAAGCAGACAGTCACCTGCTGCTCACATCTTTCATGAGCCACACCAGTCAGAACTGTGGAATATGGTGCTTACAAAATGACACTTCTTTACTCTTTACAATATCCTTTTGCTTGGGCAAACTGTAGGTTATTACTTATAGCATCTTCAAACAATCAGAGAACTCTTTATTAAAATCTAATCTCTGCACAGGCAGCTTGGTTCTTCTCAGGATGTAGGTTATGTCCTGAACATCAGCAGCTGAGAAGTTATTCACCATGGGGGTCAATCAGACTCTTGTATATTCAGACGCACACTATATAAAACAATAGTGTAGAGCTTGTAGTTTGATTTACAGTACCACAGTATGAGTGCTTTACTTTAATTTGGCCCAGCTGGAGATTGTGCATGTAAAAGGAGAGAATATGATAACAGCCACCTGAAAAGATACTTTGTTTAGAACATTTGCTAAATACATACTTGTTTTCAATAAAATAAGGTAGGATATTTCTGTTGCTTAAAGCTCATCTCTGCATTTCTAAAATTGTGTGCAAAAGCTTTGGTGATTTTTTTTTTATACAAGAAGAGTGAATTCTATGACAAATCGATATTACAGATCAGAGGAAAATTTTGCTTCTGGTAACAATTACAATTCCCCCCACATAATTCTCATTCATATACAGTAGCAAGAAAATATTATATAATTCTCATTGGGAACAATAACCCTTGCCCTAGGCTGGGGTAAAATAAAATAACAAAAAATGAAAAATAAAGTGAGTTAAAGAAGTATAAAATTTGTTTGATCCTTTGATTCTGCCACTTGGTGGTTTAATCACGCAAACAGTACAGAGTCTGAATCCTGCCTCCCAGCTTAGCCTGCAGGGGTCTTCATTTTGCTTCTGAAACTCACTTCGTATCTGATTAAAATGATTAGTCAGAAGTACTGTTTTTCCTAAAGTAGTGATGTGGCTAGACCGAATACTCATACACAAATGTCAGTATTTCAGCTAACAAATAAAGCAGCTAAAAATGAGTTGCATGCCACCTAAAGTGTTAAAAGAAACAACTACTAATCCTTTTAACACTTCCAGAAATTGTATTCATTGACAAGGACTTACTTGAAGTTTATAACCAACATTTAGAGCACTGACAGACTTTTTTTTAATTTTTTTATCTCCAGCTGAGATGCACAGATTAAAAAGACCTTCAGGGAATGTAGAATATCTTTAAAAACCCCTTAACATTTCAAACTCTTTTGCAATATCTGACTTACAGTATTTAGTATAATATAACTACAGTATTTTAATAATTGTTTAGATTTTTCTTTACGCTCAAAGAAGGGCTATCATCATTTTGGTTTATTTGTTCAGCTTCATCTTGCAGAAGGCATAGGTTCAAGCTGCCAGGCAGTAACATATTGCACATCACTATTTTGTATGTAGTAACTTTGCAACAAATCTGCACATATTTCTGTCTTTCTAAATAGGAAACGTGTATATGTAGCAAAAGTGTACATACATGCAAGGAAAGCCTAGAGAAAGGGATTGTGCACACATTGACATGAAACTACTGAAAACAGGCCCTGAATGAACAACTGTGTCACACATGCATATAAACAGACACTAGCACAAATGCTTCTCTTTCATCATCTTTACTTTAAAATACTTAACGTAGAATATATCACAATATTACATATATTAATTCAAATACAGTAATATGACTATACTACGTAAGCCTAGTGAAGCATTTACCATGTAGAACCAATTTGACTTTCATACATATATTTCAGCATACACTTTTTTTTTCTTCTTAGAACATCTGAGTAGTTACTTTATCTGTTGTCATGACCAGGAACAGTTGCAATAGTTTTTTTTTTTTTTTCAGAAATGTCACTGTCCTGAAAAATAACAATCACTTTTTAACAGAAATACAGTCAAGCGATGTTGCAGTCAAATCAGGTTTAATATCAATTACAACTGCAGACTCTTTTTGCAACTTGCCTTGGTTAGCGCATCATTCTGTCAATGAGAAAATAGTACTGTACTATCAAAATATGGAGAAGAAAAATAATTTTTGTGCGTTTTTTCTTTTTTTCCTGATTAATTGTGAATTGGGTAGATGTAAACAACTGATAAACAGATCTAGAAGTTAACACTTTAATTATTTGTATTCCTCTGCTCAAAATTCATATCAGAACCTCATACAGGATACAATTCAGAAAAGATAAACTGACTGATGTAAGTTGAAAGGAGTCTTTAACCCAAAACGTTGGTTCTGCTCAACTTTCATACTGTTTATCCTTCCTGGAAAATGGAAACATTTTCATCTGATCTGTCAAAATAAAATTTCTGCTTATAGTTGTCTTCCACTTTGAACAGTTCAGCAACTATTTGCTTGCTTTAATGCAGAGGTGCAATAAAGAGAAAAATAACTCAGACTTTAGGTAACAACTCTTTAATAACTGTGCTGGGGAGGCTGCAGTGGTGCATTTTGTATTTAAAATAGAGAAAGAGCAGGACGATCCACAGAAGTCACATTTCTTGAAAAAATGCTCACGGTCTAGATGATGCATTTCACTTTCACATTGTTTGGAGAATATCTCAAACTATGAACAGTGTGTTTCAATTCCCACTGATTTTGCAATTTATGAAACTGCCTCAAATTGAGGACCATTATATAATGACTTTTTCAGCAATTCATTGTCTAGTAAAATGGTTTTTGAACACAGAAATAATACTGTGCCATATAGTCGAATGACTTCTGGAAATTTAGAAATAGTAATCTATACATAAATGAAAAGGTGAAAAGGTGCAGCTTCTGGAAATAAGTCATCACCTACTTTGATCCAAGTTAAGGACAGAATGTCATTCGTCATTATTTCTACTTTGCTAGACATGCTTCACGATGTTGCAGCATCTGATACATTCTTTAGTGGTACCAACCCAATAAGAGACAACACAGCACAAGTGTTAGTGTGACTTATAAAATCTGTTTAGCAAATTTTAATAAGTCATTGCACGAATGATGATGTAGGCAGTTCTAAGCCTTGAATAGATGAAAACTCATGTACATATGATAAATAAGCTCTAGTTATAAGATGAACTGACTCAACATTATCTTTCATTCTTGCATAACGGAATTACACAGCAAGTGCAGTTCATTGTCATCCTGCATATGTACTTAAGTTCTTGTAGCTTCCCAGCCAAAAGTAACAGTTGAGAAACAATCCATAAGACGTTGTAATTTTTTTTAAATGAATCCCTTTTGCACTAATTGAGATACACTCTGCAGAATTAACTATATACATTATTTTTCAAAATATGCTTTATTTTAAAGTTTTTAACATTAACAAGAAAAAAGTAAAAATGTACAAATAACTGGATTATGCATGGGTTAATCAGGTTACAATATGTGATCTTGTGCTGGTTAACTAACCACTGGGTAATAGTATACGTTGTTGAAACACCTTGTATAGAACAGATTGAATACAACAAACACACCATTAAACAACTATTTACAACTATTGACCAGGTAATAAAACTTTTAGTATGTACAGCTGATATATTAAATGCATCTTTCATTACAACTGAACTAAACAAAACATAACAATTCTAAACTCCCTGTCTTAAAAATATTGCATCCACATTGATAATGTTAATACACATCTAATTAGATGAAATACAGTTAAGTTGATGTAAACCAATTTATCATCACTGCATTTTATTATTTGGACCATAAGAACTGAGTAAAATGAGATACAATAAATGCACAAGAGGGCAATTTTAGATTACAATGTCTAGTATTAGAGTCCAGCTTTCAAGTAAATGTAATTCTGACGTTATTTTTGCATATACATTTATAGCTTTTTATGAGTAGATTATTGGCATTTGACCTAGGTCAATTCATTTCATTTCTATGTAGCCAGTTCATGGTAGTGTATTATTTTATTAGAACAAAAGGATGTATACTTAAATGAGACATTTTAAATCCTCTGCAGTAATATGTAGACGAGCTAATTGCCAGCTACATTGAATATTACTATAACCAAATTTATATTGATTTGTTTTTAAGTTATTGTAATGGGATTTTACATGTGAGCAAAACCAAAAAATGTGTATTGAATCTAAGAATTCAGCTGAGCAGGCAGTACATGATGTTGACTTTGACAATTTAAAGGAAGCAACTGTGTTGGAATTAAATGTGCATTATTATTATTAATAATTAGTTGTGTTAAACAAACTTTCTTGGGGGAATAACTTTCTTATTTACACTGAAGTACTGGCAAAAAGCAATAGCTTCTCAAATGTGTGTGCAGATTAAGATTGTGTAACAGGATACTAACATGTTCTGAAGTCTTGCAGGTCATTTTATAAATATATTTTCAATACGAGCTGAAGTGGTTTACAATCTGTGTGGTTTCTCGTTTACTGGAGATAAAACCAGTAGGGATACATGGAGAATGTCACACTGTGCTTCAGTGAAACAAGACTAGTAAATTTTCTTTTAATCAACTCCAGTCTTATCTTTCTTCAAAACTTATGTAGTTAACAAAATTATTCTGCATTTTTTTAGGAGTAAATACCTTTCTCTTAACTCTCAATGTTGAAGGGTCATGGAGTTAGTCTATTTAAGGATTTGAGAGTCGGGAAGGCACAGCTCCCATATGGGGGTGAAGGGGACTTGCCCTTATAAGCATATGCATATTGCACTTTTGCTTGCTTAACTGTTAAAACTTAGAGACCCATCATTTAATTTGTGACAGCCAACCCCCATGAGTAATATTTCTTTCTCAATTTCAGGTCATCATAGGTCTTCTCATAAGCTGTTAACCTACATCCTTTCAGTAAGACTGTACTATGATCCTGTTGGGTGTAGAAGTTGCAACAAATCCTTGCATTTTAATATAGGTGATGTGATCAGATATCTATGCATTTTGTAGCTTTTATTTGCTCCACTGGCATAAACCATGCTACAACATATCATAGCAGATGTTAGAATGTTGCTATTACATCTGAAGAATAAATTATATGCTTTGCAAGATATGGAAACATGATGTGGAAATGCAAAAATGAGAAGTCTGTGTGTCTTTTTTTTTATTGTAATATTTTTTTTAAACTTTGCTGTCATTCAGTTTATACATTTCTAAAGACAAAACATCATGCATATTTTTTCTTCTTCTTCATGGGACTGTGAATGATGACTCTTCTGTTTCTACTCAATTGGCTTGTTTTTGGGTAGAAATATGCTATAATTCTGGATGTAGCATGAGCCCTATAGCTTATCTGTTCCTGCCTGGTATCACCAATCAGACCATCCACTCCTCACTGCAAGTTAGATGTGGCCAGCTTGATAGTAATATGGAGATGCCTACAATTTGCCCAAATGCATCACCCCCTTCTCATCGTGTCATTTCAATGCTCTGCTTTAAACTCCCTCTGAGAGGAAGCATACCTCCACATGCTGAATTGCCTTGGCTTAATGTATCACTTGCACGTTACTGCACAGTTTCCAAGTTAAAACTCCATGTGGTGAAAACCAAATGGTCCTGATAGGTGACAGTCAAAGCCCCTCTCTCTCCCTCCATGACTGGTCAGCCAGCAATGGCAACTCATTCCCCTTCTCCCTAGCCAATTCCTGCAGGTGTCTGAGCCCCTGTTCAAACTCTGGCTGTCTGTAACATAATCAGGTTGCTATCCGTCTATACTCCAGAGATAGCTATGTTGTCTGCATATGAGAAGGTTTAGAGGGATTTTCCATTTGATTTTAGCAAGCTTTAACCTTTTCTGCTTTATTCTTCCTGTAATGCTCTTAGATGTAGTTCATGACCCTGTTTTGCCGCACTTAAGAATAGAATCTCATCAGTGATGTTAGCCACACTATCTTGCCCTTCAACTTCTTAAGTTAACTGAAGTGGATACATTCCCCATGTTAACACATTCATTTATGCCTTAAAGATCTATTCATGACAGCCACCATGCTGTTTATCTAGTCTGTCAGTTTACAGTATTTGACTATGATTCACTGAGTTTCCTTACATTTTTTATTTTTGTTCATTTCTAGATCTGAGTGCAATTGGAAGTCTTTTTAGGACATAAATTATAGGTATTGCAGCAGAAGAGTCTTAATGTAATTATATGGACTGGTTTAAATCCTACCTATTAGACAGATACCTAAGAATTGCATATCAAAACTGCCACTTCATTCCTTTTAGCTGTAATAGAGTGGTACCACAGGGATCTATCCTAGGCCTTCTTCACTTCCCTATAATTGCCGAGATATGTGTCTGCACATAGGCAATCTCAAATTACTGAAATATGCAGATGATTCCACTAACTTATGTAGTAAAAAGGCTTAGGCTCCATACCTTCTAAAATGCAACAATCAATTGATTACCTTACTAAAAGACTGCAACCTAACCGTAAATGAAAACAAAAACTAAAATGATGTTTTTGTACTAATACACAACCTTTTCATGACTAATACAATCAGAATATATAGCACTGCAATTGAGGTTATCTAGCAGTATTAATATATTGGTCTTATGAATAACAACAGAGTTGTTTTTCTGATCACATGAACACAGTTATAAAAGATTTTTAAAAATACTTGGGTCCTTTACCAAATTAATAAAATCCTCTGCCATCATAGGTTCATAGGAGATTACTATGCTAATGACTCAATAGCGCTTACAAGCCTTGATATTATTAGCATGATTTTACCTGATTTTTATCCCTAGGGCTTAGAGGATTGCTTAGGTTGATGCATATGCCTTTAAGTATTTTACAGACTATCCCTTTCCATAAGGGACATGAGCACCACCCCAAGAGTGAATTTCTCCATCCATTGATCCAAACTGTATTCGAAGAGGGTCTGGGAAGGTCTCTGTTTTACATGAATAGGAAGGCTGTTCCTGAGAAGGGGTAATCTCTGTGACATATACATGTCTTGCCAACATGTTTTGTTCATGTCACAGACCAGGTTTACATCCTTGAATCAGGTAATCATCCTATAGTTTGTCTTGCAAATGTGCAATGGTTCCATCAAAGCTGAATTTAAGAGTACCTTGTAGGTTAAGTATAGATCACCCCTTAACAGTCAGTAGGAGACAGAGAAAAGATATTTTTTTTTTGTAAGGAACCTCTGAGGGTGCACCAGTTGTTGAAGTGCTTGGTCAGGTATATGGCTAAAGTTACATTGTACTTGATTACTGGTCTGATGACGGCTGTGTACAGTGGAAGTATATCTTCTTTGGATCTGTAGGCCATGTGTTTACTTACAAGCTTTGCCATATAGATGGACTTCCCACATATCATCATTTCCCCTAATTATTTAATGGAACTTGTACCTTAGGCAATATTAATAAAAACATTCATGTTAAACTTCAATCTCCACACAATAAAATTGCTAAGATTACATCCCAGCCATTGCCCATCAAGAACACATGCAGCATGCTTGACAAGTCACTGATGGCTGAAATTTCAAAATACATATATTGTTAACTTGTGTAAGTAACCCCCTTTTTGATGTCAATTTTTTCATATGAATCCTTAACACAAATTTATCCAGTAGCACAGCCTTTCTTTTTCTCTTCAGCCTGAATTATCTGCTTACTAATTTCCTGGTTGTTGACTGTCTACTGTTTGCCTTAGTTATTAATGCTACCACAGGTGGAGACATCCTCCTTGACAACTCATTCCAATATGAAGCTATCCTCTATGGCAAGCACATGTTGGTCATTTTGTGCTGGACCATCATAAGACATTGCTTGAGAGTATGTCCTCATGGAGTATGTGTACTGATTGTATACATAATTATTAAGAATATGTGCTAAAGCACAGATGTCTGTAAATGAATTATACTCTATATAGGAAAAGGTTTATTCACATACAGGACAGAGTTTGAGCATTACAATTTGTGTCTGGATGACAGAGAGTTTGTTTGCACATGTCTGCTCTCTAGGGCTTGAAAGATAAGTTACATGTGTTTGAGGCTTTGCTGTTTTCTTGAAAAAGATTGAGTAGTGTGAGGTTCATAGGTTCATAGGTAGGTATTAGGCTACTGGCCCTAGGGCTTATATAAGCCTAGCCAAACGGTACCCTGGCTTTCGCCACTCAAGAAAATTATTTTCCTGTGCCCCAGTCAAGCAGAGCCACAGAAGTGATCTCCGTGGTTTCCTATCTCCCATCCAATCATCAAGATTGGCCATCAGTTCATCTACTCTTGTTGTTCAAAACTACCCCATAAAATCTTGGCAGCTCACAGCATCCTTTCAACTTACAATTTCTTTGATCATTTTAATGTAATTGTTATTTATGCTGACTCTAGATGGCTAACATATCACCATGTCTCACCTGCTTCCATTACATTTGCTTGGATTTTCCCTTTTACCATACCGTCAAACCCTGTTTTGCTGGAAGACAGGAATTTCTTTTGCCAGTAGGTTAAACAATATTTATCCAGAGTCTGTTCGCTTTTTTAAATGTATTGATTGGAGTAATGGTCTGATCCACAGGTGACCCATTTCAGTCACATACTAGTTGTTACAACACAAAAAGATAGAGCTTCAGTTGCAGAAAATAATACAAAATAATAAAGCAAAAAAGGTACAAGAACATTCAATGAAGATAATGTGCATTCAGTAGAGAATAACATTAAGCATGTAATCATCATCTTCTTTCGGCTGTTCTCGTCAGGGGTCGCCACAGTGGATCATCTGTTTCCATTTCTTCCTGTTCTCTGCATCATGCTCTTTCACACCAATCACCTGCATGTCCTTTCTCACCACATCCATAAACCTCATCTTAGGCCTTCCTCTTTTCCTCTTACCTGGCAGCTCCATCCTTAGCATCCTTTTCCCAATATACCCAGCATCCCTCCTCAGCACATGTCCAAACCAACGCAATTTCACCTCTCTTGCTTTGTCTCCAAACTGTCCAACCTGAGCTGACCCTCTAATATACTGATTCCTAATCCTGTCCATCCTAGTCACACCCAGTGCAAATCTTAACATCTTTAACTCTGCCACATCCAGCTCTGACTCCTGCCTTTTCGACAATTCTACCATCTCCAACCCATATAACATAGCTGGTCTCACTACCATCTTGTAGACCTTCCCTTTCACTCTTATTGATACCCATCTGTCACAAATCACTCCTGACACTCTTCTCCACCCATTCCACCCTGCCTGTACTCTCTTCTTCACCTCTCTTCCACACTCACCATTACTCTGAACTGTTGATCCCAAGTACTTAAACTCATCCACCTTTACCAACTCTACTCCCTGCATCCTCACCATTCCTCTACCCTCCCTCTCATTTACACACATATATTCTGTTTTAGACCTGCTGACCTACATTCCTCTCCTCTCTAAAGCATATCTCCACCTCTTCAGGGTCTC
Source organism: Protopterus annectens (assembly GCF_019279795.1). NCBI lineage: Eukaryota > Metazoa > Chordata > Ceratodontiformes > Protopteridae > Protopterus > Protopterus annectens. The sequence continues at coordinate 1,656,132,079 of NC_056733.1, read as the reverse complement.
CTCAACGTGGTCCCTACTCTCACTACATATCACAATGTCATTTGAAAACATCATAGTCCACGGGGCCTCCTGTCTAATCTCATCTGTCAACCTGTCCATCACCACTGCAAATAAGAAAGGGCTCAGAGCTGATCCTTGATGTAAACCCACCTCCACCTTAAACGTATCTGTCACTCCCACCACAGTCCTCACCAATGTCACACTACCCTTGTACATATCCTGTACCACTCTTACATACTTCTCTGCCACTCCTGACTTCCTCATACAATGCCACATCTGATAAAATGAGCATAAGACTGCATTTTTCAGTACTGAGGCTATGGTCTTTTCTTATTCATTTCTTAATAGTAGGAAGACGAAAGGAGAAAGAAAAATATTTAAATAAGTAAATAAAGAACAAGACAGAGAAGGAAATAGAATGTGAGGAGATCAAGCGACATGGTGAATATAATGAAGAACTTTGTGAGAAACAGATAGTTCAAATGATTATTATTCAGTAACTATTTTAAGGTTCCATTCCCAATGTCTTGATTCCTTGCATGAGGAAAATAATCTACTACCATATTAAGTTCAAACAAAATGTCTCCCATCTTTCTGGTTATTTCTTCTTTATATAGTTAAATACTTCTATTAAGATTCACATGATACAAATACTAGTCTGGTAGTCCCTGTTCACCCATTTGCTCCTCAACCACCAATTTATCCTAGAATACGCCAGGCTTCCCAACATCATAGATAACCTCTATTATCATATTTTAAATTGACTTAAAAAAGGATTCTGAGTAATGACCAGGGAGGACTTCAAAAGGAGACAAAATATATGAGTAATTATTTTCTCTGCCCTAGTTTCTGTCTTATCTTTTCCATCTCTTAAAGTCAGACTTTAGCCTGCCCACTGACTTCTCAGAAGTAACAGTGACTGATACTTTTAATAAGTTTCACAACCCAGCTCCTAAGTATTCAATATGAGAAGTCACTCACTGGAATCTACAACTCAAAATAAAAGCAATATTATAAAATGATTGTACTACAACACAGATTCATACATTAAATTATGACTATTACCCTGTCACCAGGCACCTCGGCATTTGTCAAAATCTATTGCCAATCATTAGTGGACCGGAGTTTTGCTGTGGTGACCCCTAACCGGGAAAAGCCGAAAGACAACAACAACCCTTTCACCTCGGGAGAATGCTTCCTATTGAGGAAAATACATTTTCTGGGATTTTTGGGGAATAAATAACTTATGGTCAGAGTCCTAATTTTTGTTCCACTAAACTTATAATCTAAGAAATTACCACAGTAATGTAAGTGGGTAAAAACAAGGTGGGTTTTAGTTAATTGCCTGCTTTGTATCAAACCAAAAAAGTGAAGATAGCCTGTAACTATCATGTTGGTGTCAGCTACCTTCTGTACATCTTTTGTTGTGTTTAGATATAGGGTTAATAAGACTACTGACAGGAAACACCACTGATAATTGTGTGTGGTAATTGTAAAGTACAACACCACCAAGAGTCTCTTTTTGTGTTTTATTCAAGTCATTGAGCCAGAATACTTTGACTCATGAGAGACATGAGAACCTACTGAACTCCAAAATAAATCAAGACTTCCTTCAGATAATGTAATTCTCTTCTACTGAATGCTTTCTCTGCATTCACTCTTACTATTATCAACTTTTGATTGCTCTGCTGCATAATCCTCATCATTAAATTTGTCCTCATATCCCATGAAGCACCTGCCACTGTGTCAGTCTGCATTAATCATTGCCAAGTAACAACAACATACCAGAGTACTGGACATAGTTTATGATTGTGATTTAGTACTGATATTGGATTGTAAGAAGATAGCTGACTGGGGTATTTTCTTTCCATTGTAGAGAACCAGGCTGATTTGTTTCTATGCTATAATTCTTTTCCTTTGAGCGTTAAACATTCTCAGAAGAAAGGAATCCATCATATCTTTATTTTATGTACACACTTCTCTTGGTAATCCATTCTTGCCTAGAGTTTTGTAACTCATTCTTAATTTTCCTTTCATATTTTCTTTGTGATCATAGTGCCCATCAGTTCATTTATTTGCTTTACCTTTTGTCGTGCCTACATCTTGCAGATATTTGTGTACTCCGTTCTTGTACTCATTTAATGTCTGCAGCACAAAACATGTCATGGTAAGTCCAACACACCTCTACTGTCACCATTGCACTGCTCACTGTAATGGCCTAATTTACCCCAGCAATAATTCTGTGTGACCTTTACTGCTTCAGATACACTATTAATGTTTATTATTACTCTAGTGTGTGGGGGCAGCAAAATGTTTTTTCAGTGAGTAATTTAGAATTCATATTTCCTCTTCTTGACACTAAAGCCTTTAAATTTATTTTTGAAATGTTAAGTCAGCTTCATTTAATTTGTTTCATACACTAACCAGTCTTTCTATTTTATCTTTTAAGGCATGTATGTCTTACACCACTTCTATTGTCTCTCAAGTACCATTTGATCATTTCTGTTATATTTATTTTTCACAATATTTAACAGTTGCTTACACAAATCTGCAAATTTTCAACCATTTAAATGATAAATATAAACGTCCTAGTGTTGCTGAGTGTTGAGACATATTTATCCATAGTAGCAACTGACCATTTCTCCTAAAAAGCTTAGGGAGGTATAGGCAGGTATATAAATAATTAAATTATCTATGGCAATTTCTAGTTAATTTACCATTCAGGGTGAATGTGAAATGCAAGTTATGTGAAAAGAGTGTATAAGGGGTAAAGATGGAAGATTGAAGCGATTGAAGTATACTTCAACTGAATTCAAGATTTGACATGCATTTTGAAAAAAAATGTCATTATTAATTAAAAGGCTGTTTATAGAGTATAAATCAAAACGTAATATTGTGTTGTGTATATAATGATGAGCTTTTCCTAAAGTATATTAAAAGGGACCCCCTATTGATCACTGCTATTCCCTGTTAGAAAAAAAATCACAAAATAACATTACAGCATTACAATACAGTATTAACAAAGTATCCTGGTCCACAATACTCTGAAAACATCCAAAACACTGTGACCACCTCATTAACTGACAATCTCAATATGACAGTTTCTAAAAGTAAAAGGCTGTTTAAAAACAATACTGACAGATAAGGACTTCACAACTTGGAAACAGCTGCATTGCCCTGATAATGGGCAAATATTAATTATCCTTAGAAACCTAGCAAAAGCCATTAGAAGGCATAAGGCTAGCTTCCTACAGCATCAACAACACAACCTCAAAAACAACAACAAAAAAAAAACACTTCTGGAGCTTTAGCAAGTGGATCTCACTGTATTCACAAAAAAAAAAAAACATCTTCTCAAAACTAACAGCATCTCCACATCTTCAGACACCAAATGCTTCATGATGATTTAATTACACAAAATGTCACCCTTCCCACCACCTCTGCTATCACATTATCTTCTGATAAAACTTCAATCCGACAACCTGTTTATACACCGCTTTTCCTCTTAAAAAAAAAATAAATAAATAAATCAATCACTGACAAAGAAATTTGACAGGCTATGGAAAACACCCACAGAAGCCCACCCTCCAGTCTCAGATAACCTTTTTTTTGGTTCTCCTCCCTGCTAAGATTAGACTATAAATCAGTCTCATTTGATGCAATTATAAGACAAGACACTCTATCAAGGTCAAAAACATTTAAGAATTTTTCAGGGGCAAACTACCTCCTACTAAGTGATGGTATAAGAAGTTTCAAAGCCACTTTGAATGCGGATAACACAGACTTCTAAGGAGAGGTGTACACCAATGCCCTGTCTAACCACTTAGGCAGTTGCATAGAATTGGCTATATCTGACTGGATTAAAACCAGGTCTTGCCAGAAAAACAAGCCACTGTAGTGGACCACTAGCACAAACAGGCTAAAGACAAGAGAAAGGAACTATTGTCCAAGAGCAAGAGGGAACTGGTTCAGCAGAGGATGAAATCCATCTCTGGCTTAAGCAAACAAATTAGAGATCTTGCCATGCCTCCAAAGCTAATTACAGAACAAATATAACCTCCCTAGCTAAGGATAATCACAACATATTCTTTAACTATGTCCAAATTCTAAAAGATAATACACAGCTATGCACTGAACTGGCTGTGGATGGCACCACCCGTACTGAACTGAAGGTAATAGCCAATGATTTGGAGCAAACTTCACCCCCCCTGTCCCCTCCAGTCATCCCCCAAAGTATATCTGCTACCATTCCTCACCCTATTATCTCAAGAGAGCAGGTCATCTCAGCCGTCTTCAAGGCCAAAAACATGGCATTAATGGGACCAGACAATATCCCAGGTTGAATCAAAAAAGTAAGAAAGTGATGGAACCAATAAACCCAAAACACGAATATATTGTAAAGAAATAATCTGTGTTTGTCAAAGGAATATAATGAGGGGATGGTAGAACCAGCAATGAGCTGGAGCTCTTGGGTAGAAGACTGGAAAATATGAAGTAGACTGGGCAAAAAAATGGTGATGGTAGAAGGCAGAAGTGTTTTCTGCTTCCATGGGTGATGAATGTACATCAGAGTGTGTCTGTACATCTAAGAGCCATTCCAGTCCATAGGAAAGTGCATATAAGTACAGACCATGTGGAGGCAAGAGTGTCATTTTGAGGGAGCAGCTGGAGTGAAACCATGTATGTGTGTAGTCATTTAGTTCAGTTTTAATGTTGCAGTCATCCATCCTGATGTGCTTGTGTGTAGTAAACTACTTAAATGAACACCCAAGCCTCGTCATCTTATTTGAATACACAAGATGAGTGACATGGTGTCAGACTGGGATCTGAAGTGAAACTTCTTCAAGACCATGAGGCACGCGGCCACAATTGGAGGAATATCAAGAAGTGAGTTATCTGAAGCTCAAACAACTAGCAAGCAGGTCAGAAAGATAAATCCAGGTACTAAAACTCGTTTAAATAATTTTTTACTCAATGACTATATAACAAAGCATTCAACATTTTCAAAACAACTTTGTTATTAAATGAAAGGTTCAAAACAACGATATATTGAAAAAAATACTCAAAATGCTTGCAAAAGTGCTTGGATTAACTTCTGAATTGCATAAATTGTATAAAAAAGGGAAAACAATGGTACTTTTTCACTATGAGCTTCATTTTTGTATTAACTAAAGCTATCTATCCAAAATTTGAAAAGTGTTTGCAACTGTGTGCACTATTACAGTACAGTTATTTTGCAGAGTACAGTCATTTCAAAGAGAACTGCGGTGGTGGTGCTGCTGCAGTAGCATTGTCGCCTCACAGTTAGATGTTGCCTGTTTGATTCTCAGTTAGAGCGTCTTCTGTGTGGCAACATGCATGAATGGGCGTTCCTTCATTGAAAGTTGTGCATTAGGCCCGGAAAGCCAGTACATAAAAATCTACTGCCAATCATTAGCGGACCGGAGTTCCGCTGTGGTGACCCCTAACCAGGAAAAGCTGAAAGACACAAACAAACAGTCATTTCAAAGAGACTGTTGTGCAAATGAATATTACAATGGAAGGACACATATTTTCCACAAGAGATCAGAAGCCTGGTGAAACTTTTGCAGCATCTCTAACTGACTTGAGAAACAAGTCAAAAACATGCAGCTTTAGTGAATTAAGAGATGAGTTGATACAAGGCAGGCTTTTGTGTGGTATTAAAGATGATGTAGTGAGAAAAATTTTGCTTTAAGAGAGAGATTTAACTTTGAATAAGGCAATAACATTTTGTCAGATATATGAGCTCACAGAAAAGCACACAAATGTGTTTACAAATGAGAAAAGCATGCTTGCAGTGCCTTCCAGTGCTAATATTAATAGTATTCAGCATGAGGTTAAAAGTCGCAGACCTGATGGCGTGGCCACACCCTGGGCCTCCCTAGCAAAACCCAGTGCAGCTTCAGTAAAACCTATGGCACACTCAGTAAAGCACAGGTGTGATTCAGTAAAACTTGTGACAAGCCTCGTAGTCAACTGTTATAATTGTGGAGGTAATCATGAGCCTAAACAAGTGAAGTGCTTAGCTTTTGGTCAGCAGTGCCACACATGTAAAAAGTGGAATCATTTCAAAAGGTTCTATAAATCAAAAGCATCACATTCTTTTTTAAAACAGAGAATTCAAAGAGGCAATTTGATCAGCTAGAAAGTTGCGACCCAACTTTTGATGTTGATGGTGTGTCAATGCTTGATGAAACAGTCAATGCAGTAAATTGTGGGAAAAGAATGAAGCATTTTGTACTGTTCTGATTAATGGGAGACCTGCAGAGATCAAAGTTGATACTGGTTCAAAGTGCAATGTTTTGTCAGCAGAAATATTTGCCAAAGTAAAAGCTGATGAGAAGCTTAATCTGGCAAACTGTGAGAAGCTTGTTGCTTATGGTGGTGAAGAAATTCAAACCAAAGGCTCAGTAGAGCTTTCATGTTATTCTACTGGGAACATCTGTGAATTGCAATTCGACATAGTCAACAGGCATGTGCAATCATTGTTAGGCCTCAGAGACAGCTTGAAAATGGGACTACTTTCATTTAATGCAGAAGTCTACCATGTCAGCTTCTGTAACAATGAAAATTTCCCAAAAACAATTTTTTCTGACTATGCTGATCTTTTCAAAGACAAGTTAGGCAAACTCCCAGTTGTGTACTACATGGAATTAGACCACAAAGTACGCCCAGTAATTAGACCAGCACAGAACGTTCTGATAGCCATGATTGTTTGCAGAAGCTGGAGTCAAATAGTGGGGTGAGAATTATTAAACCTGATAAGGACGGTGGTATAGAAATTATGGATGTTAATTTATATAACGAAAAGATGAACAAAATACTGAGTGGGTCAACTTATAAGAAGGTTTCACTAAATTAACTTAATGGAGGATTCAGGAAGATTAGAAACAAATGTAATGACCTATTCATTGAAGGAAGTGTAACTATTGATGACCTCGATTACATGAATGTAACTCATTGAAGAACACCCACAATTTTTGGCTTGTCAAAAATTTATAAAGCTCTTGTTGATCCTCCAATGAGACCCATCGTTGATGGGCGAGGTTCCATCACACATAAGCTAGGCATCAAGTGGTTTTGTGATTATCTGGTAGGAAAGAGAATATCTCAAAGTAAGGTTAATGTTTTTGAACAATTACTTGAGATTGTTTTATACAATAATTTTATTTTATTTGATAATGAATTTTTCCTAAGGTGGGAGGGTGTCTCTATGGGTTCGGCATGTGAAGGTTTATATGTTAAAGTGGTTATGCTCCAATGGATAGTAATTTTGTTTTTTAAACTCCTTACTTTTCATTTTGCAAATGCTAAATGTGGTTTTTGGATAATATTTTTATCTTTTGGATAGGGCCTAATGAATTAATTCAGGAATTTTTAGATTATGTGAATAAATCAACCACATTTTTAAAGTTCACACATACCACTGATACTGAAGAAATTTCATACCTTGATGCAAAATTAATAAAAGACAACAAAAAAATTAAAAATCAGAGATTTTTATGACACCCAAATTCTCTAATAGCTATTTACATTTTGATAGTTCACACCCCAACACACAGAAGAGGTCTGTTGTAAAAGGACAGTTTGTAAGGGCTGCATGCATGGTTTCACTTTTTGATAGCATTCTATACGAATGTGATGGATTGAATGACATGTTTATTGACAGAGGGAACCCTTTTAGTTTAGTGAATTAAGTTATGCTGGAAGTAATAAATGGGAAAGGGGACACTTTTTACCCATTTTAAACCAACTAGAAGTGTTATTTCCCTGGTAACACCAATGCTAATACTAATAATGATGCTTCTGCTAATTTTGCTTGCTCCATGGTTGGTAGCCCTAACAACCTGCATGAAGGGGTAAATTTAAAGCAAGGCAACTTTAACACTGCATTTGTGAAAATTTTTAACAGTTCTAGTAGATATATAGGTAATATACTTTTTAAGAACTGGACGATTATGCTTAACAATAAGGATATTAGAGAACGTGTGGGGGAGAAACCCTGTATTGTTTATAAAAAAGGCAAATGCCTTAAGACCATCTTGGAAAGAACCTTAAAGAGTACCTTAAGTGGAAGTAAGAGCAAGTGTGGTAGTTGTAATTATTGCCCATACATTATAACAAAATTGTAAAATTAAATCAGAAATGTTCCTGTAATACTGAAAGAGTAGTGTATTGTGCATTCTGCTCCAAATGCCCTTGTTTCTCTATTGGAAAAACAGAGAGGAATTTTAAGAATTGTATTCTTGAACACCTCAGAGACATAAAAAATAAAACTGATAAAAATGTGCTGGCAAAGCATTGCATGGAATTCACTGATCATGGTTTTAAATTTGCTATTATTGATGTTCATAACCTGGATAAAAAAGGTGGTCCGTGGTCACTTATATTAGAAAATCATGAGGCCTTATGGCAACTCAGAACAAACACATGCAGTGGCCAGGACATAATGACTCATTCTCTTTATCATGCTTTTTGAAATTGAAAGCGCTAAATAGATGAATTTTATTATAGCATTTTATGTGGATTATTTACATATGATTTTAAAGCCTTTTATGCTTTTATGTTTTTCCAAGTGTATTTAACAGTTTCTATGTTTATATTTATTATTTATTTTTTTTTACATGTGGTTTTAATTAACATATTTATTTATAAGCGAGGTGGTTCATTTATTATTGCATATGCATATATAATTGGTTGTGACTGCTGGTTGGCTTGTTGTACATAATAGGGGGCATTGATTGGATGACATACTTGAATAGACTATATAAAACGTGTTTTAATGATTGATATGGTTGTCTGAGGATGTCTCTGAATGATCAGAGACAAAAGTGCTTATTTTATTGTGTGGTTTTAATCTGGAAGAGAATAAACGGTTTTGCACTGACTACTTGTGTCACAGCATCTGTTGTGGTCCCTTGCTCTGCTTATGCCCTTTCTGTTTGCTTGGTGTGACTATTTGTACTTTTGCTGATAGCCATGCAAGGCAGAGTCAAAGCTGAGCTAGACAGAATGGTGTGTGTAGGAGTAATTTGTCTAGTAAGAACCAACTGAATGGGTATCCTCCATGATGGTAGCTCATAAGAAAAGCTTAGATGATATTAGAATATGTATTGATCCAACAGATTTGAACAAAGCACTAAAACAAACTCATCATCCAATGTGTACAGTTGAGGAAGTTACCACTCTTATGCCCAATACACTATTTTTCTGTCTTAGATACAGAAAGTTCATTCTGGCAAATTTTGCTTGACAGAAAATCTTCAGTCCTAACCACTTTCATTACACCATTTGGAAGGTACAGATTTTTGAGAATGCCAATTGAAATAAACTCTGCCAATGAAGTCTTTCAACGTGCAATAGAGCAACATTTTTTGGTTATATCTATGTGCTATAATTGTAGATTATATTCTTGTAGGAGGCAATGGTGAAGTCAAACATGATAGAAACATAAGGAAAGCCCTGGAATGTGCTTGTGAAGTGAATCATAAGCTGAATCCTCAGAAATGCAAATTCAGCATAGAAGAAGTTACTTATGTGGGTCAGTTGTTTACTACTTCAGGCTCATGACCAGTTCCTTCCATGGAAACTGCAATTCCTTGAGATGCTAGCTTCAGACAATGTTACTTCATTATAACATTTTCTTGGCATGGTCAACTACTTGGGTAAGTTCATCGCAGATTTGAGTGACCTTTCAATATAGCTAAGAGAGCTGACAAGCACAGATGTAACTTGGTCCTGGTTGGAACAACAACAAAGAGCATTTGATGTCCTGAAACAGAGAATTGCCAATCGACCCACTTTAAGATGTTATGATGTTCACAAACCTGTAACTCTTTCCTGCAATGCTTCAAAGTTTGGTCGTGGTGTAGTCATTCTTCACAAGACCAGATCAGTAGCCTATGCATCCAGAACTCTGACCCAAACCGAGGTGCAGTATGCTCAAATAGAGAAAGAGCTGTTGGCAATTGTGTTTGCATGTTGCACGTTCCATGATTATATTCATGGCCAACCTATTCAAATTCAGACAGGCCACCAACCTTTGGTCAATATATTGAAAAAGCCAAGGAATATAGCTCATGTGAGATTGCAATGAATGATGTTGAAATTGCAAACGTACAATTTCCACTTGATTTACACAAAAGGGAAACTTCTTTATCTTGCTGAGACCCAGAAAAAAAAAAAAACACTGAACAGCATGAAAATGAGCAACCAGATTTTGAAGTTATGGAAGTGAGAACTTTTTCTTCCACATCTCTTGATGAGCTCAGAACTCACACAGCTTCAGATCCAATTCTCCAGAAGCAAGCTCAACCACTTTATCAGCTGAAGATGGCCATCAAAGCCATCTTGTTTACCACTAGATTTGCAGCAGTATTTTCCTTACAGAGACAAGATTTTGATGGAAGATGGTATCATCATGAGGGGTCCAAAAGTGATTGTTCCAAAATCCCTGTAACAAAAGTATATGAAAATCTTGCATTGATTCTAACAAAAGAAGGTCATGAGTACTAGTATTTTGGCCTTCTGTGTCAAAAGATATTGAGAAAGAACTTTCAGCTTGTTCTGTTTGTAATAGAACTAAACTGTATTAACAAAAAGAACCACTTTAGCTAAGCCAGATTTCTGAACTAACTTGGCCAACAGTAGTTACAGATATTTTCAAATGGAATGGTCAAAATTACTTGGTATTAGTAGACTCTTATTCAAACTGATTCAAGATTGACCTACTTCCTGATCTCCTGTTCAATACTGTCATTACAAACTTGAAGAGACATTTTTCTGTCCATGGTACTCTGCACAAAGTTGTTTCTGACAATGGTGCATAGTTTGCAAGTCAGCAGTTTAAAGGATTTGCTGAAACATTGGAATTTGTTTCAATTACTAGTAGTCTTGAATATCCACAACTGAATAGCCTGGCTGAGTGTGCAGTTCAAAGTGCAAAACAGCTGTTAGAAAAGCCAAACATGACAATACTGATGTTTTCCTTAATCTGCTTAATCTCAGAAACCTTCCTTGTGACAATCTTCTTGCTTCACCTGCCCAGAGATTTATGTCGAGGCAAACCAGAACCACACTGCCAATCAGAAAAAAATGTGTTGGTTCCAAGTGCTAGAAACAACAAAGCATTTAAAGCTCAACTCCTAAAGAAGCCTTTGTCCCAAAAGTCCTACTATGATAAAACCAGCAAGCCTCTGAATCCATTAAAAGAAGGAGAGATAGTGAGGATGCAGGCAGCGAAAGTATTTGACGGAACAGGACTTGTGAAACATTTGTGTGAAGAACCGAGATTGTATATCATTGACTCGCAAGGTATGGAATTCAGACGGAATAGGAAATATTTACTACCAGAGTTCAATCCAGTGTTACAACATCTTCTCTGTAATAGAGACTCTAATTCTCAGAGTGATTTGTCTAATGTTCCTGTCCCAGAGAATATTTCATTATATGTTCCTGTTTCTGAAAGTATCCCTGAAAATCCTGAAGAGGACATTCCACAGTGACTGTCCCTGTTGCTAAACACAGGTCTAATTATTACATTATTATGTCAGGTCGCATCTCAAGACCTAATCCTAAATACACAGCAATCTGGACATAATTGTTATTGTTTGTATATGTCTGTATAATTTGCATTCTTATGCAATTGTCATTTTTCATCGCAGAACAGAATAGTCAAAGAGGGAGGATGTAGATCAGAGTGTGTGTACCTTTAAGAGCCATTCCAGTCCATGCGCACATGCATACAAGTACTGAGCACATGCGAGCAAGACTGCAATTTTGAGTGAGCAGCCAGAGTGAAAGCATATATGTGTGTAGCAGTCAGTCAGCCAGTTTGTTTAAGTTTAATGTTCCAGTCATCCATACTGATGTGTTTGTGTGTAATAAACTAAGGTGCTACCCAAGCCTCATCATCTTATTTGAATATACACGATGAGCAACAATGGACTCTATGATAATGCAGCAGGATGAGTGACATATAGAAGATATGAAGGAAGCTGAATTGGCTGCAATGACTCACAGCCAGATACAAGGAATGAAAGATTGGAATGTTAATGGTGTGAAGCAGGAAGGTGGGGGTTCAACCATTGTCAACTGTAGTTACAATAGAACTTGGAGAAGATACACAAGCAAATAAGAATACCAATAATGCAATATTTGGTGAGTAGGGACTTGATAGAGGCCTTGAAGAGGGAATGTTAAGCCAGTAGTCCAAAGCAGGTACATAGAGACAATTCCATTTGAAGGATCTGGAAAAGATAAGAAAGATTTCAGGTGATTTCAGTTCATTAACAACATGTTGTGACACAGAAGGAGAAGAATGACTGAAAAGTGATGCTGACAACAGTGATAACAGGAGAGGTTTATTAAAGAGAAGAAGGAGATAAGAGCTAACAATTGGTGGATGAAGTTAATCAAAAAGGGTGGTATACCCAGCTGAAAGAAACACACTAGTTACTAGCAGGAATAATCACCAAAAAACTGTTAGGGAGAGATGTTCTGAAGCTCATACCAGTCACTGTATTTTTCTCTGTTTCCGTGTCCACATATGCCATCCGTACAATATAGATATATTTACTTAGTCATGCCACTCTCCTGATTATGCTCGATTTTCCTCTTCCTACTGAGCCATTGCTCATCCTACTATGACAAAATAAAACTGACAATGGTTTGCTATCATAATGACGAGTACAGGTTAGATGAAAATGTCGAGCAACAGTTGGACGATTCCCATTTCTTCTAACCTGCACCAGTATGAGTGTTCAGATTTGTGAATGCCACAATGCATTAGCACACCTGTCTTCGGCATTATGAATACAGATCATGGTACATTGGCAATCGAGAAATTACCCTTTTCCCCAGTGTAGTGCGATCTCACAGTTGGACTATATTATTTACAGGGGTATGGGGGTGCAGGGGGGTGTAGCCCCCCTGCAATAAGATTGCATTACATTGTGTACTGTGCACTAGTGACTTGCTCAACAGGATGTTGAAGCTGCAAATTCGAATATGTTGGTGTGTGCACTTCAACATTCTGTCCTAAGTGATATGCTGAACTTTGCACATCTGATTTGCAGATGTGGATGGATTTTGTTTTGCACTTCGATAATAAGATAGTAAACAGCTGACAACATCTATCCAACTCTGTCCTGACCACCTATCTGTACTACCTTCCTAAACTCACCACACATCACAGCAAACCTATTTAATGACACCCCTCATCTTTACACCAAACACAGAATGATTAACTACATTTCATCGCAAGTCAAAATAAAATTAACTGGAAAAAATGTCTCTAAAAAAACAAGAATCAATAATACGCAAATATAATAAAATATTATGAGCAGGAGACATTCACCCTAGCCCTGGCCCACATATCACAACCAACATCAAAATAATTCCCTTCCATGCATGACCAAAACCCCACAACAGTCTGCTCCCACCCCAGCAATCTAATTTTGGTTGCCATAAATACTACAAGCATAAGAAATAAAACTACTGAACTACATGCCTGGATTACTCAATATATGCGTAATATTCTCAGTATGACTGAAACTTTGCTTAAACACAACATAAACATCTCAGAAAATATACCACCCCAACTATTATATCATTAATTCATAACAACCATATAAATAGGAAATGTGGTATTGCTCTAATATTTAACAATAACTACCACATTTCCCTCTACAACAAATCCCCCTACAACAAATCAATACCAAAATTCTGTTCAGTAGAACTTTGTATTACTTTCCTGAAAATAAACAAATATGACTTATTGAACTTTACATGTCTCCTGGCCCAATACAGCTACACTGAAAGCTGTCCTACACTGGATGTCCATAACAATTCCACAAGAAAAAAAAATACTATTAGGTGATATCAATATCAATCAGTTAGGCACAACCTCTAACCCTAGTACGTCTAATGTGAATGTATATGGTTTCACATAACTAATAAACAGTCCCACACATTATAGCAAGACATTAAATTCCTTATCAGACCGGAACCTAGTATCAGTCCCTTGCAAATTCAACACCACAGGTACAATGTCAGACTCTCTCAGTAACCTTCCCCCAGTCTATACAACCTGACATCTCTTACATCTACTCAAACAACATGTTATCCAACAACACGCAACCTGTCCAAGTTTAACCCAGAAATATTCATTACTACCCTGTCATCTATTAAATGGAACATCCTAAAAAATCCGCCCCTTAGATGATAACTTTCCTAAATATTCAAAATAGCCTTACATCCCCTAGAAGAGACTAAAAATAAATAATGCAGTATTGGTGTCCATAAAGGGTAGAATTCTAATGCAAGATAGAAAAAATGCTTGGAAAAAATGGCAAACATGTAGGACACCACAATATCTCAAAACTTAAGAATGTTCCATAGGCATACTAAAACATGAATAAATAAAGACATAAAATTATACTATAACAAGTTTCGGATAAATAGTAAAGACAACCCTAAAAATTCTGGTCAGCCATTAAAGAAATCTTACAATTCAGGCAAAAATTCAACCCTTAACCCTGTTGGCCATTTGAAACTGCAGTAGAACTCAACTCTTATTTCACAGATAGTAGTGTCACTAACCAAACATTCCCCGACATCTAATCCCAACCCTGCCCAACAGCCACATTTCATCACATCCACTTTCACTTTCAAACCTGTGCCCACATCCTTTGTAAAACTACTCTTAAACAAACTCAAACCATGCTCTACTTCAGCTGATGACCTTCCAAGTGAGTACCTTAAAATAACGTCCAATGGCATTGCTGATACTGTCTCAATCCTTATAAAAAGGTCAATCCAGGAATCCCATGTTCCTTCTCTCTGGAAAACGTTATGCCTCCTCTTCAAAATACTTGAAAGATGTATTCAATACAATTGCTAAACCATCCCCTGCAGGAAGAACTCCCATTCCTCAGACAACATAGCTTCTGACTCTCCCACAGTTCTAACATTGCACTTCTACCCTTTGTAGATACTGTCAATAAAGCTAGAAATAATGGAAAACTAGTCTCCTTCTTATTTCTAGACTCGGTCAGTGCCTTCTCCACCTTTTGTCACAGCAAACCTCTGCTTCAAATGTCCTTAGTAGGTCTGTCTCAGCCCACCGTTCTATGGTTCCAAAGCTATTTCTCCAGTAGATATCAATCAGTAATATGGCACTGCCCCTACCCCATACACCCCATTGGCTAGCTGTGTATCACAAGACTCTATTGTTGATTCCCTCACTCTCCATACATCTACACAACCACCATCCCTATTACAATAAAGAGATGACTCCACACTCATATGCATAACAGTCAGACTGACATTTCTCTGAAAAATTACTCCGGAAGCTTTAACAGCCACTGAAACATTGTAACTCACAACTCACACTCAGCCACCCCCTCAAAAACCTATGGGGGAATTCAATAAAGCTTACTCAACCATGTTTTGTGTGCATGTGTGTGTGTGTGTGTGTGTGTGTGTGTGTGTGTGTGTGTGTGTGTGTGTGTGTGTGTGTGTGTGTATATATGTGTGTAAATGGTGAACATGGGTATGACATACACAAAGGTGATGAAAAAAATGCTTTATTTAGGCATATACAGGTTTTCCCTGACCATTCTTTTAAATTTGTGGTGTTGCAGCAGGTAAATTGTGGGGATAGAAAGGGGCCTTGGAAATTTTTCCTCGAGGAGAATGAAACCTGGTGGCAGGTATTTTTAAATGCTTACCTGCCACCAGGTGTAAATGATCTTGTGTGTTCTTCTTCTTTTGGCATCTTTTGGGGTCACCACAGTGGATCAACACTCCAGTCATGATTGGAAGTGGAGTTTTACAGTGTCGAGTTGCCAGCCCAGCGCACAACCTTCTACAGAAGGCACACACATGCACATACTCACACCTAGCACTAATTTAGAGTGTCTAATCCACCTACAGCATGTCTTTGGGATGTGGGAGGAAACCGGAGCACCTGGAGGAAACCCACGCGACCACAGGGAGGATATGCAGACTCTGCACAGAAGGCACCCCTGCCGAAGATCGAACCGGAGAACCTCTTGCTGTGAGGATTTATTTATTTTATAAATTTAGAATATTGTATTTATGTATAAATATGTGTTTTTTGTATATGAACATGTAGGGATTTGTGTTTTTAAATGTATATTTATATATTGAGCCTTTAGTGGTTAAAATGAATTGGTGCGAATTGATTGTTTAGGTAGGGTGTGTTTTAGTATAAATTTGATTGCACTTGCTTTGTTACTTTGTCTGAAGAAGTTTGGTGATATCTACCAAATGAAATTGCTTACTGTGTGTTATATAATAAAATCTTGGACTTATTTGGGATTCCAGTCTACGTGACATTTTTTATCCAGTTTGGTCATGTTTTGTTGGTGGTCTGCCTTGATATGCACAATGTGAGACATAACTATATGAAATATACGAACGCATACGTGATTAAGTGATCTTAGTATGGGTTCCAGCCAAGTATGTCCCTTTGTTTTAGCAGCATGATACCCTCGCCTAGGATGATACCACTAAATAAAGAACAACAGATTCTTGGAAATTCCCTAAATTTCTAGTGTCCTTCTAAGGTGATACAGTATCTGTCAGTGTGGGGTGACATGGTGGATAGAGCACGCTGCTTTGCCAGACACAAGGCACTTGACTGAACCATAATCCCTTTATTAGGCAAGGTCACAAAGGCAGAATAACCAATGAGAAAATGTACAGCTCCAACAAAGTAAGAGCCATGCTGCTAAACCCTAGGAGTTCAAATTTTAAACCGCACTCACTGTAAGCACTCTCTGCAGTAAAGATGCAGATGCCTGTGTGGTCACAGAAACCTGGTTTAAGGCTGCAGTAACTACTTTGGCCTTGCAATGCTACAATGCCTTCCAAACATCCAGACAGCAAGTGGAAGTTGCGTGATCCACATAAGTTGTCATATCTATTTACATTGAACATTAGTATATCTCAAGATTATTTAGAGAGGATAACTATATGAAGTTTTTCTATGTCCAACATACTGTGGATAGGAAACCCTTTCATGTTATCACCATTAATAAGTCACTGTCCATAAACACAAAAGGCTATCCAGGCTATATATTACTACATGGAACAATTAAAATAGAGAAAAACAACCCAGGCAGGGGTGAGTGAAAGTATTCAATCATTGATCAGGTTAATTATAGGACAACAAACTCACTTGCACAATATTACCTGGAGTTTGTGAACTGAAATGCCATGGAAGAAATAGTGCACCACCCCACAAGGTTATCTCATATTCCAGACCTGTACCACAACAATATGAGTGAACAATGTAATGGCATATGTGTAGTGCCTGCACTGTTAATCCAACCATAAGGTGGTATGTTTTGAAGCACATATAGTTGCTGAACTCTTCAAAGGAGGAGTCAGGTTCAAAAACATATTCCAAGGTAACTACACCCTCCTGAAGGATGCTCTAATCTACTTCCAAGGCAGTTTCCATAAAGGACATTGACAGCTATAGTAACTTACTCCCTAATGCCCTGTCTACATATCTACATAAATGTATACACATAGCCATGCCTGATATGCTCAAACAAAGATTCTCTAGAAAATAAAAACCATACTGGTGGATGTCTGTCATTACTACATTATATAGTAAGTAAAAAAAGCTGCTGTTTACAACTACAACATTGAGAAACCAGGACTGGAAGGACACTCTCTAGATCGAAACATGCAAATAAGACACTTTCAAAACCCCCCACAGAGCAGCTATGCTAATAATTTACACATCATATCCAGGGATAACCATGAGGCTTTCTTCATGTACATCTGCAAAATGATATTTATAACTCAGATGTATTTGGATCCAATTGTGCATGGTAGAGCACACACTGATCCAGTGTAACTTCCAAACCTGCTGTCAGACACATTTGGCTGAAATGTGTTCCCCCTGCGCCACCAAACATACTGCAAACCATCTGTGCAACATCACCTTCAACCCGTAGAATTGACAATGAGATAGTTATTACTTCCCTCTCCAAGATTTGGGGCACAGTTTCCATGGAACCACATGGCATTCCAGCCTGTGTTCTTCATGTGCTTCAACAGTGAGATACACCCTTAGGCACCATATTCAACCACAGTCTGCACACTGCTGTTGTCCACAATTAATGGAATACAGTGACCATTTCCCAACTGCACAAGGGATGACTGGCAAAATACAAGTGTATAAAACCATAACTTTATGCAATCTCTACCATATGGCAATGGATACAATTTCCATGCATCTCAGACACAAGGAAATAGGTGACCTCCAAATGCTTGAAGTGTTCCAGTTAGGTGTTCTCAAGGGTATCTTGTGGCTGCAGAACCTGGGTGGGATTAAAGACTGTGATCAGAGACATACACAAATTTAATGCAGTGCCCACATCCTATTGTAACTTGGCCAAGGCCTTCAGCACAAGCCAACATTTGATCTCATTAGGAAACTAAGCAAGATGGACACCAAATCCTATGTTATCATTTCATTTGCAAATGGGATCACAGACCAACAACATTCAATCACAGTGAAAAACTTCACATCAAGCAGCAGACACGTCACCTGTGTGATATCAGAAATGTCAGTGCTGTGGCCCCTCATGTTTGACATATATGTCTCAGAAGTCAAATAAAGCAGATAGTCTGTGGCACTAATGACTGCTGACGAAGCCACGGGTGTTACATCAACGGCACAGAAATGCATCAGCATAACCTGTGTTAATAACAAATGTCCTTAATATACCTTTGGAACACATATCGACTGCAACCTGGGTCTACAATGGGGAGGTAGGCATTCTACATCTTACATATGATTAGCAACGGCATTACATCAATAGCAATATATGTCATCAATCCCCTGTACTCATCCCTTATCAGTCATATTAATTAATATAATCCTCCCATTGATATGTATTGTACCAAACACCTGTACCAACTTGACAGACCTCAGACATGTTTGAGTAATAAAACATCAGAGGGTATCCAAAATGTGTCTTCTGTGGGCAGACTGATGTAGCTGTCATTGTGTGCCATACCATATAGCTAGCTTTGAGATAGATTATGTATACCTTACTGGACTATCTGTGGCCAAAATGGGATGAAAATGCTGCACATCCATAAGTAATGTGGGACTAGAATTACCTGTTCCAGGGACCTCAGTCAGTGTACACTATGACATACACAGAACATCCATGTCAGACAGAGCAACCTCATTACCCTGTTTAAGAACAGGCTGGATGACTTGATGTGAAAACGTTATCTGCCATGGATCACTGCTGCTTCTCTCCTGGACATGGGTGGTCCTTGCTAGACAAAACTTGGCCATGATTTATATCTGCCGTTGAATATTATATTGTGATAGAATGGCCATGCTTCTAAACACCATCAGGTCAATACCTTAATCACATCCAATGAACCTCAGAACCTATGGTGATGTACATGCAAAAAGGAACATTAAACTGTATTACCATTCTTATAAGATTTGTCTTCAGTACTGACATACAGTCCTGAGCTCTGAGTCTGATGTGTTGACTTTGGATGTGCAACCATACATTTGTACTAAACAATCCTTAAAATGAAAGTTAGGTATATTAATGAGACACATTTAATTGTCTGACTTCACCGCCCTTGCAAAAGCATCCACTATAACGTAGATACATTATTATGCTAGCAACTGTCTAAATGGCTATGAACAATCTGAATGACAGGTACAATTATCAGTTAAATAGCACAAATGAGGTAATAAAGTCATATTAATATAGATAGTCACCCTGTGCATCAGACACATAGCTTTGGTATTCTTGAATTCAAAACATAGACACATAGATGTGGCACAGTTATAATCACTTCCGCATTGTGTTGTGTGTGTGTGTGTGTGGGTGGGGGGGGGGGCAGGAGGCCTAAGCTGACACAAAAGGGTGGCAAGTGTGTGTGTGTGTGTGTGTGTGTGTGTGTGTGTGTGTGTGTGTGTGTGTGTGTGTGTGTAAGCAAGGGAAGCAGGCAAGATAGACCATGTAAATGTTGCATGTGTGTCTGTAGGTCCCCTTAATGTGACATCAGTGTGTGAGTGTCTGCATGAACACAGCCAAGCTCAGTGGTAGCTTTACATGTATGTATGTGGAACAGCTGTGAGCCATGCATGGTAGAGCTGAGACTTCATTATCTCCTCCCTGAACATGAGAACTGGCTCTGCCAGGAGTTGTATTGGCACCTCCACTCCCAAGGTCAGATTCTGTGCTACTAACTGAAGGTGACTGATGTCTGCTGTACATGTTCCCTTTATGGGAATGCCCAGGAATACAACCCCATGGCCTTCTATGTCTGGGTATCAACAGCAAACTCCTTGCTGGAGCACTGGATGTACTGCCATGTGGGAGCATGATTGGTCATGGCAATGCTGGCTCTCAGCAGATGTAGTTGCTGACCTCTGCCCACAAGGCTGACCCTCCCCTCCTAACAGACATTCCATCACAGACAATGTGTGTTCCATGACTGATACTCTGTGCTCCCTCACAGACACATCCCATTCCAATGAGTCATTCAACCAATCCATAGAATTAACAACACAGTGGAGGCAGTCATGGATGTCAGACAGTGCTGAATCTATAACCCTTTGCATTCTTCTGGAGTTCCTTTCTGAATATGCCTGTGCCTCCATGACAGCCCTAAACATATGTCGAGTGACACATGATGAGACACCAACAATAAGTTGGGGAGGGACAACATGCCTCCACCGAGCACCCATATCAATCCACCAGTATGGCATCTCGCCGACAGTTTGGCTGTGGCCAGTGTCAACATTTACTGAAGTCGCAGTAGTAGCCACACTTCCTTGGTCAAAGTCTTCGCCCTCCAACTGTCCAATATCTATGACTTTAGTGGAATGGGTATGCGTAGGCATACTGGCTTTGTATGGGTATAATGGGGGGGGGGTTGTTGGATATCGACATCTGTGTCAGAATCAGCCTCTGCATCCCCTTACTGTGCCTCACAGTGGGCACAGAACCACTTCTATGTTCACCTGTGATAAAAGGAAGGAAAACAGGAATACATTAATACCTGCACTACTATGCTGCAATATATGTTAAGAAATTTACACTACTGTCATTATTACAGACATTTATACCTCTCAACCTGTTAGAGCAAAAATGTGGGAAAAGCCATGAATAATGGGTGAACAAAGGCCGAAGACTATGTACCATTGTGACATACTGCCCTTACAAACCTAGAAAGGTGATGGAATAACAAGTATTGCTTCACCATGACATTTATGATGGGTATGCAGTCTGAATGTGAGATCTGTGTCATTATTGTATGTCTCCAGTCTTTAATGACTTGTCAATAGTTTGCAACTCAATCACTATGATCTTACAGCCCAGAGGTATGAGTCACACATCTGTACATTCTGCAGATATCTCTACAGATGACAAGTATGCAGACAGTACAGGAATCCATATAACAAGACCAAGATGATGCTTTAGCAGATATTTTGGAATATATCTACATTACTGACATACATGTATTCTGCTTACCAACTGCATGAGCCCTATATTTGTGGATTCCTGATGGATGGCAACATCACCAAGTTTAACAGTACAATGGCGTACTACTTTTAATAATCTATATCTAGAGTAATGGCAATGTTAACAAGAATGTGGCTAACAACCTCCAAATGACATTAAAACTGCAGCTATCTTAAATACCCCCACCAAAAAAAACCCAACCTGACAAACATGTAAATTATACACACT
Organism: Protopterus annectens; assembly: GCF_019279795.1. Taxonomy (NCBI): domain Eukaryota; kingdom Metazoa; phylum Chordata; order Ceratodontiformes; family Protopteridae; genus Protopterus; species Protopterus annectens. Next base: position 1,656,110,279 of record NC_056733.1, on the reverse strand, counting down.
TATTACATAATGAATGCAACAGTATTCTACTGATGATCTAACGAAGCCTACTTGGAAGCTCCTTCTGAGATGCAGGAGTGGCACCCATGTCTAGAACTTACAGACAAATGGACAGCTGGGAGCTGTCCTGTGTGGCAATGTTTGCCAAAAATTCCTCAGTGGTGGTAAGAGGCTGTTTTGCTGCAGAGCCACCACCGGTGACCTGACAATCATGTGCCACTTCAGCAGCATGCCTTCTTGCGCATGAATCATAAATGTGACTCTGTGCCGCACCTGTTTATAGCTGCGATTGTGTCACCCAATTGTATTGACATTTTGGACCAATTCATCCCACAGGGCTGCATATTCTGAGATATTGGCCCACCCTCTGGACGTCAGGACTACATAATTTTGGTGCAATGTTTCAATTATGAGGTCATTGTCTGCCTCAGAAAATGGGGGCCTATGGCGAGTGGGCATATTGTTTACTGAAAAACAAAACAATGATAACATATATAAGACTCACATAAGTGCAAATAAACTGCATACAGATATTTTGGAATATATCTACATTACAAAAAAAACAAAAAAAAAAAACAGGCTAAGGGACAAATGCATTAACCAAACAGCATTTTAGTGTTAAAAGTGCTCTCAAATGACCTATCCATGAAACTTGCATAGTTATCATACAGCATTAGATCTTCGGCCTATTCTACATCTTATGTACCTCTCAAATGGGCTGGAAAACAGGGCCATGTCATGAGCACAGTTCTAACAGATGCCTACTGATTCACTTCCCATTATTCCTAAGTACATTCCAACATTAGCATTATTTAGGTAACAAAATGGATATGTACTTGGTGGAGTATAATACTCCGCTGTCAAAATATACTTTTCCAAATTAAATGTGTAACTGAGTTTGAATTCTGATACAACTCTCATCCACATTGGTTTGTCTAGTTACACATTTGTCTTTTTATAACAGTGTACATTAGCAATTGATTGCATCTGACTTAGTCTGTGCTTCAGAGATGCTAATTACAGCATACACTGCTGAACTGCATGCTAATCTATCAGTCCCATGAAGATACTCAACAAGACATAAGGCATCAATGTAGACACCATGCCCTCTTTTATATGTGGGGTGAGAAAATAGTGGAGTACAGGGACAATGGAAGCACTGACCGATTGTTAGTACCAGCTACATTTTCCATACATTTGTGTGTGCTACAAACAGAAGCCGATGCTGCTGCTGCCAATAGCCATAGACAGAGAGGGTGAAGACTTTGCAGGTCAACAGCACAGTAGAGGAACTGTGGGACCTCTGGCAGCCTTGTGTCAGATGCAGAGCCAAATGCAGGGAACCCATCCCAGTGAGTATAAGGTATGTGTTTAAGTTAGTATGTTAGCCACAGGTACCTTAATAGACTAACAGGGGACATGCTTGGTGTGTCATATACATCAGCATCCAGTATCTTCTGAACATTCCTGAATGCTATACTACAACATGGCAGAGAGCACATATATTTTAACATTATGTTCTGTGGAGAGGATCACAAGTATGCTACAACTGTAACATATATTGCACAACTCTCTAGTAATGTGTGCCATACATTACAGTCATGTGGACATGAGAACAACACCTGGGTCTGCCAATTAAACTTGCATAATTTCACGGGAATCATTTGGAACGCGTGCGCTGGCAGCTAGCATGACTTCCCACATTTCCCAACTGCAGCAGATGTGTGCTATGGGGGATATCTGCAAGGCTCACTTAGGAGTGGATGGATGATATGCACTGGAGTCATGGCTGAGGAAACATATCAGAGATGCACACACACACACGCATGCACGCACACACACACACACACACACACACACACACACACACACACACACACACACACACACACACACATGATGAATCACACAGGAACACCTTAATGAGACACACAGTCCAGCCAGTAATGTCATAGAGCATGTTTTTCAGCTACTGCACTTACAGTGCCAGCACCTACATACCTCTGGTCAAGGGCACCATTACAATCTACTGACATGTAGAACCAGCACCAGGAGTGGTTGTAGGCAGACATAGTCATGCTCAGTAAGTCCTTGCATTGGCTATGAGAAAAGCCATAGCACACTGACTCTGCACCTAGGAGGCTAAAACCATTCTCCGACATCACAATACATCTGTACTAGTGATAAATTAGAGGTAACAGTTGTCAACCATAACTAAATCATATAACAGGCAGGATGCTAGACATGTAGAGTAACCAGACCAACACAGTCTTGTTAGTGCCATAGCAGACACACATCTTTGCTCCCCCACCCCCAAAAGAACAGTCATTGCTTGCTTGTTACATTCAACCTGTCTTTCCTTAGATGGTAGCCACATGTAATATTATTCCCAGTTCATATCCTTTGACATTGTAAAGGCATTGATACACTGTATGTCCCAGACTACTGGACAGATAACTGATGAATGACCAAGGAACACAGACATGTGAAATAGTGCTGTATATTTGCAAGTAAACATCATAATGGGGCATGTAATCAGTAAGTGCAGTATTTTAAAAGCAAAACATTTCACTGAACGCACAGGTAACATGTAATATTTTATTACGACTGTTCATTATTTTCAATTTGATTGTGTGTTGGACATCCCTCTGAAATTTGTACATTTTTGCAGAATGACCAGATGTTTGACTCATATATTTGGTCTGCTTCTCACAAAATTGTGGTTTACTGGCAAATCATTGAGGACTAAAGTCAGACAATAATGGCACACATTTGAGTTTCAGTCTTCATATCCTTAAGGAAAGTCGTGCTAATGTATAAGCTGTTATTCTGTCCACTTCCTAATTATATAACAGCAATATTTAATGTGTCACTATTTTTAGGCCTTTCTCCCCCCTCTATTTGTGCCTTTGTCCGGATTCCTTGCTCTAAGAGGTTGAGATGGTATGGTGCTGGGTGTCTGTTGCTGCTTGCTACAAAGGTGATTGCTTGAAACACAGGGTTAAGGCATCCATCCTGTGTTTGACATGTGCATTGGATGCTGAATTGGAGTGTAGAACTATGTGGGGATATTTCCTGTGTAGTAACATACATTGATTTTATATCCTGACTATTATCATTTGTTTTTATCTCAATATTTGGAGCCACTGTTTGCACATTGGTGTGTATTCCTGCACATAGCACAGACAGTGTCAGCTATGCACAGCTTGTTTGCATGCACAGAGGCAGTGCACAAACTGTGGAAGCGGACCACACAAATAGCAGATGGGACCCAGACATCTAAAAATACATCTGGGATGCATTCTCTTAATGGCAATCTGCATAGCGCAAGCCCATTAAGCGTTGTTGTGCTGCGTGTAACAGTGAGATCATCAGGATAAAAATTAATGTAGTAGAACTTCATGTGACCTCTACTGTGACTGCAGATGTTTAGTGTTGGCCTGAAGTTAATATGGTCCTGGGTTCTGATACAAGGATTGCAACTTGTATTTTACTAATGTGTCCTTGCATTAAATAGCAATATAATTAAACATACGCATGTATTATTTAATCCTTCTACTGGCAACAGCTGTGAGTGTAGGACTACCCTGGATAAGGTCCAGGGTTCTAATATAGCAGACATTTGTCATTTTTCAATAGTGTCCCACATCACATTATAGTCACCCTGAGTTGTAGAGCAGTTGACCTAGTATTTGTTATATCCTAAATATTTTGCTGATGGACACACTAATATTGTCACTTATGTACTGATATGATATTGTCTGTATTAATGAACTTCACTCTATCGTTTCCCATCACGCAAACAAGGTTAACATGTTTGTGTGATGCTAAGCAGAATACACCATTTTCAAATGTTGTAAAATCCAATAGTGTGCATTCTCAGTAGCTGTCATAACTGGAAATGGTGGGGACAAGTCATTATACATTGGTTTTCATCTGCATTACACATGGTTGGCGTTCAAGGAGAAGTTCTGAGATTTTGGTCTCAAAGGTGGGGTGTGCAGGAATCCAAAGTGTTTGTTGGACTCCTAGTGAATGATTATGGTCCTCAGCTATTGCAGAAGCACTATCATGGATCAGATTACAAATCAAATGTATGGAATAGTTTGGCCCAGGATTTTTCCAGTGTTACCAATATCACCCGCACTGGTGAACAGTGTAGGAATCACTACCAAGACCTAAGGATGAGGAAGAGGGATACCCTCGACCACAGGTGTGTAAGTATCACTTGCAGGCACTACTTGTAGGAGGTAGCAGCTGCATTTGTTCATGATTAGTGTTCTTAACAGTATTATGTTTGTTCTGTTTTTCCCACAGCTAATGTGGATTGATTAATAAATGTGCAAATCTATGAGGAAAGACTGAGAAGGATGTGAGATGCAAGTGTTATGTATGTTTCCAAACAGTACTGTTATTTTAGTATTAGGAGTAAATACAGCTTATTGTTGTAAACATTTGTATCACATTGAGTATGCATTTGTCTATTGTAAAGCAGAAGCATGCATGCATTAGTATGTTAGTTAAAACAACAACCCAGTATTACAGAGTAGAGAGTATACAGTACTTGTTTAAGTGGACATAAATATTGCAATGTAAAGTATGATCCAGGAAGAACCAGATCATGCTGCAGATTGTTATCATTATAACATTGAACCTGTATCTATAAAGTTTAAAAGGAAAGAGTGCTTGTGTTATGCTGTATTCAAAAGGAAAGGTACAGTATTACATTAATCACTGCTTTTGGGTTCAATATCACATTCCCCATATTTAAAATCATCTCTTTACAATACTGTTTTAGGTTGTCATCAATAAAAGGACAGTAGTGTTACATATTCATAATGATAGCATTAGAAGTGCAGACCTATATAGTTGTGGCTCTTATGGCCTGCTGTCAAATGTAATCAGTGTACATGGAACATACATATGTACAATATATGCACCCATGAATGACTGCTGGATGCTATATGATCTGAACTATAGTGTATCTGTGTTAACAACAGGGCAATAGTCAAAGTCATAAAGGTATATATTAGCAGTTGGTATTGTTAAAAATAAAATGCAACAGAATAGAGTAAATTATTTGTAGAAAGTTTTTCATATTATCTATGCAGTTACTAATGTTATTTCTTTTTTCTCTCACATCTTCATTTGTTTTTATGCATGTCTTATTTTTTATTATCTGTATTGTTATTATTATATTACGTATATAATCATATTTTCATTATCAGAATTATTTTTACTTATGTTTTATTATGCATAATTTACTATTGTTTTCTGTTAAATACATTTTCATTTCTTATTATTTATCATTTTGTTTGTAATTATATTATTTAGTATTTTTTATGAATTTATTATATGTTTACATTTTATTTAATGTTATTCTGTCCATTATTTTGTGTTATGTTTTATTTCATTATGGAATTTTAATTGTATTTCTGTTATTACTACAGCACAGCAGGGTAGGCTGGTTCTCCATGGTCCACCTACACTCCATCCACTGGTATAGCAGGAAGGCCCAGCACTTCTGGACTGCAGCCTGACCACAACCCCCTGCTGCCCCTGCCCTATCTGGACCCTCAGGCAGGTCTGCCCCAGAGGATAGGCATGTGGTTCCCTCTGGGACCAGAGGCAGAGGGGATGATTTTGTCATGCAAGCTGAACTGCCAGGTATGGTTCGTAGGATTGTGCATCACACAATTTGTGCATGCCTATGCCCAGTGGCGACATTGCTCTCATCATCATCCTGAATAACACAAGGACACACAGACATCAGACACTGCAGGTATTTTTGCAGTTAGGTGACAGTGATGACAGTCCAGTGGGTGAGAACTCGATTCTCACTGTCATCAAACATTATGTCCATAGGTTTGCATTGTCCCCACCCCCACCCCAACCAAGCTGTTCACCTCCCTCTTGTGTCCTTCACTAAACCTGTCTCTTGTCTTGTCGGTTTTCAAATTCTTCCTCACCTTCCCAACTTGCTTGCCCCAGACTTGCCTAAGCCCCTTCCCCAACATTACACTCTCTCCTTCATAAAAAGGGCACCTGTCACAAAAAAAAAATGTCCTATATAAAGGTCTCCATTTTGCACGAGTCCACTTGACACACTTAATTTGGTCCAATTGGCTTCATTTTTTTAAAAAGAAAAAAGCATTATGAATACCAGTTTTTACCATTTTCACCTTGAATATTTATGAGTATTAAATGTAAATCATACATACACATCTCTGAGGTGTTCCCTGCCTAACACTCCCTGATCCACCAATCAAGAGTATACCTTTTCCTCTGGCTGAGGTTGTCATAATGGTGACAATGTTGTTCCCCGGTGCTTGGGATACAGGTTCCACTGATAAGAGCCCTTGCCAAACTGTCCCAGGCTTTGTATTTATGTTGCAAGCCAGTATATTTTTCCTGCATTTGTTGGGGCCCAGGATTCATAACTAGAAGCCCAATAATGACCTTGGACTTCTGGACACCCCAGTACTGGGCTCTGAATCACACACACTCTCCAACGCCTGACATATCTGTACAAAGTTCAAGCTCAATGTCTAAAGTGCAATTCCCACCAATTCATCTTTACATATCATGTTTTGCCACCAATTGCACTTACTGAGAGTGTGCACTGTATACATTTTGATACATTTGAAAAATTTGCGTTCTGCTTACCATTGTGGAATCACAGTAAAATAAGTGCATTGTTTTTTGCGATGGTATGTGCCATGTACCTTTTACAAATATATCAGAAAATAACTTCCAACCAACGCAATTCCATGGTTATTTTGTTACCACTTTATTTGTATAAGCTGCAATGTCACAACAGTATAAATAAAGTTTGCATACTCAGGAACATCTGCACTCTAGTCCAACACTCAACATGTCGCCACAGGATTTGTTACATGGCATGGCCAAGTGTTCTTGTCCTAAATATTGAAACATTAGAACAAGAACACTCATCCATCTACCTTCTTAAGTGATTTAACTACTTAAAACTTCAACAAGGCAGGTTTATTCCTCCCACAAGTAGAGTATCAAGAGAGAGTTTCCAAGATCTGCTAGCTAAAGTGATTTTATCTGGACTAATCCCTTGTACTCTGTTAAATAAATAAGTTACAATTAAGTAGTGCTTCGACAGTGGAGAGGTAGAACACTAGGTCAAGTAATTTCCAGAGATGGTTAGCAGCAGCTGATGTTCCTCTTAGCTGGGGAAGTGGGGATATAAAAGATCAATCATAAATGGGTTAAGTGGGATGCAGGAGAAGGGGAAGAGCAAAGGTGAGGGTGTAACTTAATGGAAAGAGCTAGGAATTAGATAGTGTATAAGTATACAGTTAGCAGGAAGGATATGATAAACATGCCTGATCTTCCTCTCTATTGCTTGGTAGGGAGGGCATAAATGGGACAAGCAAGAGGAAAATAGTATCTGTTAGGTCTGGATAGCCAATGCGATGCTGTGACTAAAAGCAATGTGTGTAAACAATAGCAGTCTGAGGAGTCTGAAAAAGTGACAAATTACTTTTAATATAAGCAGAATAGACTGTTTTTACATATAGGACTATTGAAAATATATGGATGAAACAAAATGTAGGATGTTAAACAGAAATGCCTTTGAGAGAAGAGGGAGGAAAGAAGTACAGAGAAGGGAAAGAGGACAATACAAAATGGAATAATATGGTTTATTCATAGTTTGTTAAGAAAATAAAGACCCGAAGAAACAGTAGCTCGACTAAAGTATTGTGTGGCATTCTTCTCTGATTCATAGGTGTGCTTACCGTTTTGTAAAAATTACCTTGTACTGATGTAGCTGCCTGTTAATGTTTGATTGCATATTATGTAATAGTTTTCATATGTAATCTGGCCTTTGTTGGTATTTGCACTTGCCCTACTGACATAGGTCATGTCTGGACAGGGTTGTCACCCTATTTCCCTTACCAAGTTAACAAGGCATAAATAAAATACACCAAATAAAGTAAAATGTGGCACTTGAAGAGATGGATGCAAGAAAGTAAAAATATTGTTAGAGGAGGATTTTGTGGACAAAATATGGATATTGGCTAGAAAGTTTGCTGCTTGTAGTCTGGGAGGGGAAGTGCACTGGCAATTTTCATGCAAGCAGTTTAAGATGACAACTGATGGATGTGTGGATAAATGAGAGCAGATCAACAGCATGTGGAGGGGGATTGCAAGGATATGGTGTGAATTGCAAGAGGTGTGGTGTATAGTATATAGGAAAGATATCGAACGATTGTGAGATGTCTGTCTGTGTGGAATAGAGACACAAGATACCACATATGAGAAGAAGGAAAGTGTGCAGACTTAGATGGTAGCAACAGGTACTGGGAGACACCTAGCACTGTGGTGGGAGGAAGGAGAAATCGAACCATTGAAGCTCAAATGGAGATGACAAATTGACTACCTAATATTTGATTATCTACAGGAAATGTAGTGGTAGAAGTTTGATACATGGTGAAAGGGGAACGTGAATATTGCAGGACAGGATCTAATTGCAGTGTTGTAACAGTAGTGAGAAGGAAACTTCAATAAGAGGAAGTGATAACAGAAAGTGATCATTTGAGTCAGTTAGATGTGAATGTTGACAAAGGAGTAAGGAAATGGAGTAAAAGCGGGAAAACGCGAGGTTTGATTATGTCATCGCCATGTGGTGAATACAGAATAAATAGTATAAAGTTTTACAAATGCTATGTGAAAAGTGAAAGAAATGATGGATGAGTAAAAATAAAAATACCATGGAGAAAAAAGGCAACAGAAAATGTGGTGTAACACAACTGAGAAAAAAAAAAAAAAAGATTTGTATGTTATAAACTCAGTTATCATAAACAAAAATGTACTTTAAATACTTTCTATGACCAAAAATATTTTCCACGTAGACTGATAATATAACTGAATTTTTAATAGTTTTAATAGTGCTATGTATCCCCCTCTCAGAGCTTCTCCTCAAATTTTGCAACTTAAATTTGCCTACAGATTTTGTGAATGACATTTAGCACACCACAGTAATTCTGCACCTCAAGTGAAGGTGACCTACCACAGACACATCAGCCTGACAAAACTCATCTGTAAATCCGTGGCATGCATTACAATTGAGCATATAAACTATGATATCAAAAATCTCATAAAGCTCAATACTTATTAGTTTACCTTTGTCATGGGTAGATCCTGCCTGATGAATCTGGTTGACATCTTTGAGATGTTTACACAGCATGCCAACATGGTATTTCTTGACTTTGCTTAGGCATTCAACATCATATGCCATGGTAACATTGTAAGTATGTTTAGTGCTTTGGAAATATATCCCTATAAGGTAAGATGGATAGTAAACTGGCTAAAATACAGAACTCACTCAGCATGAGTGTCATTTGCCTCATCAGAACATACAAAGGTAATGACAGGTGTTCTCAGGGCTCTGTATTAGGGCCTCTCCTTTTTGGCATTTACTTTTCAATCAACAAACTGGAAAAAAATGACCTCCAGCTAACTAAGATTACAGATGACTGCAAACTGGAAGTCAGTGTCATGTCCCCCCTCTGATACCCAGTTGCTTCAGCAAGAACTCACAATCATAAATACCTGGTGTACTGAAAATGGGTTCAAATTAAGGCAAACAAGTGCAATGCTATTGCATTTAGGAGACACTCCTTCCTCTTTGCACGCAGTATAAACTATACCTAAATTCAAAATGAAAATGTAGTTAGGGACCCTGGAACATGAATTAACAACTTCCTCTCTTTCGATCATCACATAGCAAAAATAGTCAGAAAATATTTTTACTTTGAACAGCTAATTGAGAAGGAAATATTTTCCAGGTCTAAAGAGATCATTGTGCACTTATATTCAGCATTGATTAGGCCTATAATTGAGTATAATGCCTCCTTTGGAATGTATCTCACTAGATATATCAAACAACTAGAGAGAACCCAGATGATCCAACCTAAGGTCATCATGGGACTAAAGAACTTGTGCTACCATGATAGACTAAAATCACTTTCCCTTCATTCTTTTCTTGAGGAAAGATCTATACCTCATCTTCTGTGCCATTAGAGACCAAACTGTCTTGGAGTTCTTTTATCTCTACAAATCTAATAGTTCCAAGAAAAACAGAACTAGAAAATTAAATCTTCAACAGCAGATAAATAAAGAATAATGTAGAGAAAGACTGTAGGTTGAGCAGTGCAATACACACTCAGTTTCAAACAGAAACTTGATGATTGGACTGGTACCCATAAATTCAATGTAGATTGACTGGCCTAGCCCTCCTAGGTAAAGATGGTATTGTCTGTGGGTGGTTACTAACAATGTATAAATGATCATGGGATGGAAATCAGTTGCCCTCAAATTGCTTTGAATTCTGTCAGTCCTATGAATCTCATAACAGTAACAGGAGAAGTATAAAAATAAAGGAGCAATTTACAATCAGTGGTCAAATTCAACAAAGAAACTGGATGATAAAGTGACTCATTAAATAATGAACTAGATGACTGACTCAGGGGCCATAAAGAATAATTATGATCACTGGCATATTTTTGACACAGAAGATTGTTCATTAGCACTTATATGCAATGAAGGTTAATGTGACAGTATTGGCACATATGTTGCATGTTATATACGTCTGTCTAGTAGCTGTTTGCTCTGTAGTCATCTGGATTGCTCCCCTCTCAATAGGATGGGTTGGTTGGCATAGACCACTAGCCTCCATTCAGCCTTGTTATTTATTCCATTGCATGACTCTTGAGTGGCAGCGTCTGGTTGTCTGCATCAAATAAATGGTATCACCTCTCTGGACAAAGGACCTGGCACTGCAAGGCTTTCAGATATATTACAATGAATACTCTGTATATTTTTACATTTGGAATTCTTCCTTAAAGTTTTGAATATTTAATGTACAGTTTTGTGTTTGTTCCTTAAAGTTTTCAATATATAATGCAAATGTATATCTTAACAGGGAAGTTTCATTATGAATAAGACCATAATTACTTTTTTTTCCATTTGAATGTATAAACAGTTCTTCCACAATGGTTTACTCTTGAGAAAGTGCTATAAATAGAAGAAGAAAGTTGTATAGTGCTTGAACATTTTTTTTGTGAAGAATGACATCTTCTAATTATTTTAGCTACATTTGTACAAAGATGTATCTATGTCACCTTAAGCAAATGCATTTTTGTTTATTTTAGACTCAACAAAAAAAGCAACAAAAACATTACACAGCCGAAAAGATTGTTGACAGGTGCAAAAAGCCTGAGGTGGAAATCTGTCAGTATCAGGTAACTCCTTCTATATTTTATCATCTTTATACATCTCATATTTCAGATTTCTGAAATGTTAAACTCACATTTAATTAGAAATTCTGTCATAGCTCTTTTAATGATAGGATCAAAAGAAACAATATTATAATCCTTAACTTTAAGATTTTGAATTGATTCTTGAACCAGCTGCAAGAAACTCAACAGCCCGGGTTTTTCTTAAAGTATAAACCAAGAAAATATCATGATAAGATGGACTTCTCAGATAACATGATATAATCCCATTACTTAATTAGTGAAAAAAAAAAATCTGAGCCTACTTGGGAATAGTGTAGCGGTAATTTAATTAGGTTTGGCTTTCTAGGCTATTCTAATTCCAGGCAACTTTTAAGTACTGTCATCTTTCCAGCAGTGGCAGGTAATCTCATTCATTGAGACTTAGCAATGCCATGCTTATTAATTATGGACCTTCTTGCATATAGGCACAGGGTGATCTTATGTGATGAATGACCTACAATTTAGAAATGTAATATATTGGAACCCCCTCTAATGCATACAATGTAGAATATTCTCTCATATAGTAGATGGTAACAGTGTTTTGCACATATATAGTAGGCATACACCGATTATAACTTCAGAGCTGTTTGAATAGCATTTTTCAAGTGCATATCATTTCGGCCTGCTTCCAGAGCATCATTAAAAAATAAAAAAAAAAAATCAGGAGCCTATAGATGAACGTCCATTCAGTGACTAAATAACAGACGGGTACTCTGTGTGTTAATTGAGCACAAAAAAGTGATTTACAGCAGCTAACAAACTGCTGAGAGTTGCATAGCTTTTACCAAGAGTATGGCATATTCTTTAAATGTCTTATCTCCTACAATAAAGGATGTGAGTCACTCCAGTGTTAGCAGATAATGATGTTACATGCCAGTCTTTAATGAACGACACTCACTGCACATACAAGCTCTGGTGCTATGCTTTAACTGATCATAACTGAAAGACATAAATAAGCAAGAATGTAAAATGAGATGCATGTCTGTCTTAACAAAAAGCCATTCGGTCTATTAGGTAGAAATATGTTCAGGCAATGTGGAATGTTGAAAGGACAGTAAATTCCCATTGAAAACTGAAGAGTACCTACTTGCAGCTCAGCTTACCTCTGAACTATCTGGAATTTTGCAGAATGTTCAGACTCTTGCCTCATAGATTTGACATGTTCCATATAAAATTATTGTTTTTTTGCCAAATGACTGAAGTTGGAAATCACTAATAATGACAGACATTTGAGTTTCAGACTATATATCCTTCAGAAAACACATGCTAAATCAAAGTCTATTATTATATCATCTTTCTAAGTTTATAAGAGTAGTATATAAAATCTGTCTATGATTTTGCCACCACCCCCACCCACCCTTGGCTTTGTCCACATTTCAAGAAGTGTGTATAGTATACAGAAAACAAAGACATGGTACATTCCTATTGTTATCAGTGAGCCATGATACACCAAGCTTATTCCACTGACTGTCTCAAATGTATGCACTCATTTTATGAAAGAAAGAGCTTGCTACTTCTAGCAGAAGGGCAACCCTCATACCCCTTACTTAATATAAGAAATGTATAGGTTTTGAACAACCTCAGGTTAAGTGACATAATCTGTAGGTTTGACCTTATTTGATAGAACATGTACTTTCAAATGTGTTTGCTAAAAACAGGCATGACCCACCAAATGTGGACTGAGAAGGTCCTTTAAGTTGTAGAAACAGAGGTAATAGCCACCCTGTACAATGATTTCCAGCATATAACATACATATCTGCTGAACCAGCAATTAAAATGGAGGATAATCAAACTCTGTTCATGAATCATTTGATACATAATCAAGTTGTGGTCTGCAGTCCATCTTACAATGAGGATGTGACATTCTGAAATGGCAGAAACATATACTTTGCCAATAGATTAACTAATATCCAAAGAAGCAGGAGCTTGACATTTGGCAGCATCGGATGAAAAGGAAATGACTAAGGCAGGTAAATGGTATCTCTCTGTCACTGTAGACAGGTCCATACTTAACCAGAAGGCTCAGGAGCCAGGGGATCTAATAAAGCAACATTGACATGAAATTGAACTTCCTGTGCCACTTGCTGAGGGAGTTTTACTTGGCTTGTAATGGCATTGAAAGCCAAGAATCTAAAATCAAATTATTCCTAGCTATTTATTGGTGAAGAAAATGAGTTTAAGATTAGGTGCTCCTTTTGTAAGTTATGTAACTAGTAAAATAAGAGGAAATGCCATATAAGAAACTTTTTTTTCCAGCATGAGACAAATCAGTGGTGCGAGACCTTCATTAATGCTGATGAAAGGTCACTTCCTGGTATGCCATAGTATTGGAAGACTCCCCTCCTCAATTAAGACCATGTGAGGACAGGTATCCAGCACATTCATAACTTGTGGGATTAATTGTGGGATGAAAATTGCTGTAACAGTGATACCAGTGTCTATGCTCCATTGTTGTAACTCATTACCTCACTTTATAGAAGGTTAGACTGCATGCAGAAATGGTTGCTCAGGTATCATCGCCTAGAGCAGGATGGGGCTCTGATCTCAGCATCCTTTCTGGATGAGGGCTGAAGGATGCTGCCCTTATGTCCGATAGGTTTATGTGCAACCCCATCTTTTATTATACTAGTGGGAATTCACATAAACGCTTCAATAGTAAAGCAAAATATCCATTATTATAGGCTGAAATGAGTGCATGAATAAAGTGTAATGTTAAAGTGAGATCTGTCTTCAGTGCTCTTGAATCCATTGGCAATGTTCTAACCCCAGCATTATTCTCGTAAAGACATGTTGACTGCTGCCAGTGATATGTCATTATCCAGTAAAGCAGCAATGGTGGACGAATGGCTTAATGATGATGGCGGTCAGTATTAGGACAATGAGGCAGAGAATTCTACATACTTCCACTAACCTCCGCAACCTTACCTTCACTGCAAAGGCCACAATTTCCTAACTCATACATACTGACAGGAATAATGAACACTGCAGAGTATCCAGGCTGACCAAAAGTTGAATACCCATCATGTTGAATCTAATGAGAATTTCTCCTAGTTTATGTTTACCTCAGGGCCTTCAGTCCTGGAATAACCCGCATAGTCCCTTTCCATGCTCTCCAGAAAGCAGTTGTCAAGGCAAGGATATGCCAGTAGGTAGTTCTGCAAATCCACTGTTACCATAGCCTGGAAAACACTCTGGTTAAAGAAAACAAACCAGATGTCAATAGTCAGCAGTGGAAAAGAAACGCATGCAATGCACTCTACAGAAATGTCTATGAAGACACGAGACACTGATGCCACAAAAGGCAGCCATCATGCCCAGTGACAATGTCCATAATATTGTGGTACCTGTTTTACATTTATTTTATTTTTTTTTATATTTTTGTAGTTCTATTTTATTCATAGATTTTGTGTACCTCCTTAAAACATGGATGTATAGTCTGCTTCCTGGGTGACATTAATGGTATATAAATGGGGGTCTAAATTGCCTGATGCTTGAAAACAGTCTTAACTCTACAAGAAGATGACTGCTTTTTCTTTTTCATCTGTAACTGAGCTGGGCTATATTAATATGAAGATGTGCCAGATGACAGAGTCTCTCTATTGTGGAAATGTATGTTACTTCTTTTTACAGGCCTTCTAAGTCATCTTTTTTTGCTTAAATGTTTTTATTGATTTTACAAAATGAATGTAATTTCATAACTTTGCTATATAAAACATAATTTACACAGGTTAACAACTATATACAATCAACAACTATAAATCTGAACAAATAATTTACAAAGGTGTCTATGTTTAAAGATGTTACACATTTTACATTTAAAACTTCATTTCATGAGGTATAACAGCCATCTTTCTGCATTGTTTTGTTCACTTTCTGCCATGAGTTGTAATAAGATGTGGTGCTTTCTGTTCTCATTACAATGGTTCTTATTTCCATTTGTGATGCATTCAATAAGAGGTTTCTGTATTCCAAAAATGTGGGTGAAGCCTCACTTTTCCAATTTGTAGTAATGGTTTTGCGTGCTATAGCCAGTAGTGTCGGTAACAGTGCAAGCTTTGTTCTAGCAACACTTTGAGGGATAGTAGCATTAAATAGGATCAAAGCTTTAGACAAATGAAAATTATCATTAAGACTATTTGCAAGAAAAATAAACTTTATCCCAAAATGCTTTAGGTAAATGACAATCATAAAACATATACCTCCAATCTTTTTCTCAAGTTCATTTTACATCGCCATCACCCAATATGTTGGTTAAACATTATTTCCATTTTATGTGGTGTTATAAAGGACCTTTGAATGAATTTCCATCTGGACAGTTTCCAGTGTAGTGGAAGAGATGTTTGCTTTGTGGAGAGAACTATTAATGCCTTGCCTTTGTCATTTGATTATTTATTGTTTTATAATAGTCCCAGATATTCTCTTTATGATATAATTGTGTTTTCTTAATTATTTTATAGATAGGTTCCTAGGTTCCTAGACGTTTACTAAGCCTACGACCACAAGGGCCTTTTTAAGCCCAGCCATCCATCCCAAATCTCTGACAAGTTCTGATACCCTTGATAAGTGTAAGCATGGGCCATGGAGGTGGACCATTTACAGGTTACCTGTTTGCATTAGAGACATAGGTGTCAAACCTGGGATGAAGTTGCACTTGGATTGGGTTAGGGAGGAACTCTGCTTCACATGGATGGGGAACCTGTTCCATAGACAGGGTAGTCTCTGGGATACACACCTATCTCTCCAGCAGGTCCTATTTATATCACAGGCAAGGTTTAAGTATTTAGAATGGGTAATTCTGGTATTTTTTGTTTTGTGGATATGCAGGAGGTCCATCAGAATGGGATCTGACAATGTGCTGTATGCCAGGCATAGATCTCCCCTCAAAAGTCTGTAGGAGACAGAATACAGGGATAGGGCCTTGAGGTGGTCAGCATAGGACATATTACTTACGCCCTGTATTCTTTTAGTGAGGAACCTCTCTGGTTGTTGAATATGTCTGGTTAGGTACATACCAAAGGGGGCATTGTACTCAATGAGAGGTGTGATGAATGTCAAATATAGTGAACCAATGACTTCCTTGGACTTAGATGCCATACCTTTGTTTATAAGTTGCACAACATAGAATGATTTCCTCACCACTGTAGACATGTGATGATCAAATGTTAGACAATTATCTATGTGCGTTCCCTAAGTCCCTGACTACTGGGTCAGCTCTAAGAGTGTGTTGTCAATATGATAGTTCAAAAACAAAAAAACAGCCAGGCTACGCCAAATACTTTTACTAACCACAGCAGAGCTTTTGGATAAAAGCCTTCATCAGTGTAGTAGATGTTATCCGAAAGCTCTGTTGTGTTTTAATAAAAGTATTTGGTGTAGCCTGACTGTTATTTTGTTTTTGTACTATTTGTTGTAGTTTGAAATGACAAGCTTATCACAGTTCTCTGTTTTTTTTTTCTCTTGTCAATATGATGGTTACCAGGGATGGATGACTTCCCAAATGATACTATTATGCATTTCTTGGCATTTAGATTTAGTCCATGACTCTGA
Source organism: Protopterus annectens (assembly GCF_019279795.1). NCBI lineage: Eukaryota > Metazoa > Chordata > Ceratodontiformes > Protopteridae > Protopterus > Protopterus annectens. The sequence continues at coordinate 1,656,093,419 of NC_056733.1, read as the reverse complement.
CACCAGTTGTTTGTCTGTGTCAGCCCCTACTGGAGATCATTTAAGTGTTACATTCAATGACAGCTCCTAAATTGCAATCATCTGCAAATTTAGTTAGATGGGTCTATATCAGAACATCGAAGTATTAAAACTTTGAATGTTCTGATATCGAACACTATTCAGCGAATGCTAAGAATAGAGAAGCTGCAGAACAGCAAATTCTTTCCTTGGGAAAGAATTCGATTGGCCGTTTCTGTGGCTTCGCTATTCTTAGTGCTGTCGTGGAAATTTACAGGTTGGGTTCAGGTGAATGTGCGATTGTTTGTACGCTAGGATTAGGGGCTGGTTAAGTGAGGTAGGGTTAGGGCGCGGGTTAGGCGTGTGTGCGATAGTGACAGACTTTAGGGTTAGGGGCAGTTTAAGTGAGTTAGGGTTAGGGGGCGGGTTAGCTGAGTGTGCAATAGTGACAGACCTTAGGGTTAGGGTTTGGGTTAAGGTAAGTGGGTAGATAGTAGTGCAAGTTTAGTTTAGTGTAGTGTTAGATGTAGGAATTTAAGTGTATGTGTGTGGTTGCAATTTGTTTGATGTGCTTGCGTTGTGTGTATGTGTTTCAGAGCAGCAACATTTTTCCATGGGAAAAAATTTGCTGTTCTGGATATTCGATATTTTCATGTTTGGATGTTTTGGGGCTGATGAAATAGTGTTAGCTATTTTCATCTTTTGATAACATTATATAAACGCAGTTAGACAGAGAGCACTGACATTGGCCTTGACTTCTGCAAAGTAGATGCCAATAAGGAGTAGTCCAAGGACAGATCTGTGAGGGACTCCACTTGTAACTGGCCTCTGTGTATTGGTGGACTCCCCAGTTCTAACTTCTTGGGTCCTATCTGTGAGACAGTTTGATATCCACTGGGTGACATATGAGTTTTTCGCTAAACTCTTGAGTTTGCCAAGAATGCCCGAGTGGGGTATTGTGTCAAATTCCTTGGCCAGGTCAAGGTAGGCAGTGTATGATTTTCCCCTCATCCATTATTTGGTGACCTTCTCAAAGAAGTCCACCAGGCTGAGTAGGCATGATCTGCCTTTGAAGAAACCAAACTGGGTTGGATCTGTTTGTTTGGTGTTTGATAAGTAATCTTTTCCATGAACAGCTTGTGTTGTTCAAAAAAAAGGAAGTGTTCTATAAGTTTAGGTACATTTTTTTCCTGATTGATAATTGCATTGTCCCTGTTCTATTTAAAATGTATTGTCTTATGTCCTGTATGCTTAGCCATAGATCATTACATAAATCAAATTTGTTCCTTATTTTTTCCACTGTTAAAACTTTCCCATAGTCTAGTAACTGATGCTAATAAGTCAGTTCATGCTTTGTAAGAGTTTTGATTATATCTGTATCAAAAGTTATGTTATTTTGAGTGCATGCAATAGGATACAGCAGGAATGACCACAATTTTATACTGGGATTCCTGTTCATAAGGGCTTTATGTCCTTTTAATATAGGTTCATAGTTTGGTACTAGGCTATCGGCCCTAGGACCCATACAAGCCTAGCCATGACAATTCCCTGGTTGTTTATACCAACAGTATTTACTTCACTGGACCCCTGTGTATTAGGGTGACTGACTTGATTCCCCGGGTGAATTTCCTATCTCACATCCAATTGTCAAGGTTTCTTTTGAAGAGGGCCAAAGAGGTGCTCTGCTTCACATGTATGGGCAGTCTATTCCAGAGTATGGGGAGTCTCTGGGTCAGGAACCTATCCCTCCAGCATGTCTTGTTCATTGTGACAATGAGGTTTAGTTCCCTGGAGCATGTGGCTCTGAGAGATTCGGATTTCTTTAGGTGGAGCATGTCCAACAGCTTAGGTTTAGACATGGCCTTGTAAGTTAAGCAGAGGTCTATTCTAAAGTAGGCGATATGCAACAGAGTATAGCTGGAGTTTTTAGACAGTCGGCATAGGGCATCTGCTTTAGGCCTGGGATTCTTTTAATGAGATATTTCTGAGGCCTTTACAACTGTTGCAGATGTCTTGTGAGGTACATACCAAATAGGGCATTGTACTCTATAATGGGTCTAATGAGGGATGAGTACAGTGGGGCAATGACCTCCTTCTTTCTGGATGAAAATCCCTTTGTGATGAGATGAGCCACATAGAAGAATTTCCTCACTGTTGTGGCAATGTTGTTATAAAAGGTGAGACCACTGTCCACCTGTGTTCCTAAGTCTCTCATCACACTTTCAGTGTTTAGAGTATTGCTGCCTATGTGGTAGTTCATGGGTATGTGGTTTTTCCCAGAGGGGATAACTATACATTTCTTAGCATTGAGCTTAGAACTTATGTGCTTCTATTTGTTTTCTGTAAAATGTTCTCTCATCATCCAAAGAAGGTTACTTGAATCTAGTTCAGTATATGTGATGGTAATGTAAGACCTGATTTTAGCTATATGTTTTCATGTATGTTTCCATCTGGCAAAATAAGCATTATTTACCAACAGAGATATTGTTTTTGTACTAGATGACAGTGCATATATTTCCTCCTGCTTTCCAGTCATTTAAGTGATGATTCAGAGCTATTCTGGGTTTATTGTGATACTATAAGACATTTTTCATCAGTCTATTAAAATGTTTTATGTAAGATTTAGGAAGAGGTATAGAAAAACTTGCATGAAGTATAATATGTTTGGAAAAATAATCATTTTAATTATATAATACATGTCTGCCATTGTAAAACAGGTATTTATTCAATTTCAGAACGAGTGTTTTAATTTTTTTTAGAGTATTAGAGTTGTTTATTGTTATTGTCTTATCTAGTTCATCTGTCAATGTAACCTCTAAGTATTTTATCTTATTGTCAGCAACTATACAGTATATTTAGAAAAATCCTTATCTATGTCTCTCTTATTAGAGTTTAAGTAATATCTGTGTCTTATTTTTATTAAATTTAGGGCCAGAGAGTTTCTGAAAATATTCAATTAAATTTAATAGTTTATTAGGGTGGTGTTATCATCCTTTAAGCTTAACAAAACGCCATATGCAAACAATTATTTTCAGACTACTCTTATCCTTTCAAATATAATTTTCAAAAGGTTTGATTACTATGGCAAATAATAACGGAGACAAGGGACATCTCTGTTTTGTACTTTAGTAATTTCTAAAGATTAAGAAAAGTGTGATCCAATCATTATATATGCTAAGGATTTATCAAAAACTGATTTAATTAAAAGTGCAATTATTTGAGAAAATCCATATTCTCCTAGAACTGACCATATATAATCCCAGTGGACAGAATTAAAGGCGCTATTTATGTCTAAACTGACTATATTCATGTTTTTTGTATGATTAATGTAATCAATTAAAGATATAATTCCTTTAATTTTATCATATGTATTTCTGTCTTTTATAAACCCAGTTTGATCTTTGTCTATTAATAATGGAAATAGTTGTTTGATCCTAGCCACCTGTATTGTGATAAACATTTAGCCACATGCATTGTCATAAGCATATTATAATCAACCTTTAGTAAAGATATAGCTCTTTAAGATGAACAATCCTTTGCATTTTAACTGGTTTCAGGATAGGTGATATTAATGTATATTTCCAAGAAGGAGGTATATTTTTGTTTTCCTTTACTAATGTAAATGCTTTAAATAGTAATGTCAGTGCATCTTTGATTAATAATTTGAACATTTCTGGGATCATATTATCTATGCCAGGTACTTTGTTTGGCTTTACATTTTCAATTTGTGATGTAAGTTCAATAATCATTATTTGTTTGTCTATTAATTGTATATGATCATCTGTTAGTTTGGTTTTGATATGTTTTCTAAAGAAAGACTTTAATATGTTTTGAGGTTCTGTTATTTTCTTTTGGGTATTAACTTTATGAAAGTATATTTCACATGCATCTAATATCCATTCTTAGTCTGATACTTTCTTTCTGGTATCTGGAATTTATATTTCCTTTATTTGATTAGCTTTTAAGATATTTTTAGTTTTGTTTGCTATTCTTTTCTGAATTCTGGGGTTCATCAAATAAGAATAGTTTGATCTTTTCTAAATGTATCATTGCCTTGTGATGTAGTATCTCCAAATATGTTTTATTTGTGTCATCAATTCAGTTATTAAATCCATCTTTCCCTTCTGAATGTCTAGCTTCTATGTGTCACTTCATGTTTGGAATTATAGGAAGTCTTTGTCCCATTGCCTTTTCTTGTTATTAAACCATATTCATGCTTTACCATATACATATGACTTCAAAGAGTCACAAATATATAACTCTGACACATCTTCAGTACGATTTATGTCTAAAATGTTTTATCTCTTTAACATAAAATTCCTTAAAATCCTTTAAGTTTGTTATGTATGAAGGAAATCTAGTTACAGTTATTTTTTGTTTTTTATTTAAATCTAAATCAAAAGTAATTGCACTATGGTCTGACAATGGGCATGTGACTAGTTTGACTTTATCCAACTTTGTAGCTAGATCTCTTGATATGTACACTCTATCTATTATGTGTGCCATGTCAATGAGAGTAGTGTGTAAAGAATAATGTATTGTGATCAGCATATCCATCAATGTCTACAATATTAAAAGTCTCCGTAAAATCAGATAGCACCTTAGAAATTGTTGTTTTCTTTCCTGTGCTTCTAGATTCAGTGTCCTCATCATTCGTTATACAATTAAAGTCTCCTGCTCTAATTGTTTCTCCTTTAACATGGTGTGCAATGTCTTCTAAATGCAGCTTGGCTACTTTGACACCTAATCCAGATATCTGATAAATGTTTACTAGAGTATATGTCTCCCATTTATGGATATTGTTACTAAAGAGAACATCCTTGTTTTGTCATATGTATTTAAAATTGTTGACATTAAGATTGAGTTTTTCCATAAGACTGCTACTCCTCTCTTCTTTTGTTTATAGTGAGAACTTACTAAAACATTATAGTTATTTGTGTTAATTTTATTTATGTCTTCTTGTATAAGGTGTGTTTGTTGCAAAAAAAAATCTGTGCATTAAACATCTTCAAGTATTTTAGGAGACTTCCCCTTTTACAGTTATGATTCAGACCATTTACATTAATGGAAATACATTTCATAGTTAAATTATTACCATTCAAATTGCTAGTCATGTGTATATATTTTAACTAATAAGCACATAGGTTTAACTAAAGAGAATGATTTATTTTCATTTGATGTAGCAAAGTAGTTACAACTCACAAACACCCAATAAAAAGGAATTAAACAATAAAACCTTAAAAAGTGACACAAAAAACAAACTAACCCTCCTATGGGGAAACAAGCCCCATCTTTGAATAGACTAGCCATTCAAGTGTAACTTCTAAACCCCCCCCCAAGAATAATTTCTCATCCCAATTATTTATACATTCTGTCTAGCAAAAAGAAGCTTGCTCTGTCTTATATCCTATTCACATAAGACATTTTTAATAAAAATTGATTTCATAACCCTATTACTATATTAAGCATACTACTTTGATATTAAAATAATGCAAGTTACAATGACTTCTTGTGATTGCTTATCTTCTTCTTTCAGCTTTTCTCAGTTATGGGTCGCCACAGCGGAACTCCACAGAATGAATGGCAGTGGCATTTTATGGTTTCAAGTTGCCAGTCCAGCCCCCAACCTTCTACAGAAGGCACGCACATGCAGACATTCACACCTAGGACCAATTTAAAGTACCCAATCCACCTACAGCATGTCTTTGGGAGAAAACCACAGCACCTGGAGGAAACCCACACAACCACAGGGAGGACATGCAGACTCTGCACCGAAGGCACCCCAACCGAGAATCGAACCAGAGAACCTCTTGCTGTGAGGTGGCAACACTAACTGCTGTACCACACATCCACCCACTTCTTGTGTTTGCTTATAATATACAATAATTGTCCATTAGTCAAACTCCTTTTGATAAGAATAGATTAATATTTGTCATTCATATTAATTGAAGTAATCAGCAAAACAATTCAGACCTATAAAATTGTATAACAAAGTTCCATCATTCTAATTAAACTCAATGAAACTGCTGATATAATATTATGAAGTAGCACAGTCTGCTTCACATTGAGCTCTTTATTTTATATGATCTAATTACAACAATTTCCTAGCAATTTTAATTAAAATCAGATACACTGTTTCTCTTTTATAAGTTCATTAAGTTACTTGTTAATAAATCTCTCATCGCTTTTACTCTCATACAAATTGTACAGTTTTACATGTTATTTGGTAAATATCCCTTTAAGAAGTTGAGACATTCAAACAGCTCATTGTTAACCTTTAGCCAAAGTGCTTATATTATGCCTGAGCCTTTTACTTTTTTTTTCAAGCATTCACATGGTCAGAAAGGGATTTTCATCTTCTAAATATGCTAGTAATGAAAAAAAAATCTTGGGAACAGGAAAACAAACATTTCAGCTTGCAACCTTGGCAGGAAGCTGAGAAACAAGTGAGTAAGCAAGTACTTCTAAACATGGCTTACGCTTGAGGAGTGCTTGTGAGCTTTCCCTCCTTCAAAATTGCTGTTTGTAAAGCCCAAACATTTATTTATTTATTTAATTATTTCCAGTTTGATGACTAAGTCCACTGAGCCAAGCAGAGCCCATTTTCAGTGGAGGCCCAGGGAGAAAACATGTCTCTGTAGTTAAAATCAAGTTTACATTTACTTGAGACAAGTTTTAGTTTAACTGTAATAAACCTTGTTCATTCCTTATAAAAAAGAAAGAAAAACATTTATTTTCCTGTTTGAGCATGTACTAATTATTAAATCAGTTAAACTATGACACACTCATAGACGATTTAAAAAACATGCACATATGTTCTGTTTCTTAAAGATTAGAACTTGTTTAAAAATCCATATTAAACTGTATGTTTAAACATTTTAAATGTTCATCTAAGTGCCTTTTTAAGCTGTAAATAAATCTCTATGTTTACATTACATACACAAATAAAACATGCAGTATGATGTGCTCTTTAAAAATGATCATTTTCTTTATGCTTCTTTTTCTCCTTTCTTTTTTAAAGTGACTTGTCTGAGACTATGACACTAAAGCACTCTAACAAAAGGTATAAGCAAATAAAGCATTGGTCTGCTTTATGTATTATGCTATTGTTATTTACTATACTTTGGGAAATATTATTTTTATGCAGATTTAATCAAGCATTACCAAGCTGTTAAGTTAGTGACCTAGAAATTTAATAAACAAAATAAAATGTTTTTACATTTTTTTTTTCCTTTTGTGATTGCAGTCTTTTAATTAAAAAGCATCATTTTTGTTGTACATTTTAGGGAACTTCACCGATTTGCCATCTGAGTAACATGTGGTTCCCTTTAGATAATTTGTGTGTGGTATTAAAAGAAAAAATATGTAAAGTAATTATTTTAAAAAGTTACATGTCATTTAGTCTCATCTTTTTGTCTACTTTTTCCATTCATTCCTCTCTGATTGGTGTTTTAGAGTAAAACCAATCCATTCCATTTATTCTGTTTGATTTAAAGTTGTGTTAGATGTTTAAAATGACACATCTGCATCCCAGGTGTCAAGTCTTTGCTACACCCAAGAAAAAGATTTTAAGCCTCGAAGGATACAGCAAATGAACCTTAAAATGTCTCTTTTTCAATACTTTTATTAAGGGTAAAAATTCCTTTCTTTTAGAGTTTATCTCCGATAAGTAAACATTGTCAAATCCTATTATATTATCGTGGTATTTGACAGGAAAGTTTGATCATGTAATTTTTAGTACCAATTCCTTGTCCCGACAAGAAATAAATCTTACTATTATTGATCTTGTACTTTTATTTGCTTTGCTGGAAGATTAATGAACTGCCAGTGACTATGGGCTCTTTCAATTCCATAAGAAAAAGACTCGGGTAAATTCAGAACATTTGGAAGCCAGGATGTGAGGAAATTTACTATATTGTCTCCTTCAGTCTTTTCAGGTAGTCCATAAATATGCAAGTTGTTTCTCCTTGACCTATTTTCTAGGTCATCTAACTTGCTTGTTAGAAAAGTATTTTGTTTTGAGAGAGACTCAAGTTGATGTTCTTGTTCCATTAGTCTGCCTTCTATATAATTTAATGTTTCTTCTTTGTCAGCAATCTGAGTCTTATGTAGCATTATTAGATGGCAATTAAATTTTCTATTAGCCCATAAAATTCTAAAGTCAAATAATAAAGATTACCCACAACTCATAAAATACTGGAATATACCATTTGATCTCATTTCACAGTGAATTTTTCAACTTCTATCCTCACTTAAATTACTGCATCACTTCAGCCTCTTCTTTCAATATGGTTAACTCTACCCTTTTTACTTGGATGGCCGCTGAAATCATAAATTCCAATATACTGCCCTTTACTGTCTCTAACATTGGAATCTGTGCAAATGTTACTTTTTAGATGGCAGATAGCACCTTTGTAAATAGTTCTAACAATGTTTTGTAAGTAGTAATGTTATACTTTTAAGTCTTCAATGTTTTTTATTTGTTTTTTTCTGTCAGTTAAATGTTTTGTATCTATATGAAAATTAAATAAAGAATATGCATTATTAATTCTTTCAATTGCTCCATTTGTTTTGTGCATTCTTTCTTTAAAAGAGTCAATTTTTGTCTATTTTTTCAAACTTCAAAGATAAATCATGCATGGTAGATAGGAACATTTGTAGTTTCTTCTTCATTGTCTTGTCCTGTAAGCTGTTCTTTTGATAACTCATTCTGAGAAGAAAACTGAGCCTTTTCTGCTTGAATTTTGACTGAAAAATTGTAGAATTTAAACAAAATATTCTAATGTAGACTTCTAAGGATTGTAATAGAAGTTAGTGGTTATGTTTAAGAAATTTAGGAGACTTTGTTTTTAAAAATTTCTGTCAGAAATATAACTTAGATAAGAGAGCTGAGAAAAAGTGCTGACAACCTGGCAGCATTATGGCCACACACCCCTTCTATCTCGTCTTGAGAAGTCTGATCAACCAGAACCTCATGCTAGAAGTGAAAAGTACATCCAGATATGTAAATGCACATTGACCATGCTGATACAAAGTCCGTTTTTCAAAAACCCTTCGTTTTGAGAATCATAAGGGCCTTCATGCATTTCCAGAGCTTGATTAACAAGGCAATTAACTGGGGCAGGTGAGAAAATGTAGGTATATGAGTCTCAAGATGTCAGAGAAGATAACATTTTGTAATCTACCATAAATGAAATTTGGTTCAGTGGCAAAGAGAAAACATGCTATGGTCTCTTGGACCTGTAATGGACCAAAAGTACCATGCAGTTATCTGGTTTGGAGTGTTTTGTTAAACTAGGAGATAGGTGCCTGTGGAAAGAGCCAGTACATGAAGGTTGAGTGCATATTGGAGGTGCTGTCTGATTGTGAGAAGTCTACATGTAGCCTTATTCTGACATGTGCTCTATATAGATATCTTTACCAATTTCTTTTGATAGATCCCATAAGACATCAAACAGTTCATGTCTTATATGATAGCTGTGCCAATGAGCCCATCTTGGAGGAAGGTAAGTATTGAAATCTCTTTGGACCTTGACATTAATCCTTTCTCATCTCAAAAAGTGGTAACAAAACTCAAAATATCTCATTTTGAGTTTAATCAGTGATCCTTTATGACTGACAAAGGCTTATTAGTGTATGCAGTCTAGTCAGGCATGTAATCTAAATATACAGATATGGCTGGGTCAGTGCTAGAACCCTGTGGATCATACGTAAATGTAGTTTGTAGCGTGGTGCCTGTCAGGGTCTCTTCATCATTGTTACCAAATTATGGACACGTGCTGTTCAGTCACTATCACAGTGAGATCATATAACAAAGAAGAGAACAGAGGTCTCTGTAGGGATGAAGTCACAATGGAGAAGGCTTTGTCCTAATTATCACAGTGAGATCATATAACAAGGAAGAGAACAGAGGCCTTTGTAGGGATGAAGTCACACAGGAGAAGGCTTTGTCCTAACTATCACAGTGAGATCATATAACAAGGAAGAGAACAGAGGCCTTTGTAGGGATGAAGTCACACAGGAGAAGGCTTTGTCCTAACTATCACAGTGAGATCATATAACAAGGAAGAGAACAGACGCCTTTGTAGGGATGAAGTCACACAGGAGAAGGCTTTGTCCTAACTATCACAGTGAGATCATATAACAAGGAAGAGAACAGAGGCCTTTGTAGGGATGAAGTCACACAGGAGAAGGCTTTGTCCTAACTATCACAGTGAGATCATATAACAAGGAAGAGAACAGAGGCCTTTGTAGGGATGAAGTCACACAGGAGAAGACTTTGTCCTAACTATCACAGTGAGATCATATAACAAGGAAGAGAACAGAGGCCTTTGTAGGGATGAAGTCACACAGGAGAAGGCTTTGTCCTAACTATCACAGTGAGATCATATAACAAGGAAGAGAACAGAGGCCTTTGTAGGGATGAAGTCACACAGGAGAAGGCTTTGTCCTAACTATCACAGTGAGATCATATAACAAGGAAGAGAACAGAGGCCTTTGTAGGGATGAAGTCACACAGGAGAAGGCTTTGTCCTAACTATCACAGTGAGATCATATAACAAGGAAGAGAACAGAGGCATTTGTAGGGATGAAGTCACACAGAAGAAGGCTTAGTCCTAACTTTCACAGTGAGATCATATAACAAGGAAGAGAACAGAGGCCTTTGTAGGGATAAAGTCACACAGGAGAAGGCTTTGTCCTAACTATCACAGTGAGATCATATAACACGGAAGAGAACAGAGGCCTTTGTAGGGATGAAGTCACACAGGAGAAGGCTTTGTCCTAACTATCACAGTGAGATCATATAACAAGGAAGAGAACAGAGGCCTTTGTAGGGATGAAGTCACACAGGAGAAGGCTTTGTCCTAACTATCACAGTGAGATCATATAACAAGGAAGAGAACAGAGGCCTTTGTAGGGATGAAGTCACACAGGAGAAGGCTTTGTCCTAACTATCACAGTGAGATCATATAACAAGGAAGAGAACAGAGGCATTTGTAGGGATGAAGTCACACAGAAGAAGTAGTCCTAACTTTCACAGTGAGATCATATAACAAGGAAGAGAACAAGAAGGCTTTGTCCTAACTATCACAGTGAGATCATATAACACGGAAGAGAACAGAGGCCTTTGTAGGGATGAAGTCACACAGGAGAAGGCTTTGTCCTATACCTGTAGTCTGAATTTTCTAGCTTATTCTTTTAATGAACTTTGATCTTGAATCGTATGAATCACTCCCCAACATTCCTACTCAAAAAATACCTGTACCCAAACCTGTCTGTCATCATAACGTAAAAATAAAAAATAACCCAAACCCACTTCATCTCATCCCCTCATCCTCATGTACTGGGCATGCTCTAAACTACAGTACCTCAGTCTGACGAAGTTGAATTTTTTAATACTACCTTCCTGAACATCCTTAATGTAACCCTTTCATTAATTTTCATGCTTGCCATTATCAAAAGATCCCTACTTTCCTGAGTTCAGGTAAGCCTTTTGCTTCTTATTCTTTCTTATTAATATGTGAGATAAAATGCTGATATTTATGACTCTCTTTGGTTTTATAAGCCTCTCGCAGGCAACACATGCCATGTAGAACAAGTTCTGGCTTGTGATATGGTGACTATAGGAAAACTTCCAATGTCTGTATGTTTTTAGGAGTCAAATGAAGGAGAATTCCACTTAGGCCCATTGTAACTAAGCCCCAAGCTGTGCAAGAAGTAAGAAAACAAGGACTCACAGGATCTGGGTGAACAGTAATAGATTTAGACATCTGACCTGGAGCATTATAAGAAGTGTGAATTCCAGCAGTTATTCCATGGGTTTTCGATGTCACATACAAATCTTAGGCAACAAGATCTCCTGGTAAGGTTTCTTGTCCTGTCACCAATGTAACTTTGCTTTTCAGCTATTCACAAAACATTGATTACCTCATTCAGGAAATGTGGTTTGGTATTTGCATACTCTTTGAAGCATTCATTAGGCAATCCCTTGAGTACATACCAGTCTGTTTCACAATGGGTAAATGGCAATGATTTCTTGTCAGTCCTTGAGAAATTCAATAGCCAAACAAATAATTTTGCAAATGAGCAAGTGCAACGGCACAGAAAAATATAAAAAGCAAAAAATAGATTTATTATGAAAACATACCGGTTTTGGCTGATGCCTTCTTCAGTGTACATTACATAAAATAAAATCCAATTGCTTTTAAAGATATATGTCACCAATCACATCTATCCTTCATGAATAATTCATACATAATATTAAAGGGATACAATAGAAATATATATAAAATTCTTATATAAAGAAACACACACATATATATATATATATATATATATATATATATATATATATATATGTATATATATATATGATATTATATTATATTATTATATAGCTCCATTCACTGTCCCATCTCTGTCTCTCCCTAAAACACCTAAACTGGCTTGAATTACCCCACCAGTTTCTTCTCTCCCAGCTCCAGATCATCCATTCTATCCTATACCAGCCTTCCTACTGCCCAGCACTATCCCCTCTCGTCTACCATTATTCTCCTTCCAGACCTGTCTGAAGCTCTAACCAAGACCTACTGCAAATCTACAAACCCAAGTCTAAATTTGGATGCAACATGTACAGCTATCACCCCACTATTGCCTGGAATAGGCTTCCACTAGAAATCAGGACCCTTACACATCCTAAACAATTTAAGACAGCCACCAAAGAGCACTTTAAAAGTAACTGGTCCTGCCACTGCACTCTCCCTCCATAAACATCCCCTACTTTTCATACCTTAACCTACTCTCTGCCCTTAACTCAACCTTCTCAATAGCTCCCTCTCATCTTCCTTGACTACTCTTTCTACTGTCTTCTAAAATCTATTAAGTAAATCGCCTCAGAGAAACATTCTATTGTAATAGTCTAGCCTTCATGAACCTACATTATGATAAAACTGTTTTTTTGTAACCACTTACCCCCAAAATATATTCATCTTAATGATATATTTATTTTAATACATCTTGAATTAGTTTTGCTATATTTCTGATTATTGACACTGTATAACATTGTATTCCTACTTAATGCCTTGTAATAATCCTGTAACATTGCTGTTTAATGCTAATTTATAACGAAAAGTGTATAACATGTAGGAGCTTTTCTCCCCGGGCCTCCGCTGAAAAAGGGCTCTTCAGCCCGGTCAACAAATGTAAAATAAATAAATAAATAAATAAATAAATAAAATAAATATAGATTCAAAAAACATCATTGTGCACAAAATGTAATCTAGATGTACATATATATTATTCCAAATATTAAGTGCACCTAGCAAAAACTGATTTGTGAGATTAGGAGCATATATTTGAATCAAATAAAAAGAAGCCCCCCAGTTTAACAATCAATATACATTTCATCATAGAAACATATTATGCTATTATCATGTTCTAACTTCCCATGGTTTTAACAATGATGATGCACTTAAAAAAAAACTGTTGGATACTATACAATATCTATAAGAACCTATTAGTTCTTCAAAGCAACCTGGTGCCCAAAATATAATCTTCACATATATATATATATATATATATATATATATATATATATATATGTATTTAATATATTGGATATGCCAAGAAAAAACAAATGTGTTAAATTAAAGATGTTCATTTAAACCAGGTGAAAAGAAACCCCCCAGTTATATAATCCATATACGTTCCTTGGTTTTGAGAATATTATGCAAACCTGCTTTCATATTTTACTCCCCATAATCCTATCTATGATAGTGAACTTGAAACCAGCTGTTGGATGTTGTATAGAGTGCTTATACAAAGCATTCCACATATTCTTATTTCTAATTGCACTCATGTATTCAGAAACGTGCAGCTTAATTGGACGAGATGTTTGGTCAACATAAAAGGCTGAAAAAGTGCAGGTTGCAAGATATATAACCCAATCAGAATTGCAGTTAGCCAAAATATTAATGCAAAAAAATCTTAGAAGTGTTTTTACTAGTAAACTCATGACTTTTACTAATTTATTTACAAAAAGTGCAATGACCACAGGGAATAGAACTTAAAAGTATCCTACCTTCAAGAAGACCTTTTTAGCTGCAGTCATTTTGGAACCACGATTATGCTGATTCAAAAAACCCTCTAATGTAATTCCTCTCCTGAAATGGAATTGACATCTATCTCCCAACATGTTTGAAAAAGATTCATCTTCCAAAAGAAGGTTCCAATGTTTTTGCATTAGATTAATGAATCTATTAGTATTACAGGCATATATAGTGACAAGTCTATTTGATGATCAAGTTGTTTATATTGTAATAGTTGACTACGGTCCTGGGTATGTGCAAATGTGCTCACCTGAATGACTTGATTATGGTTATATCCTCTGTCAATAAGGTCAAGTCTCTGACTTTCAAAATTGGTCATATTGGAGCAGCTACAACATACCCTAAGAATCTGGAATTTAGGAATGTTGTGTATTATATATTTTAGGATGGCAACTGGAAGCAAGCAGTAAATTATTAGAGCTAAATTGTTTCCTATGGACATTAGTGGACAGGGTACCCTCATTCAAACAGGTTATTTGGACAACCAGAAAAGAAATAGATTTAGTTTCAAAATAAACTGTAAATTCAATGCCCACTTATTTTTATTTAGATATTCAATTAATTCCTGAAGGTAAGGAGAATCAGCTCTCCAAATAAGCCAGCAATCATCAAGATATTTTTATATATGCCCGACAAGCCACGTTGCTTCACTAGGGACGACTTGCACCTGTCACTCCTGGGCTTTCAAATACTGGCTAAGGCTCTTGCCACCCTCATAGTGCCTTTTTTAGGCAAGGCTCAAAAGACAAACCCACCTCCATAGACAACACAATGAAAAAGAAACTAAGGATAATGATGCTCAACGCCAGAAGTCTAAACCTCAAGATGCATGCACTCAAGGCTCTCCTCGGAATGGAGAATATCGATATCTGTGCAGTAACAGAAACCTGGTTCAAGGCTCCCAAAAGCACCCCAGCACTACCAGGTTATACCTCATACCATGCTTTTTGGCCCCAAAACTCGGACCGAACCACAAAAAGAGGGGGAGTATCCATATTCATCAAAGATACCCACACCTCCAGGTTAGAGGCACTGCACAAAGCATTGGAGACCATCCATGTGCAACTAACAGTGGGCAAAACTGCCTTTCAGTTTGTAGCCTGCTACAGACTACCCTCCCAAACTCAGGAACCCCACTTGCCTTTCCTGAGAACACTGGAGAATATGAAGGTCTCTTCAAACACCATTATATTGGGTGACTTCAACTACCCAAACATAGACTGGGAGCACTACTCAAGCCCCAACACCCTCGCCCAACGGTTCCTAGAATTTATAAACTCAAATGCTATGGAACAACTGGTCACCACTCCTACAAGAGGGGAAAACACAAGAGGGGAATTGGTAAGATCTGACCATAAATTAATCTCACTGGGCATCCATATCCTGTCCCCAACCCCAGCCAAGGAAACCATGGTGTAGAACTTCTCAAAAGCAAATTTCACACTTCTCAAAACCGAGGTGGAATCCTTCAAAGTCGCCGGGCCAGTGGAAAATACAGCCCAAACCGCAGAATACTTTACAAATGCATTCTATGGACACCTACAGGAATGCATGGATTGTGCTATCCCAAATAAAACCAAGACTAACTCCTCCAAAGGCAGGAGACCTGTCTGATGGACCCCAGTCATAAATAAGTTATACAACAGAAGGATGAAGCTACTACATGATAGAGCAAAATCCCAAAAGGGGAAGACATCTCTGATCAGTACTAGCAAGAAACTACGATCCCTCATAAAATCATCTAAGGCCAGCTTCGAAAGAAAAATTGCACAAGATGCTAAAGATAATCACAAGGCCTTCTTTAGTTATGTCAGGAACCTGGGTGGCAACACCCAGATATGTTTTGAGTTAGTGCAAAATGACAAAAAATACACTGAACCCACAGACATTGCCAACATCCTGGCAGACAGGTTACTTGCAAACTTCTCCCCCCCTTCCCCCCCAAAAGAGCAAAGGTCTATCCCAACAGAGTGTAGCCTCCCTGACATCACAGATGCACAGGTGAGAGCTGCCCTCTCCAAAGCAAAAAACACAGCATCAATGGGACCAGACGGTGTCCTGGGCTGCGTCTTACACGAGCTCCAAGAACAACTGCACCCTCACATAAAGTCACTGTTCAGTCTCAGCCTTACTACAGGATATGTACCCAAGGAATGGCGTATGGCAACAGTGGTCCCACTCCACAAAGGTGGTGCCACAACGGACCCCGGAAACTATCGCCCTATAAGCCTGACTAGCCTGGTCTGTAAAGCTATGGAGCGTATCATCATGGAACTCATAAACAAAGACAATGGGAACCTCCAAACACTGGATCCTACCCAATTCAGCTTTGTTAAGGGCAGATCTTGCCTCTTGAACCTGGTCAACTTCTTTGAAACAGTCACCAAGGCCATTGATGAAGGGAAGGTAGTCCACACAGCCTACCTGGACCTTGCAAAAGCCTTCGACACAATACCCCACTCGGGCATCATAAATAAGCTCACCAGCTTAAATATCAACCCCCTATGTCACAAGACGGGTTGCAAACTGGCTTAGGGATAGATCCCACAGGATCAGAATTGTAGGTGCCATGTCAGACTCTAAACCAGTTACAAGTGGTGTCCCACAAGGCTCAGTCCTGGGACCTCTCTTGTTCGGTATATATTTCTCAGAGATACAGGCTAACACGGGAGGACTATGGCTGACCAAGTTCGCAGATGACTGCAAACTGGGTGCCATAATCGACTCGCCGACTGACACAAGCATCCTACAAAAGTGTCTCACAGAGATGGATAACTGGTGCCAGAGCCATGGCCTAATGCTAAATGCCAAAAAGTGCATAGTCATCCCCTTTGGTAAAAACAAAGTGCCCACAAATTACCACATAGGTGGTAATCCATTAAGTACAGAAGAAGTAATTAGGGATTTGGGGACCCAAGTAGATAGCAATCTCTCCTTTGACAATCACGTTGCCAAAGTGGTTAGAAAGACCTTCTATATAGCCCACCTTATCACGAAAGGGTTTACATCTAGATCAAGAGAGGTCATTGTGCCCCTCTACTCATCACTCATCAGGCCCATAATTGAATACAATGCCCCATTTGGAATGTACCTTACCCGACACCTGCAGCAACTGGAAAGACCCCAAAAGTACCTCATCAAGAGGATCAAGGGACTCAAACAGATGCCCTATGCAGTTAGGCTAAAGAAACTCCATCTCTACTCAGTTGCTTACCGCCTACTCAGAGGCGATCTGTGCCTGATGTATAAAGCCATGTCCAACCCAGAATTAATGGACATGCTCCACCTCAGGAAATCCAAATCCCTTAGAGCTACACACTCCAGGGACATAAACCTCAGGACAGAAATAAATAGGAAATGCTGGAGGGACAGATTCATATCCAGAGGCTCCCCTCACTCTGGAACAAAATCCCAATCCATGTTAGGCAGGGCCCCTCAATGACCCTGGGATCTCTTCCGTGTCCCTACTAGACAGAGGCACAGTAAACTAACCTTAAAAGGGCTATATTCTGTGACCTACTATGCAGAGGCACAGTCAACTAATCTAAAAGGGTGGCGAAAGCCAAACACACTCTGGCTAGGCTTATAATTGCCCTAGGGCAGATAGCCTAGTATGAACCTATGAACCTATGAACCTATAGATATATATATATATATATATATATATATATATATATATATATATATATATATATATCTCTATATATATATATATATATATATATATATATATAAATATATATACATATATATATATATATATATATATTATATATGCTGATACATTGAATTTTTATATACTTTTTGTATGACATTGAATTTTTATATACATTTTGTATGATATTACTTGTTGAGCAGAATTGCTGCAAGCTAACATTGGTGTTTTATTTAGGTTGTTTCATAGTTATAATTGGTGGTTATTTAGGTATTGTGGTGTAGGATTTTTTTGGATCTATTTCTAGTGTAACCCTTTAATATTATGTATTAATTATTCATAAGGGATAGATGTGATTGGCAGCATATAGTTTTAAAAGCAATTGGATTTTTGTGTATATAATCTACATCAAAGATGGCGAGATCCGAAACCGGTATGTTTTCATAATAAATCTATTCTCTCAATTTTTTTGCTGAACATTTTTTACTCCTGAGAAATACCTATAAATATTCTGATTTGTATTTTTGGCACAGATCAACCTAGATTTCTCTCATGGATTCTTACTGTCATTGGTTAATACTAAGCTGTAGATCCAGTAGGGCATTTGTAGCCTAGCCAAACAATCCTGCATTGAAATTACCAAGGCATTGGATTTCTACCATACCCAATTAAATTAAGTACCTGTACCTAGTTTTAGCCCTTTTATATGAGAGCGTGAGGAGCCAGACCTGGGATTTACTTATACTTCGAAAGGGTAATAGCACAACTATTCTTTACATCCAAGGAGAGTTTATTACGCAAAAGAGGTATGCTCTGTTATAGATATCAGTCATGACAGCAGGTCCTGTTTATGTTATAGTGAACATTTAGATCACTTGTGCAGGTAATTAGGTTAATATTAGTTTGTGTAGGAGGTTATATAGGACCAGATCATTTGAAATGTTGTAGGCAAGGCAGATGTACATGCTCAGGAATCAACAGGAAATAGGAATGATTGAGAATGCTTTAAGGTGGTCAGCATAGCTCAAGGAGGATTTGGCACTGATTGTTTTATTAGATAAATTCTTTGGTCTCTCAAGCTAGCTTCGAAAAGTACATACAAAAAGGGGCTTTACACTCAATTATTGGCCTGATAATGGATGAGTAAACTGGGATGATAACTTACTTGGCATTAGATGACATGCTCATAGAGATTAGTCTGTCTCTAGGAAAGGATTTCCTAACAACAGTGGAAATATGGTGGTCAAAGGATAGTGCTTTATCTATGAAACTGCACAAGTCCATAATGGCCTAGTGAATATTCAGGGAGGGGGGCACTTATGTGATAGGAGCAGATGTTCCCATATTTGCCAAAGGACACACATTTACATGCATTTAATTTGTGGCCATGGTCTACATGGTTAGTGTGTCTTAGACACTCTTGGAGAATCTGGTGGTCAGTAGGGGTTATATATGACTTACCAGGAAACCTTATCAGCCACAGGACTCTCTGACATTGAAGAGGTTTTGAGGTAAGTCAGGTCTTACACATAAAGTGTGACAGCACAATAGACAGATTTGACCGGGTTTGATAACTATGGGAAGTGAGCATGGGAGGGGGCTATATTGGTGAGAAACTGGTCTAATCCTTTTCTAATATTTTTGAGCCCATCTTTGGAATTTGGATTAGTTGGCCAAGGAGTTGTCATTAATGGTCTAGGAGTTTCTCTGTATACTTATTTGTGGTAGTATAGGCTTCACACTATATAGATGTATAGTTGAAGTCATCCAAGATGAATCCATTAAGTTCTATAGTGAGAGTTGTGAAATTGCTAAGATATGCCTTATGGGCTACTGATGACATGAAGGGGACAGTAACTGGCTACAGTATGGTACTGGGATTTGTTTATCTTGACAAGGATGTGTGGGAGTTCTAAGTCAGAAGACCTGCCCTGCTGATTCTTTCATGATTCTGAAACCCTCTGTCAGTACATGTGTATATATCAGTATTTTGAATGGTTAGGAGTGCCTGTAAGGAATACTATTTTTGTTAAGGCTTTTAGAATTGCAGAGTGCTGCCTTTATGTATGTTAGATTATGGGCTGGCTATCTACGTAATTTGAGGAAAATGACATTTCCTAAAAGGGCACTATGGGGAATAAAAAAAGTCTTAGCCAAGATACAGAAGCAATGAGGTGAGAAATGCAGATCATATCGCACAAAGTAGCAGGGACTGTTATACATATCCTCTCAGGCTGATATATATTGGATACCCACAGAATAACACTAGTAGCTAAGCCTATAGTCGATCATCTTTTATTCATCTTCAAGTATCTTTCTTGGTTATGGTAGGATACTACTCAATAATTCCTTCATACTCATTTCAGATGCATATTCTGAGATTCCATCGTGCCCCCATTCATATAATCCAAGGATGTGCATCTGAAGTCATTCATTCACACATGAGGATTTTCAGACCCTATGTGTACCTGGAGTGAAGAGACTTGAAGTTCCTAGTGATATTGCAGATCTTGGCACCTCAAAGGCAGTTAACCATCATGATGTCTTTGCTCAGACTTGTGAGTAGAGTATCTGTGTTTTAACAATGGAGTCATCTATAATGAGGATATTGTTAGGGAGACTAACATGGTCTTGCGGTCTTAAGGGCTTTTGAATGCAACTTGTCTGACCCCTTTTTGTGTCTGTGTTTTCTTTAGTGTCAATAGTAAAATATATGTTGATTAAAAGGTCTTAATGCTGGGCAACATGCAGGAGGTGTGGTAGAGGATTTACACCCATGCCTAGACTTTGGAATTTTAAGAGGCTAGGGTAGAGATTTTTAAACAGTATCCTGTCTTATCTAGTTTGCTTAGCTAACAAAGAATTTATAAGCGTTATTTAGTTTGCTTAACTGAAGGGAAGGGGAATTTACGAGGGTAAGTTTAAGCTGTACTCTTGCTGCCTGCAAGTTGTTTTGCTAATAAGTATGTTGCCATTCAAACTTTTATCTGCTGCTGACTGCTGTAAAGACAATGAAACTTATTTTTGTTATCTAGCTTGCTTAACTAAGAATTTACGAGTGTTATTTATCTAGTTTGCTTAACTACGGGGAAAGGGAATTTACAAGTGTAAACTCTACTCTGTACTTTGCAAATTGAAGTGTGTTGTGCAACTTATTTTTATTATCTAGTTTGCTTAGCTAACAAAGAATGTATAAGCATTATTTAGTTTGCTTAACTGAAGGGAAGGGGAATTTACAAGTGTGTGTAAGTCAAAGCTGTACTCTTGCTGCCTGCAAGCTGTTTTGCTAATAAGTCCGATCAAACTTTTATCTGCTGCTGACTGCTGTAAAGGGGAATTTATGAGTGCAAGCTTTACTCTATACTCTGGAAATTGAAGTATGTTGTGCAACTTATTTTGCTGATGCTTACTGGGATTTACAAGTGCTACCTTGTTTTGTTGGGCCAGAGTCTGTTGTGCAACTTATTTTAGTTATCTAGTTTGCTTAACTAAGGGGAAGGAGAATTTACCAGTGTAAGGCTAAGCTGTACTCAGTACTTTGCAGATTAAAGTCCGTTAGGATTTATGAGTGTTATGACTGCCATTTCTCACTATACAATGCTGTACATTAAAACATCTGTATAAATATTAAAGAACTATATAGCCTTATCAGGCAGTATGGAAGTCAGTCCCAGATATCAAACCAAGGAGGTGGGATTTACTTATTATCTGACTTCATAACTGGTGGAACCGTGCAGACTGAAGAGACCGGATTCGGCTGCTGATTGGGAATTTCGAATGACAATCTATGTTGTCAGGTTGGACTTATTTAGCTACAGCAGGTTGTGCTGTTCTGTGAAGGTAATTATTGTGCTGTGGCAAATGATGAGTAGGAAAATCAAATCATGTGTTTAATTAAGCACTTAATGTTCTGCTGTTTGTTTTTCTTGAGAAGGAACATTAAAAAGCAAAACACCAGAACAGCATTTGCTAAGTGGTGACAGACTTAATTTCCACTTATGCGTTGCACTAACCCAGTACCCATGCATCATTATGAAAAGCTCAGTGCTGTATTGTCTTAAATTGCAGAATTCAATAGAATAATAATAATATTATTAACTGCAATAACAGCACTGATGTGGAAAAACGTATGGCTAAAAAGTAGTTGATGACCATGAGTATGTCACCTTTATTGACTGACTTTAGGAAGTTTTTTTTTTTTTTTTGCCTTAAAATGAAGTAGAGCTGAGTCTGGTGTTTCTGTTCTGTTATGGGAAAATAAAGTAACTGTATGTGTTTTTCTATGTAACTATAGCATTATAACGTAAAACCATGTATATTATAAATTGCATAGGAAGGAATACTGACTTTCTGTAACATCTGCTTTAGTTTAGAATGATCAAGGAGATGAATTTTTGTTTTAAAAAGTGCTCAGTTCTGATTAAATAAATCTTGATAATACTAGTATTAATATCGTACGCATGAGGTAAGAGTTTCAGTAGCCAAAAATGCTGACAGTTAATGTTATCTCATTTGCTTGGCCAAAGACCTTTAAGTAAGGGGAAGGGGAATTTACTAGTATAAGCTGTACTCTTTAAGTTGCAAATTATGAGGGGTTTGCTTAAATAAGGGGAATCAACGAGTGTAAGGCTAAGCTGTACTCTACTTTGCAGATTAAAGTCCATTGTGCAACTTATTTTGCTGATGCTTAGTTGGATTTATGTTTGCTGGGCCAAAGCACGACTGTAAGGTGTGTATGTCTTTATCCACCTCTGGCCATATGCATTTTCTTTGGATGTCGTGTGGGTTTCAGTGCTGTTTCAATGAATGTGAGTTTCAAGGGCAGAGAAGGTTTAATGCCAAGTCTATTTTCATTGTGAGACAATATTGCTTTATTTAGCAGATGTCTGTTAGTATTTGTGCATTGTTGTGCTGCAAAATGTAAAAATAAAATCTAAATAATCATTGCAGAAGTAAAGCAGTATGCATACATTAGTGTTTTTGGTAAATGGGGCAAAATAACCAGGTAATAGGACATTGGAATGGCTGCAGGGGGACTCTGTTGCCAAATTTTGGTTGTCTGTTCTTCAGTTTGTGTTTGAAAGTTGGTATCCCACAATTCTGTTGGAGTGGGTGGAGCTATGTAATTATGCATGCAAATTAGATGTTAATCAGCGTACAGATTTGTACCTATTTTTCATGGACCTTGTCCAGATTTTTGATGTTTCCAGGTTGAGAGGTATGATCAATTCCCAATTTCACCTCAGGCTCAAACAACAATCCATGCCCGCACCCTGACAAAATACCCTCCAAGATAGCCTCACTTTTTAATTCAAACTTCACAGACATTATAGCTAAATTGACCACCACCTTCCCAACTACTAACCCTAACTCACCTGACTAACCTTCATCACATTCTACACCTTCCTCTCTACCTAACTTTTCTTTCTCTCCTATACCTACGTTCACTATAAAAAAACTCCTTCAAAACCTCAAACCTTGCACTAATGCTCCAGATAACTTACCTGCTGAATTCCTACGTCTATCAAGCTCCATTGCTTACCCCAACAGTATAAAGCTGAATAGATCAATTCAGGAATCCCATCTAACAAATATCTGGAAAAGGCATACATTTGTCCACTCCACAAAAATGGCAATAACTCAGACAACTCCAACTTCTGACCTATCGTTATTATCTCCCCCATCTCCAACATATTAGAAAAATGTGTCCACACTCAGCTTCCTAACCATTTAATTAATAACCAACTCCTTTCCCCTACCCAACACGGCTTCAGGCCAGGCCACAGCACTAATGCAACTCTCATCTCCTTTATGGACATAGTAAATAGGGGTTGTGATGTCAGGTTCACTATCTTTTCACCCTTCCTCAACCTCTCAAAAGCTTTTGACTATATCCCATATTCTTCTACTCAACAAACTCGCTAATTTAGGTATCACACCCCCAACCCTAAACTGGTTCTCAAACTATCTCTCTGGTAGACAACAATGAACAAAATGGCAGCAATCCTGTTCACTCTTTCTCAACATAACCACAGGAGTACCCCAAGGATCCATACTGGGCCCCCTTCTATTTAGTATATTTATTAATAACTTCCGGAACACCTTTACTCAAGGCAACATGATACAATATGCAGATAATTCTACAATCATCTACACTGCCAAGTCCACTTCTGAGTTACAACTACTAACCCAACAAGCCTTTACATCTACTGAAACATGGAGGTCAAATAACCATTTCACTCTTAACCCCAACAAAACTAAACTCATTTTATTCAACCCCTAAAAAGCTACCACCATCAGCAAGAATGAATTCTCAAGCTACTCACAGAATAATACTATCATAAAAATTGTTTCTAGCACCAAATTGTTAGGTGTCATCATTGATGAAAACCTAGCATTTGACCTCCATATCCACAGCAACATAAAAAAAAACACATCAGAAACTGGGCACCCTGTATAGATACAACTATTTCCTTAAGCTCACTGCAAAAAAAGGCTCTAGCCTCAGCCTTTCTACTACCAACCCTACTGTATGGTGCCCCTATCCTCACCAATAACCAGTCCTCTCTGAAAACCAAACTTGACTCCTGTTACAATAAGGTTGCCAAATTTGCAACAACTGAAAAATTCTCAGCACACCACTGTTCCTCTTTACGGCAACTAAACTGACTTGAACTACCATGTAATCTCAACTACCTACAGTCAATTACTGCATATAAAATAATATATAATCCATCTGCGTGCCCTTCTGTTTCGTCCTTACTGTTTTTGTATCAACCAAACAGACCTCTCAGATCAGAAAACAAAACACTTCTCAAAGTAGAAAAACCCAATCTCCCAGCTGGTCAAATGTTCAATTATTTTCTAAACTTTGGAACACGCTCCCATCTTCAATCACATCCATCTGTAAACCTGCTGTCTTTAACAAGTATCTTAGATAACATCTCTCCTCTGGCTAGATATGATCATGCCAAAATAACTCTCTCTAAACACTGATCCTCCTACTCTAACCCACTTCTTTCTGGCCTGCTGGTGCACCAACTAACCTCTATAATCCAAACACCTCTTCCCTTACTTGTTTACTGTACCCCCAATCCATCTTAAACCACGTTCTCTCTACTTTTCACCATTACTAACCATTGCAGCAATCACCCTGCCTTGACAATCATCCTCTTCTCTTGACTCTAGTTGCTAACAGTTAACATCTTAAAACTGTCATCTCATTTTGTATAAACCTTCAGCAGTCTTTAAAATCATATCTGACTTACTCTTTGCATGTAGTCCTTTAACAATGCTAAATATGTTACAGAATGTAACTGGTTATTATGTATATATATATATATATATATATATATATATATATATATATATATATATATGTATATATGGTTTGTTGGTAGTGAAATGAGATGTGGAGGTACTCTCTGATCTTGTAGCTCAGGCAGGTATGACCCTAGCCCTGAGTAGCATCCAACCATCAACCAGAATGATACCACAGTACAAGACCAAAATGATGGACTTCAACAATTGGCTAATCTTCTGGTGTCATTCTAAGGGGATCCAGTATCTGTCTGCCTGGAACGACATGATCGACAGACCATGATGCTTTGCCAGAGATGGCCTGCACCTGTAGCCCTTGGAATTTCAGATACTGGCTAAGGCTCTTGCCACTCCTATAGTGCCTTTTTTAGGCAAGGTTCAAATGACAATTTCACCACCATAACAGGTAAAAGTAAGCAAAATCTGAGGGTAATGCTATTCAGTGCTAGACGTCTAAACCTCAAAATGCATTCACTTGAGGCAGTCCTTAAAATGGAGAACATTGACATCTGTGCAGTGACAGAGACCTGGTTCAAGGCTCCAAAGAGCACCCCTGCATTACCAGGCTATAATTCATACCACACCTTTCGGCCACCTAACCTGACCAAAACACTAAAGGTGGATGTGTGTCCATATTCATTAAGGATATTCACACCAGGCTGGTTGCTCAGCATAATGCATCCAAGATTATCCAAGAGCAACTAACTCTGGGCAAGATCGTAATCCAAATTGTAACTTCCTACAGATCCACCCACCATACCCCAGGATTCCCACTCCCCATTTCTTGATACACTGGAAAATATTACAGTACAACCCAATACCCTAATATGGGCGATTTCAATTACCTCACCATTAACTGGGAAAACTACTCATGTACAAACTCTTTTGCTCAATGTTTTCTGGAATTCATAAATTCATAAATTCCAACACCTTGGATCAACTTATCCAAACCCCCACCAGGAACAGCAATATCCTAGACCTGGTCATTACCAACATGGGTGACTGGTGTTCCACACCAGAGGTCAATTCCTTGTTGGTCAGATCCGACCACAAGATAATCAGCCTAGACATCCACATCCCTCCCCCACCCCAAATTAGGGAAACCACCATAAAAAATTTCTCCAAAGCCAACTTCACGCTTCTTAAGACAGAAGTGGCAAACTTCACGACACCTATGCAGACTGACAATAGAGGTATGACTGCTGAATACTACACAAATGCACTTTATAAGCACTTACACAAGTGCATGGATCGTGCTATCCCTAACAGAACCAAGATGCTATCCTGCAAAAAAAGGAAGCCAAATCTGGTGGTCCCCTGCCATAAACAAACTCTACAACAGAAAAAAATTAACTGTTGCAAAAAAGAGTAAAATTACATGACTGGAAGAACTCCCTGGTCAGCCTCAGTAGGAAGCTGAGATCGCTCATAAGATCTTCCAAAGCTAGTTATGAAAACAAAATCACCACTGATTCTAAAGACAACCACAAGGCATTCTATAGCTATGTCAAGAATCTCAATGGCAACACTCAGATCTTCTCTGAGTTACAGCACGATGGCTCTAAATATACAGAACCAACTGATATTCCCAACATCCTGGCAGACAGGTTCAGTGCTAACTTTACCCCCCCACCCCCACCCCCTAAAGGGCCCATCTCTATACCGAAAGAATGCAAAGTTCCTGTAATCACGGCTGCACAGGTAAAAACCACCCTCTCCAAAGCCAAGAACACAGCATCCATGGGACCTGACAACATCCCAGCCTGCATTCTACATGAACAACAGAATGAGGTGGCACCCCACCTAAACACCATTTCCAATAATAGCCTAACTTCAGGCTTTGTGCCCACTGAATGGCGCACAGCGACTGGTATCCCACTCCACAAAGGGGGAGCCACAACGTACCCCGGGAACTACTGCCCCATTAGCCTAATGAGCCTGGTCTGCAAGGCCATGGAATGCATCATCGACGAGGACAAGGTGGTTCACACAGCCTGTCTAGATCTTGCCAAGGCTTTTGACACCATCCCCCACGCTGAAATTATAGATAAACTCACTAAACTAGGTATACATCCCTATGTTACAAGATGGGTTGCCAACTGGCTCACTGACCGAACCCACACTGTGTAGCAGACTCCAAATCCAACTTCAGACCAGTGACAAGTGGAGCACCACAGGATTCACTCCTGAGTCCTGTCCTGTTTGGTATCTACTTTTCTGAAGTACAGGCTAACACAGAAGGTCTTTGGCTAATGAAGTTCACAGATGACTGCAAACTAGGAGCCATAATTGAAACTCCTAATGATGTGGACATCCTACAAAAGGGCCTCACTGAGACAGATGCCTGGTGTCAAAGCCATGGCCTCAAGTTTAATGCCAAAAAGTGCATTGTCATCCCCTTTGGTAAAAACTCTGTACCCATGAGCTACCACATAGGTGGTTGTCTACTTAACACTGAAAGTGTGATAAGAGACATTGGGACACAGGTGGACAGTATTCTCTCCTTTGATAATCACATTGCCACAGTAGTCAGGAAATCCTTCTACGTGGCACACCTCATCACAAAATGTTTCTCATCCAGGAAAAAAGAGGTAATTGTTCCCCTCTACTCATCACTCATTAGACCCATTATAGAGTACAATGCCCCTTTTGGTATGTACCTCGCAAGACATCTACAACAACTGGAAAGGCCACAGAAATACCTCACAAAGAGGAATACCAGCCTCAAACAGATGCCCTATGCAGACCGTCTCAAAAAACTCCAACTTTATTCTGTCGCATATCGCATACTCAGAGGCAATCTCTGCCTAACATACAAAGCTATGTCAAACCCAGAGCTGTTGGACATGCTCCACTTAAAGAAATCACAATCCCTACGAGCTATATGCTCTAGGGACCTAAAGCTTGTCACCACAATAAACAGAACATGCTGGAGGGATAGATTCCTGTCCCAGAGACTTTCCATACTCTGGAATAAACTACCTATCTATATCAAGCGAAGCTTCTCATTAGCACTCTTCAAGAAAAATCTTGATGATTGGATGGGAAATAGGAAATTCAACCCGAGGATCACCTCTGTGGCTCTGCTCAACAGGGCCGCAGGAAAATAATTTCCTTGAGTGGCAAAAGCCAGGGTACCTTTTTGGCTAGGCTTGTATAGGCCCTAGGGCCGATAGCCTAGTACCTACCTATAAACTTATGAACCTATGACAAGATTAATCCGTGTTGAAAATATTTTGATTAGGGTACATGCATGTGTGTGTGTGTGTGTGTGTGTGTGTGTGTGTGTGTGTGTGTGTGTGTGTGTGTGTGTGTGTGTGTTTGCTTGCAGCTCTATGATTTGCTTGTATTCTAGTTTTCTTGGAGATCTATTATGTATACATATCTTTTATTTTACTTAATTTTTGGATAGTCATTTGCCTTATCAGTTTCTATGTTGCTTCCAGGCCTGGGACAAAGCTGAAAATGGTCTTTGGACCAGTTCATTAATCATTTTAATAAGGTCAGAATAAATAAAATAAACACATTTCTGGGGAGACAATAACTGTAACAATGAACTGCATTAGGTTAGTGTAACACAAAGCTTAATTAGGTGTCCCAGGAACTTAGTCCCAAACTTCCTTACATATTATGTGGTTACAGTAGCATGAATTATAAGACCATGCCATCATAAATAAAGTGCAGACAGTAACATGGCTTGTAAGATCAAAGCCCCTGTATATAACATATAGATAATTTTGCAGAGGTATGAATACTTTATGAACTTGACTTGCATAACTTGCAAGAGTGTTTTTCAACAAACCGTGTGGTACTCTAGCAACACCAGTATACCTTGCACAATAGATGTTTTATTTTATTTTTTAATCAGTATAGTTGGAAAATGAGAAAATTAAGTCTACAGAATATGAAAAAAATATTCACACATTACTAAAGAATGACTGTTGAAAAAAATTTACCTTTCAGTATGATCAATGATCAGATGACAGCCATATTGCATGCAGATAAGATTTCCTCATTTAGTCGTTGATTCATTTGCTTTTTTACAGGGTATTTCTGACTGCATTTCATTGCTCATTTTTCAGTAGAGACTCAGGAAGAAAAGCTCTAAATGTACAGTGTAGTAATGTTTAAACAAACCAATGAAAGGAATGTGTTGAAAAAATATTGAAATTCATTAAAGGGGAATAAATGTTAATTATCCCAATGAGTAATTATTTATACTAAGTTCTATGAAGTGACATTGATGCACAAGTCAAGATACAACTACACCAGGAAATTGTCAGTACAGTTGTAGCAATGTTCCTGAGCAGTAAAGAGTATAAAACGTATGGCAAGTTAAGTAACAAGATATGCATCTATATTCATGTCAATATGAGGGCTGATGAGATGACACTAACAGATACACTTCTCATGGGAGGGCTGCAATAAACTTACTTTAGTAAGATATAAAAAAGCTAATTGAGAAGAAATGACTTAGCAAGTAAGAAGTGGACATCTTGAGTATATATATATATATATATATATATATATATATATATATATATATAATGGAGGGAAATTACTGGAAGTAAATGTGATTTTGGGGGGGGGGGGTCAAGTGGCATTGGGATCATTTCCATCATGTCTCAATATAGAAAGGAAACTCATGGAATGTGGATATAGTCTGGGGGTGGCTGCAAAAATGGAACTTACATCAAAACAACTCAATTTACCGCCAAATGACCTAAGAATATAACACAAATTGTATGCATTGAATTAAGTGATGAAACACATGGAAAGTGAAACATCGAGGGGAGTGAGACAGCGTAAAGCTGCAGAGGAAGAAAGGAGTTATTCACATGAGCTGGACTTTGCACACGAAAGGAAAAGCAGTAATTACATAAAGCATAACTGATCACTATTCACCAAACATGTGAGTAGAAGGAATGAATACCGAGCCCAAAAGCCAAGATTTGCATTAAATTATCCCCATTGGTATAAGAATGTGAATGGTCTTGATAGCTTTATTGGAATGTGGTGGCAATCAGAAATAAATATTCCATTGGCAATGGATGAGGATTTTCACTTCTCTGCATAGTGGGGAAGCTGTACATCCTTTGAGTATAGGAAGCTGTACATCCTTTGAGTATAATGAAGCAGGTTTAATGCCATGACGCCTTGAAAGTGAAGCAAATGCTTTTTCTTAGTACAAAGTTTAAGTCCCAAATTTATAGAAAACAATCAGAGAGAAAGTTGGGGAATATCAGAAGACACTGCTAACTATTCCACTGCAGAAATAAACACATAGACTAGTAAATGGATGAATAGATATCAGATTACTACATTCTGAAGTCTCAGAATACTTTAAGGTATGGAATTTCCATGACACTCAAATGAACAGATAAAGAGTGTATCACTTCGGAAGAAATTAGCAGCAAGAGTATACATTCACAGAAGATACTAGCCCCCTAAGACCACAAGCAACTATATGCTATGAGATAGACAGTAAAGAAAATATAGCTATAAAGAGACTGTATCAGACATAAATACTAATAGACCTGCAGCTCTTTAGACAGTAACATTATTTGCCTGAGCAGTCTTCACAATTTAGGACCAGCAGAAGACAGCTTTTCAGATAACATAGGCCGGAGTTCACTTTCACCAAGAAGGGAACCAAAGATATAAGCAGCTAGTCATTTCATATTTGATGATATTGCAGAAGAGGTGATAAACAGACTTGAATAACATAGTACTTAAGGTATCCGCAGTTGCAAATAGCCATGCTTGGAAACAATCATGTAGGCAATGTAGCAGAGGGAGGCCTACCCAATTTTCTTATCTTATGCCAAGCCTGGAGATATGGCAATAGCAAGGATAGAACTAGATAGCTGTAACAAAACTGTATTTAAACAACATCTTTGAATAGGTACTACCCAGGGTCTGCAAATGTGCCCTTAAGGGAGAAGATATTTGTTTGCAATAAACCTGAATATTAGACATAGCTGCTGAAAACCTCTAGATTATCACTGAAAGAGAAGCTAAGGAGAATCGCAAAGAAAAAAAAGCTGAGACAAGCAGACACTGCTCTTAGTTCCTACCTTAAAGCACTTCAAGGAAGTAAAGGAAGAAGCTCCTGATTTAAAAAAACAGGGAATTATTGTACATAGAATTAACAGTTCATGAAGTGCTAGAGGGGGAAGAGATAAAGCAGCTGTAATGAGTTTTTTTTCAGGCAATATGAGCCTGAACCACACAAAAAGGGACTATGCAGAGCTTTTTATTGAGGAGACATTGCAAACATATGAGAACATACAACAAGATGTCTGAACAGTGGTGAAAGGTGACCAGACACAATACAAAACTAATGCTCCTTTTGTGCTTTAGCTTGTTACTGAAGTACTAATGCAAAGGGTAGCAACAAATACTGTGGGCCCCTTTAGTCAACAAGCACCATAGGTAAGGGGTATAGCATGGTGATTGCTGCTCAGTATGCTGAAATTGCACCTTTTTGCTATTTATATCAAGGAAGAAGAGGTGGCAAATGTTATATTAGAAACTTTCAACAGGATAGGTTTTACATGCAATGTACTGGTAGTCAGAGAAGCTAGTTTCATATTACAACTTAATAGTGAAGTGTTGGATAGACTGAAAAAGGTTGGTTAACTATCAAGGGAAATAAATTTCAAACAGGAATGCCAGTTATAATTTTCTTGGTCATAGGTGTTTGCAGAATTTGGTCAGAGCTGGTTAATATAGGTATTGTCCAGGCAAAGCCTACCCCTTTACTAAATTTATGGTAAGGTTTTTTCTTCTTTTGGAAAGAGAGATATGGCAGAATGCTTGTCAATCAGCATAGAGGCAGGGCTACTGATTGTATGAGTCTTACACAAAAACTTTGTCTAGATAAGGCTATTTGAACATGAGGTTATAAAGAGGCTTTAAAGAAATGTAAGGACATCTGTGGGCACACCATTCGCAATCTTTTTTGGATTATAGGCAAGACTTGTTTATGCCAGTAGATTTTTCAAGTGATGAACTGGGAGCTGTAGATAGGCAGATGATTTCAAAGTGAGAGGAGCATCCATTGATGTAAGTTATTTTATTTTATTTATTTATTTTATTTTATTTTATTTTACATTTGTTGGCCGGCATAGTCCGTCTGGATACATGTCCATTTTCAGCGGAGGCCCGGGGAGAAAAGCTCCAAACTTACAAACAGATAAAGGCAAGCAAGTTACAGTATATGCACAAACATATTGTATTAACATACAAGTTACAGTCTCACATTTCAAGCCTATGAAGAATACAATTTATATTCAGAAATATATACGGATATGTTACAGTCGCTCTTATCAAACCTATAGGCGCAGCTTATATACAGAGTATCTGCAAAGATGTTACAGTTTCTCTTTTCAAACCTTTTGGTGTGAGAGGTTAGTTGCTGTTAATAAAAAATTGCAGGGATATGGAAGTAGATGAGGCTTTAGTCAGGGTTAGAGCAAGGACATAACCAGTGAGTTTTAAAATACTGGGTTAGATTTTTTTTTTAACTGATTAAGGGAGGAGTTCAGAATATGGTCAGATGGGAGCAAATTCCAGGTTTTACCTGAATTTGCAAGCAAAGATTCTGCAGATAGGTTGTTAACTTTAACAGATTGAACTAAAAGTTTTGTAGTGGAACAAAGTGGCCTAGTGTTTTTGTAGGGATGTATAATGTTTTTAAAGGAGGGCATTTTTTCTGGATGGTTAATAACCTTGAATGCTATAGTAAGTCAATTATATTGAATTAGCCTGGGGAGTTCTAGCCGTCCTAAGAGGTTTATGTGTCCTGTAGGGAGTTCCTATGGCAAACCTGGCAAATTGATTGTAGCAGCTAGAGAGTTTGCTGAGATCAGTTTTGTTCAAGTTAGTGAGTATTGGCGAGGCAAAGAGTAGAGTTGAAAGCAGATGGGTATGGGCAATGACAGTCCCAGCTAGAAGGGTGAGAAAAGGTTTGTTTTTGTATAGGGAGCCACATTTTCTATTAACGGTTTTAATAGTTTGGTTTACATGCATATCATATTTGAGGTTGTTGTCTATTATAACACCCAGGAGTTTGGTATACATATCTGATGAGATTATGGTCCCATTGTTAGATGTTATATTAAACAAAAGTTGAGAGGATTTGTGAGTAGGGGTGAAGAGCATTTTTAGGGTTTAATATCAGCTGTTGATTAGAAATTCAGTTTTCCACTGTATCAAAGGATTTCTGGGTTAAACTAAGGAGATCTGTAGGCATAGAGGCTGAGCAAATCAGGGTGGAGTCATTGGCATATTGTATACAGGTTGCTTCTGGGATTACAATGTGAAGGTCATTGATAAAGAGGGAGAAAAAAAGGGGAGCTAATATGGAGCCTTGAGGGACACCAAGGGTAATGGGGAAAAGTGTGGAGAGTTTGTTCTGCCAAAGGACAGCCTGCTGTCTTCCATTAAGGTAAGATTGAAACCATTGTATGGCATGGTTGTTTAGGGATATTTTATTTATGATAAGTAAGAGTAGCTGGTGGTTAACCATGTCAAAGGCCTTGGAAAGATCAAGAAACAGGGCAGAAGATAGTTTGTTGTTGTTATGGTTGGAATTTATGACATTAGAAAAGGAGATGAGGGCTGAGTTGGAACTGTGTTGTGGTCTGAATCCATGCTGAGAGTTGGCCAGAAGATTATATTGAATAAGGTAAGAGTTGTTTATGGATACACTTTTCCGTAATTTTAGCCAGAGGGGAAAGTCTAGCTATTGGTCAAATGTTTGACAGCTCAATGGAGCTGCCTCCTTTGTGGAGTGATATGACATGTGATATTTTCCAGATAGAGGGGATAGAGGCTTTAGTTATGGTTCTGTTTATCAAAATAGAGACTGGGTATGCTATAACATCAGCAGCTTTATGCAGGTAGTCTGCAGGGAGGAGGTCAGCTAAAAGGGTGTTTGGTTTGAGTTTTTTAATTAGGGCTCTAATGAGTGAAGTCTGAACTTTTTGGAAGATAAAGTAAAAAATGTCACTGGGTTAAGGGGTTTCAGCATTAGGACAAGTGGGTTTTAGTTTGCTAGCAAGGGCCTGGATGGATTCTGTAAAGAAATTGTTGAAGGTGTTGGCAATGGACTCTGGTGATTTTTGTTTTGCGGCTGAGGGGGTTGGAGTTGTGGATTTCCCTGGGTGGAGGAGTTTGTTAATACCTGCCCGGAACATCTGTTGTGGTGTTTCTTCTGTAGATGGCAGAAAAAGTTTTTTTTTGTCTAGTAATATGGATTTTTTTGTATCATTCCCATATCGTCGAAATTTGAGTTGATTTTGTAGGTCTTTAGAGGAGTGCCAGGTGTTCCAGGCACTACTTCTTTGGATGATCTTTAGTCTGCTTTCCTTAGTGAGCCAGGGGCAAATTTTGTTTTAATTATAATAGAGCGTGCAGGTGCATGGTTGTCAAGGATGGCCAGGAATGTGTTATTAAAGTGTGTTACAGCCTCATCTAATGGTAGTTGTTTTAGAATTGACCAATTGCAAAATTTAAGTTCTTCTAAGAATTTATTAAGGTTGAGGTTTTTGTTATTTCTCATTGTTTTATAGGTGGGTAGATGTGGACATTCAACTTTATGCCTAATAGTATACATTAAGAAATGATCACTTAGATCTTCAGGGAGAGTACCTGAATTTTACATGTGGTAGGGGATATTAATTAGTATCCAGTCCAGGATACTTTCTTTATTGTTAGGCTTGCTGATCCTAGTAGGGGAGGTTATAGTTTGTGTAAAACCATGTAGGTTTACGTGGGTGGTTGGGGTGTCTGCAGTGCAGGTATTCCAATCTATATTGAGGTCACCTAGAACAATTGCCTCTTGGGAGTAGGAATTGGAAAGCCAGTAGAGTATGTCTTCTAGAGTCCCTGAGCTATTGCCAGTGGGACTATAGACACATACTATGTTTATACAGTATGTTTATACATTTGTTTTTATTTATTTGTGATTTGGAAATCATAATTTCTGCTTTGTTAACTATAGGTGGTTGAAGGTTGTCTAGAGTAGCATTTAGGGTGATTTTATAGAGAACAGCAACACCTCCCCCTTTCCTGGTAGTACAATCTAGCCTGAGTACATTATACCCTGGAGGTAGAATTTCATTATCTGGTGTATTTGGTTTTAACCATGTTTCGGTGAGACAAAGTACGTCGGGGGAGTACGTTGTCAAGAGGGCATGGAGGTTGTGGACCTTATTATTGATGCTTCTAATGTTTAAGTGGCAGGTCAATAGTGTGTTGGGGGGTCTATTTAGGCTTTCTCTTATGTTTGGGCTGTCATGATTAGAGTTAGTGTTGTCTGGGGATGGTGGCCCAGGGTTGGGGTGGATATCTCCATCAATAGTAAGGGTGTGGGTCAAACTAGCTATGAGCTTTAGAAATTTATTAATCAGTTTTTGGTAGTATTTAGTTTTGGTATTAACATATCTGGGTATAACAGGGTGGGTGTTAGCAGGGGTAAAGGAGTGGCATCGATGGACATGAATGAGTGGACAGAATAGTTTGAGAGGACTGGGGTGGTAGCAAGGTATTTGGTTTGGTTGAATCCTATATGGGATTGGTTTTCATGGATGGTGAGAAAATAAAGGGTGAGTAGTAAAGGTAGGGTGTAGAGTAGAGGTGGTATTTTAGAAGACTTAGTAAGTATTAGAGACATAATGGGGGAATATACTCCTGGTAGGTAGGTAACCTAGGTGTAATAGTAGGTAGGGAGATGATAGTGGAAGGGGTGGGTTATAAAAGAATTCCTGTTAATGGTTGGCAAAGGAGGGGGAGGGTGTGTGGCTGAGGGGTTATAAATTCAGAGGTACTGGGGGCGGGTGGAATAGGGCCAGAGGGAGCCCGATGGGCCAGTGGAGCAGGACTTAACCACACCAGAGGAATCCTCAGAGCCTGTGATTAAACTAAGAGGCTTTTTTCTTGCTTTTTTACTTGCTTTAAATTCTAATCTGTGTTTTGTTTTTAAACACAGACAGCAACCTTAACCGTGCAATTTGCTAGAACTTTTTAGCATTAGGAGCCTTATTTAAGGGCTGGGAAGTTTGATGCTGTTGACCCAGTATGGCTGTATTAAACAGTTTAAGCAGAAAGACTTTAGAAAAAAATAGTAACCTTAGCTAAGTTTTTTTATTGAGGGTAGACTAGTGTGGCTATCTGTTTTTTTTTTTTTTTAATGGCCTACTGTATGCAGTCCTTCTAACTGTGCAAGCCTTTTCAAGGTGGGAGCTGTGAGAAGAGATAATACCTAATAATAGATATTTAGTGTTAGCTCATCAACAGAAATAGAACTATTGCAAAAAAAAATAATTGAAGAATGTTTCATGCCATATATAACACAACGCCTAAGAGAAAAAGCATAATCCTTAGATTAATAGTATACTGCACTGCCCTAAGAAACAGTTTCAAGTATTTGGTAGCTAAATAGAACAAGTAAGCAAGATATAGCATGTATAAGAAGAAGAAATGTTAATCATATAATTAAGCTAAGGGCAGACTCATATGCAGCTGTAGAGCAGGAATGTTCTGGAATAGCTTATCACCTCCAAAATCTTCAACCCTTCTGATATTGTAGAAATTTCACAATAGTTACAGATCAAAATAACTGTAATGAGTCCAAAAGGGACAGTGGACAGAATTGAATGTTTGTTAAACAGAGTTTGAGATGGCAGCCCTAAACTTTAACAATATGTCAATGTGAAGGCAAAGGTGACAGAAATGCAAATACAGATTGTACAGCAATACAAGGGACAAGTTTGCTTAACTTAAAATGTACCCTTAACACCAAGGCTTCATTTCTTGTAATGCTACAAAGAAATCTATTTTAGTTTAAGATGGGTAGGAGAGGTGTCTAGGTTAGTTAATAATAAAGACTGGCACTATGTAAATGCTATATAGAAATACTGTATTATACATAAGTAAAAGATGTAGTTGTTGCTTTCAGTAATTATTACAGAATTTAAAATATGTAGAATGTAAAAATGAAGAATGTCGAAAATATATAAGTACCTTCTCTGAAAATACAGCAGAGCTGTTGAAAAGTGAAATCAGCTTCTCTAATGTGCACATATATGCTGTGGCCTAAAATGTTACTTCAGGACAAAGGACGCATCACCTTGTTTCGTCTCTAACTCAACCCCCTCAACACAATACACACACCCCCATGCATGTGCGCATGCACGTGCACACACACACACACACACACACACACACACACACACACACACACACACACACACACACACACACACACACACACACACACTCACACACACACAAACACACACACACACACACACACCACACACATTGAAACTGATTTATATAGCTGTGGAAACAGGAAGCATTGCATTCAAAATGAAATCCAAATAGTAAATACACAATATGCCACTCTTTAACATTCAAAGTGAAGGTTTTAATTCAGTTGGTTTATTCCATGATAGACTGTATGAATGTGTTTTGGAATTCTTTTTCTCCTTCTTTTGGCTTTTCCCAGTTAGGGGTTGCCACAGGCAGATCACCTGTCCGCTCATGATTGGCAGTGGAGTTTTATGGTGTTGAGTTGCCAGCCCGGCGCCCAACCTTCCACAGAAGGCACACACACACACACACACACACACACACACACACACACACACACACACACACACACACACACACACACACACACACACACACACACACACACACACACACACCTAGCATCCACCTACAGCATGTCTTTGGGATGCGGGAGGAAACCAGACCACCTGGAGGAAACCCTCGCGACCACAGGGAGGACATGCAGACTCCGCACAGAAGGCGCCCCAGCTGAGTATCGAACCGGAGAACCTCTTGCTGTGAGGTGGCAATGCTAACTGCTGCAATACCGATGAATGTGTTTTGGAATTAACAGTCAGAAATTCATACCCTGTAGATGGAGATCTTCTACAAACCATTGTGATTTACTGAATCTTATTTAAGAAAAACATTTTATTAATTGTTTTTGAAAGTTTTGTGGCTAGTGTTTACATATTAGTATAGTGATGTTGTTGTACAAAAATAAACATTTGAGCTGTTTCCATCAATCTTATGAGCAATGATTGTTAAAATTATTGCTACCATGTAAATACATAACAATTGACGTATTTTAACGTAAAATAAGATTGTGTCCTTGGTATTCCATGCTGGTCTACATAGTGGTAACATTCATTGATACTGAAGGCATTTCATTAAACCTTACTGGATAATACTGTGTGTGTGTGTGTGTGTGTGTGTGTGTGTGTGTGTGTGTGTGTGTGTGTGTGTGTGTGTGTGTGTGTGTGTGTCTGTGCATGTCAGATAGACAGAGACAGAGAGAGAGAGCTGTTTTACGCACCGGTATGTACCCTGGCAAATGCATACATGGGTGTGGATATTGCATGCTGCATGTGTGCAAAGTAATGTTTGAAAAATTACAGATACTGCTGGCAAGATAGCACTGGAATGCATTTGGCTACAAACAATAACAAGACTTTAGGGGGCAGAGGTTATAAGTCTGCTCTGCAGCTTACAAGCATAGAATTATGGGAGCGGCATGAGTTGCCCTTTACCCAAGGCAGCATAGGGCATTTGTGAAATTCCAGTATGTAAATATTATTTCTTATCAGCATTGTCTGTATCATTGCCAATAAATACTTAGCAATGGTATGGTTTGTAATGCCAAGGTCCCTATCTCTTGCTTATAATTGTTTTTCATAGTTTTCTTGCTATAGTTGTAAAGTAAATTGGACCTTTATAGTCTCCAAGCAGTTTTGTCATCAAAACAGTGTGTTCTATTACTGTCACTAAGTAAATATGTTGGAATATACCTTGTACACCAGTTATTTATTTATTTGATTATTTATTTATTTATTAGCATGTAGTTACTAGGAACCCAATTTTAATGGAGTCCTGGGGAGAAAAGCTTCAAAAAACATTTTTTTGGAGAAATATTAAAAAAAAAATCAGGAAAGGCATACAAAACATTAAAAAACACTAGATTTCAAAAGAACAATTATATGCAAAACATGTTGTGGCAATAAAATCTATACAATCAACACTGATTTTGATGTTCACAAGAAGGGAAAAGTATTTTTTCAGTTATGTATCAGATAATATGTTGTTAGCAATATAAAGAATGGAAGCCAGTCTCATTAATAACTAAAGAAAATAACTTGAAAGAAATGTAACCTGTCAGCGTGACCCATAAATGAGGTTGTAGCCAGTCTGGATACAACTAAGATGCAGTACACCTTATCTGTAGTCAGCCTGGTAGTGGCAGCTTATACACAACAAGCAGCAAAAGCAACTAAATCCATCTTAATATAGCCTCAGAGTGCAGACTGAGTTGTCAGTGCTGGAGAAAGAAATAAAACTTCTGCAAGATGAAGCAGCAGAAAGAAAGAAAGAGCATGAGATTGAAATAAGGACAGGAAACGTTAGCATGAAATGGTCATGGCTCATGATGTGAAAAAAGAACAACTGCACATAAGACAACTGTTCCTTCTTCAAAGATTGCAGGAGTAAGAGAAGAAACAGCCTAGCGCCTGAAGCCAACGTCAGTACTAAACTGTTTCCTTAGTATAAGGATGGGGATTACTTTGAGAGTTTCATTTGAGCATCTCAAAAGTCTTGCAACTATTACTAGTTTGACAATGGAAATTGAGTGAGACTTCAATATTTTCTTCTTGTGGGAAAAACTGCATACTTTCAGCAAGCTGAATGACGAAGATAACCTCTGTTAATACAATGTGAAAAATGAAAAAAAGTGTTATTTTTTAAATTAAATTCTGAACTTTATAGAAAAAACTTTAAAGAACATAGGTGAAAGGTAGAGAACAGTGATAGAAATGTCAATACTGAAATAAAGACTACATTTACTAGGATATCAAGTGAATGTCAGCTTACTGTTTTAATAGATTAGTGAATGAATGTAGTATTATTACTTTTAAACTGCTGTGAGGCCTTTTGATGTGAAAACACTGTACTTTGAGAACATAATAAATTTGCTAACACTTTAAGTGTATAACACTGCTTACAAAATTGGGAAAAGGCTAATACTTTCTAGTCAGCAGAGCACAGCTACCCAAGTATTGTGTAGTGTGCACTATATATGGATATATGGGAAACAAGGGAGACATTCTACACTTCTACGTCAATTTCTTCAGGCAAAGCTGGAGACCATTTTCTTGATAACATGCCAGGGTCCTAGGATTAGATGTTTCTAATGTAACCAAGTGTACCATTTATACTTCAAATACCCACAAAGACAGGGTGGGGAAGCCATGTAAGGGAGTTAACAAAAGTAGGACACAGTAATGGTGGATGGTCTTGTATCTCTAGCTGTATGTAGTCACAATTACCTATCTTATCCTGGTAGAGAATAAAGGAAACTTTGCTTTGATTTAGATAAGATATAACTATTGTTGAACTTGCATTTAAGAAAGAGAAACACGTTGGACCATTATTTCTTAGACAGGAATATTCTTTGATCTGGAACTCCATTACATTTAAG
The DNA here is from genome assembly GCF_019279795.1 of Protopterus annectens. NCBI lineage: Eukaryota > Metazoa > Chordata > Ceratodontiformes > Protopteridae > Protopterus > Protopterus annectens. Next base: position 1,656,052,804 of record NC_056733.1, on the reverse strand, counting down.
GCCATAGAAGAGACACCTTTGCAGACAGTATTTTTCAGGAGTCATTTGGACCTCTACACAGCCCACACATTACACACACACACAACCAACCCCTCACCTATAACCAAAAGACAAACCATTCCCAGCTTACTTTTTAGGCCATCACTTTATCTCAAATAAAAAAAAAACTACTACAAAAACTGAAACCTTGCTCAACCTCAGCACACAGCCTCCCACCAGAATACATAATGCTTGCCACAGATGCAATAGCACTCATTGTTAGCATCTTAATTAATATATCCATAGCTGAATCACATATCACTAACCTATGGAAAGGATCAAATATTATCCCTTTACATAAGGGAGGCCACTCCACTGACATCACAAACTTTTGTGCTATTGGAATGCTGTCCCCCCTAAGATTAAACAACATTGTGTGCACCTCAGCTTCTCTTCCATCTTGCACACAACAACCTACTTTCCTACACTCAATACAGCTTTAGACCTGCACACAGTACCTCAACGGACTTATTGTCTTTCATGGACTCTGTCAACAAAGCCAGTCATACTGGCAAGCTAGCATCTGCAGTATTTATAGATTTGTCAAAAGCATTTGATGTGGTATCTCACCACTAAGAGGTCTATCCTCCTCTTAACTTCAGTGGTACTTAGCTGACAGGCAGCAAGCAATAAAATGTTAGGGCTCTATCTCCCCACATCACTCCACCCCAGCAGATGTACCTCAAGGATCCATCCTTGGCCCATTGCTATTTAATGTCTTCATAAATATCTTACATACATCCTCCTGTGAAGGCGCTCTAATACAATATGCAGATGAGCCCACCATCATCTGTGTATCAGACATACAAACTCATGTATAACACATAACACAACACGCTTTCTTTTCTATAGAAACATAGCTCTCTAATGCTGAATTCCTACTGAACCCAGTAAAGCACAATGCTCCTTTTCTTCACCCACAAACCCCATAGCTCCAACAAGACAAACTTCAAGATCTTTTCAGCCAACAATACTACAAAAATGGAATTGGTTCAGCATACCAAACTACTAGGTGTCAGAATTGACATTAATCTCAAGTCTGACTTACACATAAAAACACCAAAACCTAGGCCTGCTATTCAGGAATAAAAACGTCCTCACAGCAACTACCAAAATTAACTTTGCCAAAACCTAACTTTTGCCCTCGTTGTTATATGGGGCCCCAATTCTAACTAACTTACAGACCTTTGTAATAAAAAACTAGAAAGCTGCTATAACAAAATTGCCAAATTTTCCATAAACACAAGTCCTCTAGCTCATCACTATAAAGCCGTACATTCCCTAATACGGTTTGAACACCCATCCACTTCCAGTACACACAACTTACTACGGTATACAAAATTATTCACAACCCACTAGCTTATCCTGCTCTTAGCCCATTAATTAACTTTTATATTCCAAAGAAACATCTGAGATCTGAAGACAGACATCCCCTCACAACTTATAAACCTAACAAACCCCCCAAGACAAAGCTTTTACTCCTGTTCTGTGGCAGAACTATGTAACTCTCTTCCTTTAACTATCAAAACTGCTACTAACTTGCACTCCCTCAAAGCCCCTATACAAGAATACTTCAACAAAGCTTGGACTGGCTCATGTATGAGCCCAGGCTGAGGTACTCTTATACCTTTTTCTACCTCTACTCTCTCTGTCCCCACTACTAACTTACCCTAATTCCCCTTCCTCTACACATATTTCCCTGAGGTTACACTCATACCTTTTCCACATCCATTATCCTATTCTTCTTTACTCGTACTATGGTATGTCTTCACCAGTATAATCTATTATCATATTTCATGACATCTAGAATATTATTCATCTTTATGACAATCATCTATTATGTAAATATTGCTGCATCTTCCTATTATCAGGCTTTCTATATAATTTATCCTTGAGCACTATGACTTTATGTCTGTTGACTTTTTAGTCTGACAAACTAATGTGTACTTTTTCAAATTTTGTGCTTGAATGTTGTGACTATTATATCTGTTAAGTTCTCTTTCTGACAAACTAATGTGCTGTTTTCATATTTTTGCTTGAGTGTTATGTCTTTATTAGGTCTGTCTAGTTTTTCATTCATTTATTTGGAGATTTTCTCCCAAGGCCTCTGCTGAAAATGGGTATCTCATGAACCAGTTGGACTTTTCCAGTAAACAAATGTCAAGTAAATAAATAAATAAATGCATAACAAATAGAATAATAGAGAGTTTATTACTTTGGTGAAGACCATGCTGACAACATGCAATCAGTAGTTTACTAGTATTTTATCAATCTCTTCTTTCCACAAAAAGGCATGGCACAGTAATCCGTAGTTTTTCACTGATACAGTCTGAGGGGGGAGGGCAAGAATTAATTCATGATTAGTGGAGGATACACTCAAATCCCACAAAGAATCTGATATGGACTATGTGCTGAACCTCATAAATAAAATAAAGAGCTCTTGGGTTTGGAGGAAGAGATCCCATCACAAGTGCAACAGCCAAATTAAGTCTAGTGTACTTGAACAAAGTCAGCTAAAGAGTATGAACTCAGGCAAAAGGTTATGGTGCATATCTCTGTTCACAGGAATAAGCATCATGGAAGGGTTCCTTCACTTTTATGAGGAAGAAGGTAAGCTATGTTAATGTTGTGGTACGGCTGTCAGTCAGGTGACAGAAATGTATACTCTGCCATGTTAATACTCAGAAGCCCTTTTCTGATAGAGAACTACACTAGTACATAGTACAAGAAACATGTTCCATAAAAAATCAGACTAGGTCTAGCGGTAGATGTCCTCCTTGAGGATATAGCCAACACTTCACTGGATGAGGTAGTTCTGTCTAAGGAGGTAACTCCTATCATGTCTAAGGGAATTGAGCTATTCTTCAAAAACTTGGAGACAGATTATTTTATAAGCTAGGCTATAACCAAATTGTACAGCATCTTGTAGGCACAGGAATATAATGAAAAATCAGACAGGCTTCTTACATGGTAGCTAAGGAATTCATATGATCAGTTTTGGGCTCATTGCAAGTGCTACGTGGAGAGTTTTGGTTAATATCAAAGACTGAAATAAATCAAATTTGATGAACTTCAGTCATAGTTTGACTTAAGAATGGGTTCATTCTCATCATGGTACAAGAAACCCAAAAGATGTGGAGAAATTAAGATGAGGGATGGATTGTCAAGCTGTGGCACTGTCTTTTCAAATTTCAAATAAGTAACTTTCCATTTGTCCCACTGCCTCTTAGAAACAACTTTAAGGAATTATGACATGTCATTACTTAGCATACAGGTATGGTCAATGCTTCTGGATAACCCACACAATTCCCAAACATTCCTTTTCAATAGCTGAATATGATTCTTCCCTTCGCTATAGTCTGGGACTAACATATAGTAATGAATGCTTCCCTCTCTCTTTGAGGACACCTAGCTAAGTAAAGTCTTCAGTTTGCCATTTGAATTACCTATCTTTAAAATAATTTCTGAATATAATAAGGACTTGTTAGGACAAAGGGTCATCTCAAAGCCAACTTGAGTTTTTTGAATTCCTGCTCATGAGCAGGAACTCAATTATCATTATTGTACTTGTTGTTTTGAGAAAGTTTCATGAGAGCAGTGACACTGGTAAAACAGTGAGGGACATTCCTTCTCTAATACCCAGTGTCATGAGGTATAGCATAACATGGTTTTTCAGAACATGGCTGGGGAAAGCCTTTGGTTGTTTTTGTTTGAACTTTGTAACAATCTATCAACCTCCAGATAAGATATTCTGTCCTTATAGTCCTTCGCTCCATCTTTAGTATGTTTATTACCTCTCTTTCATATTGTGTGTTACCTGTGAGGCCTAGCTAAAGCATCACCTTTGCAAGCTAGAGAAGAGTCTCTATCTCCAAGTAGAATGCAGTCCACCGGAATCTGAAAATCTGCTATGGCATTGGTCAACAAAAGTGAAATTATGATTGAATCATGCAATCCAAACAGCGTGACAAAAGCTGAATGTTTTTTGGTGCAATCATAAAGGGTCACCATACATGACCCATAGGTCAGTAGTGGTTAGATTCTTAGGCCCATCCATCTGCTGTAACATTTCCTCTATTCTCTTGATATAATACACATCTTTTTCTTCAGTGTGACTATTTAATTTTCTATATTCTACAAAAACTCTACTGCTACCAATCTATTTTTAGCATCTCCATCACCACAAGTGAGGCATAGGAATTTCTGGATTCTTGGACTAACACCAGAACAAACTTCTCCTGCAGCTTTTCCTACCTGATCATGTATCAGTAGTATAACTAAATACGAATGTAAATTCTTTTTTTACAAGACCCATTGCTCCTATCACTGTTGCAACTGTTTTTGTATCCTTCTTCTATATTGCCATCATTTCTGCCTGCAAATCCTGGTATTATATTATTTTGTGTCTCTCTGTACTTAAGGCACTGTAATCACTTGGTGTAGCAAGATCAATGATCAATTCTACTTTTGTCGTCTTTTCATGGACTATTATATCTAATTTTCTCAAATCTATTTTCTGAACTGTTGGCAATGGATGATCTTATGTGATATAAATGTCATCATTCTCTATTAATGCTTTGTGGCCCATGTTTCCAGTGCTTCTCAGCTACTTCATTATTGTAGTGTTTGCACAATCCCCAATGCAACAGTCTTGCCACATTATTATGTTTTCTGTGTACAGGCCTTCTGCCATTAGTGTATCACACCCAGCAACAAGATGTGTGACTGTTTCCAGTTCTGTTTCACAGAAGCAGCATTTGTCTTCTTCTCCCACTTATTCAATGGATTCTGTAAATGAGTGTGTATATAGTCGGACCTACTTCACATTGTCATAAGCTGACAATATCGAGTCTGATATTGTCGACACAACAATATCAAAAGTGAAGAACATCATGCAAGTAAACGGAAATCTCCGTTAGGGGAGATTTCCATTTACCTCAATGTATCCCAGGGATCACGTCAGTCGCCCTGCTAGACAGGGGTCCAGGGAAGTAAATAGTGTGGGAAGAAATAGCCAGGGAATTGTTATGGCTAGGCTTGTATAGGCCCTAGGGCTGATAGCCTAGTACCAGCCTATGAACCTATGAACCTAGTGTTGTCTCAGAGTTGGTATATTTAATTAGGGGGGTTGTGGGGGGTACAGGGGTGCTTGCCCCCCTGCCTACACCATTTAGTTTTTTTTCCTTATTCAATGTTTTACGTAATCGATCAATAAAGTTCGACCTTTATTGATTCAATTAAGCAAACTTTCGCTAACGTGATATAGATGCTATGAAGTCCACAATCCTGGGACACCAATATTAACCTTTCATCTTTTGGTTGAATTTCACCTCTCTTAACCATACCTTTGTCAGATCCTGATTGTCATGATGTTTTCCAGAAGATTTCTGCACTTGCAACTGTATTTATGCATTTTTAACATTTCTTGTCTTCTCTTCTCATCGTTTTCCTTATATTCTTTATTTTGTTTTTTTGACACATTCACTAGTTGCCTAATTTTTTTCTTCTTCTGGTTTGATTTCCATTCCCGCTTGACAAAATGCTTCTGTGAAACTAAGCAGGGAAGTCATCTTAGACTTCTTCTCCTCATGTTTTAAAACTTTCACTATGTCTGGATCAGGTGAAGTTGGCATATATGCATACAGTCTTACGATTGCAGATCTCTACATGTAAGAGCTTTGAGGAAGTTCCTATCTCCTTCAGTACGAGGAATATATAATCTTGGTATACATTGAATTTTATATATCATTTGATAAGCCTGAAACATTTTTTTTTTTTTGCTGTTTTCCTGTTCAACAGATCCAATCCCATTTGGGACCAATCAATCACACCAAAACCGTAAGTTAGAACAGGAAGAACAAACTGATTCATAGCTTGGACTTTGTTCCTACATGTAAGAACTGTTTTCAGTATTACTGATATTTTCTCAGTGCTGCAGCTTTGCTGATTTAAATGTTGCTTTTGCACACTCATCAAGATCAAATAGCATTCTTATATCATCTGAAAAAGTTTTTCCAACTTGCAGTTTGCTTTCAGCTCCTCACCTAATGAACTTTGCAGTTTTAAATCATCCACAAAAAAAAAAAGATGAGAAGCTTTTACACCGAGTTATTGCCTGTCAGTATATCTGATTCAGTTCCCTCTTCTTAATTTGAGAACCATTTCGTACTTTATACTTCAATGCATTTTATTATTCTCACAAATCTGTTATCGATATCATTTCCCACATGAGACGCACTGATTAACATTGTTGGTCCATATTTAAATAGCAATCTTTTTTTTTTGGCCTCATTACATGAGAACAGGGATAAACATATATATGTTTTATTAAGTTGTTTCACCTGAAAAAAATAATTTTCTAAAATTTGCACAGTTATTGTTAAATTTAAATACTATCTTTCTTCTTTTCTCTTCTACATTCTTTTTTTTCTGGGCCAGATGTAATTAATCAGAACAAAAAGAAAAGATATTTAAAAAGAATGTCAGACGATCTCTTTAAGTTATACTTATTTTAATAAATTCTTGTTATACACAATTCAAGATTTTATTCAAAACTTACTTAAGCCCTTGTATTTTTCTTTAGATCTTTGTAACTCTGATGAGGCGGTCAACCCTTAAATGTATTTTTTAATATGTTTGTGTTGCATCTCCTGTGGAGGAAGTTGAAGCTGCTTGACATCTACACAAAAGAAAAAAAAGACAAAGTTGTTTTAAAAATTATTTCTAGCTCTGTTCAAAGGGATTAACAAATAAATTTCTCTGTCCTATTTCCTTTAAAAATGATTTATTGCAACCCACTGAGTGAAGGTAACAGACATGTTTTAGCAACTTTTTTATGTGTCTTTCTAATATATAGCAGTATATAAGCTTATGTCTTAGATGAATTATTAGACTGGCATAAAGTAGGGGGACTGTTTTTGAATACATATCTTTAAATTAGGTTATCAGTATAGCACATGTTTTGTGCTGTTTTTTTTCTTTGCACCAATATTTTGCTCACAATGTGGTGTTTCAGCATTTTTCTATTTTGTTTTAGTTGATTTTTCATTGAATTGTTCTTTTGTTATTGGCTACATTCTTCATTAAAACATTATAGGAAAAAAGATTTATATTGGAAATGTCCTTGTAAATAAATGACTATGTCCACATGATGTGGGAATATCAACACACTAGGACTTTCTGATCTATAATTTTTTAATGTGCTGCCTAGGCTTCTAGACTGTATGTTTCATAGATAGATAATATTGGATTATAAATAGTAGAAGGTAAAACACAGAACCCTGTAGCTAATGAGTGTTTATGCAGGTAAACTAGTAAAGTTAAGACAATAGTCATAGCAAACACGTTTTTAAATTTTGGAAGATACTTTTTGAAGACTAAGAAACTGAAATGAATGTCAGTCCTAATCACTGCACGTGAGCATACGCCAAATGAGAAACAAAAAAAAATAATATTATCGAAGAACTCTTGAATGCACTTTGTTTATTTGTTCCTCTTAACAGCATACATACATAATAAGACTGCTGATTTGAATAACTGTTTAAGTTTCTTTTGCACATAACTTCACATTAGGGCTGCATTTTTGCTAATTAAACCTACATTGACTGTATTTGAATGCATATATTCTTAGCTTTTGTATAGCTGATCATTTAGGACTTTATTGTTCATTCACTCTAAAATTGTTAATGTTTGTGTAATTGCAGTGAATAATATTAATAGAAAATGATTATTTTGTATGTAATGCAAAGCTGCAAGTAATAATGTCTTAAAAGGATACTTACATATGATGGTTATACTGAGCCATGTTAAGCCATCATCTATGTTACAATAAAGTCTGGTTTTAAAAAGAAGTCAGTGCTTTCTTCTTCTTCTTCTTCTTCTTTTTAATAGTTTTGGCATGCTTGGACTGCGATGGTATAGTTAACTAGGCTATTAATACACTGTAATTCTTCCATTATGTTTTGCATGGGTGATGTGATGAAGGCAGGAACAACTCAGATGACTCTTGGACTTGTCAGTAAGACCTTGGTGGTAATCATTCATGACAATGTACATAGCGACTTCTCTCCTTGTAAAATATAATACTCAGACAATAGAATGTAGTCACACTGCATCGTCTGTAAGCAGCTGTGTTACCCCTGTTATTATTATTATTATTATTATTATTATTATTATTATTATTATTATTACGCAATGTGTTTTGTCCCTATCATTGTGGACAGTATTTCTGCTCCTCTATACCAACTAACCTTGCCATTCCTTTTCCTGTGCCACTGTGGCTCGCCATAAGCCTGTTTCTCTAGAGTACCTTGCACAACCTTTGACAACATTGAGAGGCTTTTGTATGTCACTGCCATAGTTCACTGACAGAACTCAGTATATGCATCTGCTTTATATCACAACTGATTTTGATATGGGAAGTAGTAAAGGAAGTAAGAGCATTTGTTGAACCAACATTTTAATTGCTTTTCCCATGCAGCAAACGTAGGACATAGTTGCTTTTGTTATGCAGTCAAACTCACTTTGGTTTATGCAATACTACCAATAAACTTCAGAGATTCTGAAGGATGATAGGAAATAAATTAACAGAACTTTCAGAATGCTGTTTTTGGAAAGAATTGCACATCCATAGAAAGGGCTACCACTGTCTTTGTTGGAAAGTAAATCGATGCAAGCATTCAAAAAAGGATGAGACAACTGGAAAAATAGCGAGGGAGTAGATATGGAAGGAGATGATTTAAAATATTCAATGCAATGAATAGCAAATATTCATATATTTATTTATTTCTTCTGTGTTTAAGTAATTGTACATATTCAGTAGACTTACTCGAGTCTACATGTCTTGGAACACAATTTCCCAGCAAACTGAATCTGACATAGCGAGATACACAAATGCATCAAGCACGTGCAATCATGACTGCATAGCTTGAGGAAAAAAAAAACATAAAAAAATTGCATTTCATATTGCGCCACCATGTTTACTTAAAATAAAATAAATAACCCTTTATAAAATGTGCTATAATGTTAAAAGATTTTTAGTTTAGGTCATTAATGCAGTTCTGCAGATTTTAGAGTCAGGGATAGTGAACTACCATTAAGGCAATTAATATAGATTTTAGAGGCAGAGATGGTGGAAGTGACTTGGAGTTCATAGAGTACAAACAGCAAATAATTTTGAAAACTTGCAAAATATCAGTACTAAATAAAAATCTGAATTTTAAGAATACACTATAAATGAAACCCTTTAAGCATTAATATTCATATGGCTGCTGTTATCAAACTTTGAAGTTTTGCATATATTGTTGGTTTGACAATTGATCATGTTACCTTGCTCTCAAGGGTTGGTTGTTAATTACTTTTTATTTGAAGGTATATAAATATAATCTGATCATTTTTAATATTGTATCAGTATAAAACGTCTCCACTGAACAGACCAAAATGCTTAAAATGTTTTAACATCTATTTTTTTTTACTGAAATAAGTATTTGAAGCTTTACATTTGAATATTACAGTTCATTTTACTTTAAATAAGGAAATCTGAAATATTTCTAAAAATGGGAGACAGTGTTTGAATATTTTAATTACATATTTCTAGTCTATTGAAGGAAGGATGTGTACTGTATCCTTAATGAAAACAGCACTGTATTTGTGTCACTGATTTTACTATGTTTTTGTTTTACAGAGCTAAAGTTCATTCAGATTGAACCAAATGTATGATAGCTAGTGAAACAATTTTGAGGAAAAAATGGTATTTTGTGACCTTTGTCATATAGCAATTGATAGACTGTGATGTCAGCTGTACATGCAAATGCAAAACCTTTGTTAAAATACTGTACTTTTCCACATATCACAAAACCTTATGTTGTCATAAAATACATACATGTATTTGTTGACTTGACACTAAGTGATATTTTCACTAGCCACCTCTAAGTAACATATCTGGATATCTCACTTTATTTCAGTCTTTTTTAAGAATGTAAATAAAACTAAACTGTTCTTCAGATGGCAGTTCTTGTCAAAGTGTATACTGTTACAGAAAATGAAACCCAGCATTAAGGGAATTTGTAAGTGGAATCCTTCAACATGCTTTTATATATTCAGAGTGACTAGAGAACACAAAAGGTTCAATATAATGTAATTTAAAAGATGCACTTTCAGGCAGGAATAGAAATCAGGAAAAAACAGACAGACACGCGCGCACACACACACACACACACACACACACACACACACACACACACACACACACACACACACACACACACACACACACACACACATACACACATGCGCATGCGCATACACACACACACACACACACACACACACACACACACACACACACACACACACACACACACACACATACATACACACATACACACCCACACATACACATACATGCACATAGCATATGGGCACACGCACACACACACACACACACACACACACACACACACACACACACACACACACACACACACACACACATACACACCCACACATACACACACACATACATACATTCACATAGCATATGGGCACAAGCACACACACATGCATGCATGGACACACACACACACACACACACACACACACACACACACACACACACACACACACACACAAGAAAGCACAGGCACCCACATATGTATGAACTCTGCAGAAGTAAATGGAAGCATTTTGTAGGAGGCAGACAACATATTGGTTTAAACCCTCAAGTGGGATCACAAGTTCTACACATTTTATATAGAAGCTATTTCCTTTTTTTCCATTTTAAATTAAATATTCATAAATGAATGCTGAGTGCATTATATTGTACTCTCTATAGCCATTCAGAGGCTTTCCTACATGCAGTTATTCCCCTGGTACTGTCCTCCATTCTCTCTCAAGTAGTATCATTTTCACTGCGTGTCTTTACCCATCCCCACAGCTCTCATATGTCATCATTGTGTCCAGGGAGATTCATCTGAAATTATATCCAGTCTACCGAAAACACAGCAGGTTCCTTAAATAGCATTTGACCTAGAAGGTTTTTTGCTCTCTTGGCACATTATTTTAGGGGAAAAAAGGTTTATGCAGGGCAATAATTATTGATCTGATAAATGCAGTTTGCAAAAAGTTTAACCTTTAAGTGAACCAGACACATCAACTACGTAATGTGATAAAATGCCATTAAGGATAAGATGTGCAGCTTTGCTGATCACAGGAACTGTGGAGTGTCTGGCTGTATTGAGACAGAGTGTGATTAACAGTATAATGCTGCATTACTTTTCTGAATTTAAAACTGACTATATGCAACATTAATTTTAGTAAAATGGAAGGAAAATTAAACTCTAGTAAGTACTTTTAGGCAAATATAAATATTGAAGCAAAGCTGCTTTGAAGCATGACTGTTTGCAAACTGAGGTCCCCAGTGCAGGATTAAAAGGTTTCATACTTTTTATGTATTTAACAATAAAAGATTCGGTACAATTTTACATAAGATTTTTTTTTAAACTTTTTATTTGATTTTAAAACAAAACAATAATAATTTACACAATAATTACTTAACAATTTCATGAAACTATGTACATTCTGTTTACAAAGTCGATAACAAAATAAATTCAAAACATTAATAATATAATTAATACTTTTCTAGTAATCTTTGTAATTTTTCCCAAACTAATAATTTATATGTCACATTTTTAATTCACATTCTTATAGTAAGTATTTCATTATTCCATACTGATTTTGCTAAACAGATAAATTCATTATTGAATGAGATAGTAGTCTTTGTTTTCCAGTTTTGTTTTAATGGTGTTTCTAGCTATTGTAAATACTCCAAAGAAGAGGTATTTGTGATACTGAAATCATTTTAGATAGAGGTGCATTAAATAATATAAGAGTATGTCAGATGTTATACTTATCCAGCCACAAAGGTTTCTGAAGTCAGTCCAATATGGAAGAACTATTTTACAACCAATTATCTTATGTTGCAAATCAGCTTTTACATAAGATCTTAATGTTTATTTTATTTTGAAATTGTTAACTGGGGTAGAGCAATGACCCTATCATCCCCATTTCATTCTCAGCACAAAGACACACAATAGTTACATGACATTATCTACAGAGTTTATGGCAATATGCAGTATATACATATACTATATACAAAATTCATATCATAGTTGGCCTGAGGGAGTAAAGGCAATAAATAAATGACCTTATATAGAGAGTAAGTGAAAAAAATCCACAATATATACATGTTATATAGAGAGTGGTAATCAGCATGCTGATAGAATCACAGTTTAAAATGGAGTCAGAACAAGGTATGTAGACCGAAGAAGGGAATGAAGAGGTTAAGTTATATGACCAGGGATATAACAGTTATATTTTCCTAGAGTCTTGAAATGTGCTCTAATTTGTGAACAGAAAAAGGGGTGAGAGGAATAATCTTAAGAAAAGAAGGGAGATTCCCATGGTTTGGGACTAAGGACTGAGAAATCATGGTCTGTGCAGAAAAGTCTAATTTGGGGTGTTTAATAGACAGGACATGAATGGTTAAAATGTTTAAGGTTGTACTTTGGTATATCTTGGAATAGTTTGGAAGCTAGTGGATGGAAGTTGTCATTCCTGATAAGCTTAAATAGTTGAGACTCATGTAGGAAGTCATCAGGTTGTTTCACAGGTAGGCAGGTAGCCTTTTCAATGGTTTTGCAGTGATTGTTTTTTCCACGGAGAGTGGGTGATGGATCTGCAAATGGCATAAAAAATAGACTGAATGATAGATTTTTTTAGAAGTGGCAGCAGTTAGCAGGAAACAGTATTCTAGCTGAGCCAGTAAGATACCTTTACCACTGGCATTTGTACAGGGTCCAGAAAGAAAAGGGTATATCTTATTAGCCTAGAATAGGAGAGAATTGATTTTCTTATATGTGTAGTCAGGGTGGAGATGGAAATTTATGAAGGGTTCAAACCAAATCCTTAGGTATTTGAATGAAGTAGGATTTTCAATAGTTATTAAGATGACTGAGGACTTTTAGAGGCCTGGATATAGGAGTGAGTTTTTGCTTAGTGCCAGAAAGCATTGTTTTTATTTTAGTGGAGTTTAGTAGTATTTTTTTTTATCACTGACCCATTGAATAAGGCCATGCAAATCAACCTGAAGTTGAAGTTCAAGAGAAAAGACAGTATGGCTGGAGCAAAATAGAGCCATGTGATTAGCATAAGGCAGGAGATGACGATAGGGTGAGGCAAAAGGAAGTTTGTTAATGAAGACAGAAGAGAGGACAGGTGCCAGAATGGTTCCTTGAGGGACACCTTTTCCTGAAAAGAGACTGAGATTAATGAGTTGAAATTAGCATATCAGTGGTGGTTAGAGAGGCAATTTTTGAACCAGGGCAGTGTGTCAGCAGTAATGTCTATTTCAGCAAGATAGTCTAGGAGATTTGAGTGACTGACAAGATCAAAGCTCTGGTGAGGTTAATAAAAATTGCACCAGTAATTAGGATTTTGCCCATTCCAAGAAGGATGTTATTGCTGAGCATGTAGATAGCGATTGAAGAACTACAACCAGACCAAAAGCCATACCACTTTTGAGACAGAAGCTAGCATTGTTTGATTTATTGTCTGAGCTGCAAATAAAGTAATTTTTTCAGAATCTTTCCTAAGGTAGGGATAATAGAAAGAGCCAAAAATCTGATGGACTCTAGGGATTGAGTTTTTAGGGAATGATTTTACAATGGTATTCTTCCAGATATTAGGCATAAAAGAGTAATACACAGGTTGTGGATGTGCTCCAGTGGGGTTACAGTGTCTCCTCTGCATTGATAAATAAGCTATGGGTGAAGGCTGTCAGTACCATGGGGGCTATAAAGTTTAATCCATTAAAGCAGATGGTAAATGTCTTTGGATGTGATCATTCTGAAGTAGAATGTAGGGATGTATGGAGTGCAAGATAAAGTTTAGGATTGGCTAGAGAGAGGGGGCCAGAAAGGTTGTGGAAATGAGAAAGGAAATTAGAGGAAGAAAATTAAGAGGCTCTAGAATTCATGAAGGGAAGGCTGTTCCATCAGATTAGTGAGGCTTGGTATGATTTCATCAGTTGAGTTTTATGGTGTATAACTTGTTTGTGTGTAGTACTGCCTGTTCATAGTAGATGGAGGTTCTTGCCAAGAATGTCATGCCTTATCTTTGACTTGTAGAACATCTTTAAACTTATAGTTTAACCAGCTGTTAGTTTTAGGTTTATATAGATGTTGGAATACTGAGAAACATGAGTTTTGCAGGTCAGTTAATATAGAGGTGACTAGTTCTGCAGCAGTGTTAGGGTCAAATGAGTTCAAAAGTGATGAGTAGTCACTTAAGGAGATGGTGGATTAAAGTTTAGTAGTATTATTCTGTGATTTATTACAGAAAGATATGAGCTTTTGGGGTATGTTTTAAAGCAATTTACTAATTAACTGCATGCATTTCATTATTGTTTAACTGTATTTCATTGTTATTTACTGCATTTCATTACTGTTTAACTGTATTTTTTACACCGTGAGCTCTTTTTTGTTTATAAATGGTTAATCTGTGCTTTTCTGTAAGTTTTACTGTGTTCTTAACCCTTAAATTGACTAGCATAATATGGATACAGATTTTCTGCATCCAGAGCTGTTTGTTTTTACCTTCTGTGTTTCTGGAAACCATCTAGTGTTTGCCTTCTGTGTTTCTGGAAGCCATCTTGTGTTGGTAGGGGCCTATCTTCTCTGCTAGTGAGAGTAGCAGGGCTGCCTGGACCTTGTCTGCCACAGGCTGATTGGTAAGGAAAGCAGGGGCTAGCAGAATTGGCTAGATTTCTGTTATGAGAATCTACTATTTTTGTGTTATTTAAACCCCACATTTGAGATGGTTTGGGCTTGTTTGAACCAGGTTCTGCTGAGGTGCATCATCTCTTGGACATTTTTACAAAATTCCCGAGGCTCCAAGACCAATCTAAGTGCTTTTTCATTTAGTTTTACTTATTTTATTGCATTTGCACTTACCTATCTTTTTATCTCTGCCTTTTAGCTAATTTATCATACTTGCACTGTTTTAAAGCAAGTTACTGATTAATTGTATTTCATTACTGTTTAACTGTATTTCATTGCTATTTACTGCAATTCATTATTGTTTAACAGCATTTTATTGCATTTCATTGCATTTTAATTGCAGTCTACCATACTTCAAGTTCTGCTCTTGTTTTTAAGTGGTTAATCTGTGCTTTTCTGTGAGCTTTACTGTGTTCTTAACCCTTAAACTGAGTACCATATTCTGGATACAGGTTTGCTGCATCCAGAGCTGTTGATTTTGCCTTCTGTATTTCTGGCAGCCATCTTGGCACAAGCTGATTGATAAAGAGAGCAGGGGCTAGCAGGATTAGCTAGATTTCTGTGTTACTAGCATCTTCTAATTTTTGTGGTATTTAAACCCCATGTTTGAGCTGGTTTGGGATTGTTTGCAGGTTGCACACCACAGCTGCACTTTAACCCATTGTGAGGTAGTTCAGCTACAAATTCTCCCAAAGTAGCACTTGTGTGATCACATAGTAGTACTCATATTAAATATTTCAGCCTTTACCCCCTTAGCTCTCTATGGCCTCTCTCCCTCAGATTCTGACAAATATGTATGGACAATTTTGTATGGTTTCTCCTGCCAGTCTGATTGATATGGGCATCCTGAGACAATGTAGCAACTGCCTTGTGTACACGAACAGCCTTCTACTACTACTGGGAGATGCAATTACATTAAGAATCTAGAGTCTATGCTCTCTCCCTCACAAGCCAGTATATCTGGCACTGAGAAGGTTGTCAACACAAACACCACACCTTAAACATCACCCACACCTACACAACACACACCCACATATGCGGAGTCCTCAACAAAAACATATTTAAAAAAGAGACCTTCATGGCAAAAACACACATGAGCTCCCCAGCCCACTACACCACATACCACATATATTCCACCCACCTATGCCTCACAGCCACTAAGGCCTAACCATAAACCCAACATATTAGTCATAGGAGACTCCATTGTGAGACATGCAGATGTGTCCTTCACCAGGGTGGATAAGGAGAAAGCCATGGTTAGTTGTTTGTCAGGTGCGTGACTCACCATTCACTCAAGTCTCTCAATAACAGGTACTGTTATGACTCTGTCATAGTCCATGTTGGTGTGAAAGACTTGAGATGTACCTCCCAGGACTGTATGAATAGAGGCATGATCAAGCTGGCTGAATATGTGTCCCAGGTAGGTACGTCCCTAGCCTTAAGCAGCATTCTGTCATTACCCAGAATGATGCCTCAATGCTAACAGAAAATGATTGATTTTTAATAATTGGATTAGTTTCTGGTGTCATTCCATGGGGATCCAATACCTGACAGCCTGGGAGAACATGATCGACAGACCACAATGGTTTGCCAGAGGTGGCCTGCAACTGTTTCCCTTGGGCTTCAGGCTTCTGGCAAAGGCTCTTCCCTTCCCTATAGTGTCTTGTTTAGGCAATTCCATGAGGTCAAACCTACCAACATAAAAATTTCATAAAAATGCAAATTAAAGGTCATGCTACTAAGCGCTAGGAGTCTAAACATGATACTGCACTCATTGCAAGCATTCTTAACCTTGGAAGATGCTGACATTTGTGCAGTCACAGAAACCTGGAACAAGGCTGCGGAGAGCACCTCAGCCATACCAGGTTTCTCATCCTATCATACAGTCAGACCCCAAACCGTGGGAGCAAAGCAAAAGTAGGTGGAGTCTCAATATATATATTAAAGACATACATACCTCCAGGCTGGTCAAAAACAGGAGACACTCCAGGTGCAGTTAACCATTGACAAGACCACTATTCAAATCATAGCTAAATACAGGCCCCTATCTTTGACTCAAGATGCCCACTCTACCTATTTGGACCTCTTTGAATCTATCAAGATTCAATCCTTTACCGTGATCTTGGGTGAATTTAACTATCCAACAATACATTAGAAGAGCTACTCATGCCAAAATACAAATGCCCAGAGATTGCTTGATTTTGTCAGTGTAAATGCCTTGGACCAGCTGGTTGACTCCCCCACAAGAGGTGATAATATTTTGGACTTAGTATTAACCAACATGAGTAAACATGCAGCATCCCTACAGTGTCATCCTCCCTGGTAAGATCTGACCACAAAGCGGTAACATTTGAAGTCAGCATCTCCTCTGACCCCTGCTTGCTAGAGCCAAACATAAAAACTTCTACAAAACTGATTACAATCTCCTCAGTGAAAGTATAAACAGTTTCACAGCCCCTACCCCCTCCATAGGAACTGGCACAAATGTCCAAACCTACACCAAAGTACTATACAAGCATTTATATAGCTGCACGGAATCAAGAATACCCAACAGGACAAAATCCTCCTCCTCAAGGAAGAGTAAACCTGTCTGATGGACATCTGCAAAAAATAAACTCTATAATAAAAGGAAAAAAATTGCTGTCCACGACCAAGATGGAGCAGGTGCTTCTCCTTAGCCTGAATAAGCACATACGATCAATAGTGAAATCCTCCAAAGCAAACTTCAGGTCCAAACTAGGCACATCTACTAAAGACAATCATAAGGCCTTCTTCAGATATGTCTGGAGTCTCAAAAAAACAGTCAGATCTGCTCAGAGCTGGTGGTCAAGGACACCACATACACAAATGCTGTAGCTATATTCAATCTGCTGGCAGACAGGTTCTATAAAAACTTCACCCCTCTGCTCCCCCAGCAGTAAATCAGGACATCCCCAGCACCTGCACCTCTCAACTTATCTCTAGGGAGCAAGTCATCACTGCCTCTCAAAGACAAAAAAAGGAACTTACAGCACCATTAGGCACCCTATTCCACCACCTGTCATCCCTTTTCACAAAGGTGAAACATCCACTGATACAGGAAATTATAGACCCATCAGCCTAAGAAGCCTGATCTGCAAGGCCATGGAATGGATTATCATGGAACTCATTAACAAGGACATTTTCGACCTGCAAACACCTGAGTCCACACAGTTTGGTTTCATCAAGGTGACGTCTTGACTTTGCCAAAGCCTTCAATTCTATACCCCTCTCGGGTATAATTGATAAACTCTCTCAACCAGACATCAATTGGTATGTTACCTGACGGTTAACAAACTGGCTTACTGATAGAACCCACCTAGTCAAAATAGGGGAAGCCACCTGAAGCAGTAGCCCTGTAACAAGTGGTGTACCCCAGGGATTGATGTTGGTCATCTGTTGTTTGGGATATAATTTTCTAAGGTGCAGGCTAAAACCAGTGAGGCTATGACTGACCAAGTTTGCTGATGACTGCAAGCTGGGAGCTGTCATCAATTCCCCTAGTGATGTGGACATCCTCAAAGAGGGTCACTCCCAAACAAATGACTGGTGCCAGAAACATGGGCTCAAACTGAATGCCAAAAAATGCATCATCATCTCCTTTGGGGAGAGTGACGCTCCCCAAAATGATCACACTAATAATGAGATCCTAAGCATGCAATCAGTTGTGCAGGACTTGGGCACCAAGACTGATAGCAAACTGACTTTTGACCACCATATTGCCTAAGTTGTATGGAAAGTTTTCAACATGACCCACCATATTAGCAATGGTACCTCATCCAGGTACAAGGAGGTCATAACATCCCTGTATTCTTCCTTTATAAGACCCATTATTGAGTACAGCACCCCTTTCAGCATGTAACTCACAAAGCACAAGCAGCACAAGCAGCAGCTGGACAGACCACAGAGGTTCCTCACCAGGAGAATCCAGGGCTTCAAATATCTACCCTACACAGTTAGACTAAAAGCCCTCTCCCTCTACTCAGTCTCATACAGACTCCTCAGAGGTGACCTCTGTCTCGCATACAAAGCAATTTCAGACCCTGCCTTGATGAGACTCCTGCATATCCGCAAGTCAAGCTCCACTCGAATAACCCACATGTGTGACGTCAAACTGGTCTGTGACATCAATAGGACTTGTTGGTGGGACAGATTTGTGTCCCAGACCCTCTCCCTTCTGTGGAATAGGCTCCCTCTCCTTGTCAGGCAGAGTGCCTCATTAACCCTTTGTAAGCACAACCTGGATAACTGGATGGGGAACAGAAAATACACCCTTGGGATTCCACCTATGTCCCTGCTGGACAGGGGCATCGGGTGCTGGCTTGTTGGAACATGGGTTAAATTCTTGGCTAGGCTTGTAAGAGCCTCAGGGCCAATAGCTTAGTAACTTTGTATGATCCTATGATCTTATGTTTGTATATGGATGATGGATATGAAAACTAGTATGGCAGTGGTCGCTGAAGTTGGTTGATGGATGCTGATGTTTGAGATAAGAAAAGGGTTGTTGGTTATCTCAGTCACTACAATGAAACCCTGGAGGTTTGTACTCTTAACTCCTTATATTAGCATCTAGAGCTTTTTTTTTTTAAATCTAGTTATAACCCCAAATTTCAAACTAATGTTCATATCTGTACAGCCATAAGGGTTAGTAAAGAAATATAAATGGCAAACTGTTCAGCACAAACAAATCTTTACACTGCTATTGTTCATTAGCTTTTAAGTCTTATACTCTATTTTTCAAGTCCTAATAAGCACAGTAACTACTAATTTTCTAATATTTTGAAAACAATTTACAATATCTCATTAACCATAAAAGCTGAACACATACTGCCACAGTATTTTGTCTGTTCTTTTTTGAGCTTTCTTATGACACTAAACAATAAAGTCTCAGTTACATGGTAACTGAGGTATTTAGAAAAAATATGAAAATTATGACAGTATGAAAATATAGTATATTATCAACAATTAATACCTCTTAAGTAGCACTACAAGTTAAAGATCAGTGCAGTTGGATTGTACATCATGTAAGCTTTAAGATGAACTCTTTTCATATCTTGCACATAGCATGGTTTTATAATTATTAATGCTAATATAAACAGGCTATATTTGACACCAAGAGGCATCGGTAGGACGCAATTGCAGAACCTCCTGGAGATTTCACTAGGCTGTAAAGAGTTAATGTGAGTTCTAGGAGAGATTGCTGGATTGAGACTTAGTCTAGTACATTGAGATATAAGCTGGGTGAGACTGAAATGAATTAGAAGAGCATTCAATTCATTGGAAATATGACCAAACAGACTGAGACTCAAGTTCAAGCTTTATAAGATTTTTGATATTATTTTTGGAGGAAGTAATTTCTTTTAGTAGGTTATTTATTATGGGGATTGACGAGGTTGGAGGTAAATATGCTGCAACAAGATGTACTATGGGATTTTGTGGGAGGGAATAGATACAAGTAGTCAGTTAGAATAATTGTTTGTGTTAATGTTTCCTTGACCAAGTAGTTGGACATTTAAGTGAGACTTGAACAGAAGGAGAATTCCACCTCCTCGTCTTGTGCTGGTCTGTGGTCAAAAAAGTAGCTATAAATAGGGAAAATTATACAAAGAAGGTCTGTTAGCCTTAGCACAGGATTCTGTGATAGCAACTAAATCAGGATTATGTAAGAAAATGAAGCCATTAAGCTGGTCAGTTTTATTTTTTTTAATATGCACATTAATTAAGATACAGTGAAGTGGAGACGGACATGGGTTAATTTTAATATTACCTCGAAGAGGCAGTAAGAGTAAGACTGGTGAATGTTTTAGAGATGTTTAGTCAGATGCAGGAGTAGATATATATATATATATATATATATATATATATATATATATATATATATATATAAGGAGTAATTAACTGAAGTAGTTGGAGTGATAAGTGTGGTAGGATATTGTAATGGGTATAAAATGGAGAATATGTATAGGCTACTTAACTTTGAATGATAAGAATACAGCATAGTAGTATGAAACAGAACTGGGTGAAATAAGAGAGGGGAGCACTTGAGAGAGTACATGATATGGTAGATATGGTTTGGAGGAATAATAATGGGTTTTAGCAGGAGGAACAAAAGTAGGTAAGTTAGGAGAAAAGTTGGAATAAATGATGTAAAGAAAAGAAAGATACATAATGTTGCATGTTAAAGATGGAAAGGAGAAAAAACTAGGTAATATGAATGTTAATAGTTGCTTGAGTATTTGAGAAGAAACTGAAATGTGTGTCTTTAAAGGGGTGGTATTATGCTAGAAGAAGTCACGGACAACACACCTACAGTGCAGGGTTATAATGCCTTCCACACATTTATACCAGCTACTTCACAGACGGGGACGAAAGGTGGTGTTGAAAGGAAGAAGTAAATGTTAGGAATTGGAGATGCCTATGAAGTTGAGGGTGTGAAGGGAGAAAAGTTAGTCATAAATCACAGAGTGTGAGTCAATCAGCCTGCACAGTCTCTCTAAGTAAAAACATTCACTGGTAAGCTGATATACAAGTTTAGCTTTATGTTCCAGAAAAAAATAACATAGAGAAATATTTTTAAGAATTAGAAATAATATTACTAAAAGAGTTAATTGATTAAATTAGAAGTGGGGGGGTGGGGGCTGAGCTTATTTCGTAGAAATAAATAGTTTGATTCAAACCAAGAAGCTTTCCAAACGCTTTTCAAGTGGAATGGAAAATAAACAAAGAGTGTAAATTGTCACTTGCAGTATTATAAGCCTTAGCATTGTCAGGCAGTAAGTAAACTATCTAGAACTTCCAATTGCATTTGAATCTACAAAACTGAAGGGCTGCAGCAGCTAGTACTTTTTGCAGTTATTTAATTATTTGTTGGACCCTGAGAAATGATGTTCATATCACTTTAAACCTAATGGTGTATTAGCTAGTTATTTGTGCATATCATTAAGGGCTGTTGGCAGAATAAAAAAGTATTATTATCTTTTGTGATCAGTCTACAAATACATTGTATTGTTGTGTCATTTGGGAAATGTAAAGCCATACTTTTTAATGGTGCACTAGGTAATGGGTCTTCCTGCTTCTAATCACAAATTAGTTGCTTTAGTTCACTCAATAGTACTCAAATCAATTTGTCTTGGAATGGATGTATTTTTTTGTTTAATTTTGATTTTGTTTCACACACAGTATGAGGGCAAATATAAAAACAAAACTGGTTATTAATTCATCTTAAGACATCACAGCTCAAAGGGAAAAAGAATATCCAGGACATTTTAAAGAAGAAAATGTTAGCTGTAATATCAAAATACCTGTGGTGGCACAACAGTGCAGTTTTATTGTTCTTACCTTAGAGTGTTTGGTTCTGCTCTTTTTTATTAGGTGGGGTGTCTTCTGCAGGACTCTGCACTCCTTTTTCCTAGTGTTTTTCCAGTTTTCATCCCTGATCTGAGTGACATGTAGGTAAATCAATACTCAACATTACCCATACATGTGCCTGCCATATGAATGAGTTGCATATGAGATCTGCAGTGGAATGGCATCGTACTTAATATTTGGCATGGACCTCTATTGTAATCATAGGTTCCAAACAACTTCATGGAAAAATACAGACATCCAGGAACTAGCTGGTAGTTAATTAACAAACCACTTCAATTAAATCACAACATCTGGCTATGCAAGTTATAATTGCCTGATATCTTACCTGAACTGTAGATTTGGGTTACTTAAAAGTACTGTGCATGAGGTAAATGATTGCAGTTATAAAGAATAAATATTTAACGTGGTATGCTATGCTATGCCATACCATGTTATTCTATGCTATTCTTTGCTACATTATGCTATAGACTAAAGGCATCACTTGGCATACAAATAAATATAAACTCTAGTAGGTGCATACACCACAGTTAGATGAAGAAAAAACAGCATAATTACAGATGTTAACTCTCTTCATTTTTTTACTTTTACTTTATTAACTCTGTACAGTACACTGCATTCATGTGCAATTCTCACACATGGTACAATACATCTCATCAGTGGTTGGCTGCTTGATTTCCTACCTTGTCCCTGTCTCCAACCCCTTGCTTTCCTTTTGGGTTCACCCGCTCTCCTTCCTCATGTTGCAATTTTCACTCTTGTAATATTTGAAGATCTCTTTCCATTGCTTTTTCATTTTTACCTCCACTCCTTTCCATATTCTAGTCTTTTTTTCTCATCATCTTCAAATGCAAATGAATCTCTGTTTCTATATTTTTTGTTACCTTCCAGTTTTGAGCAATGATGATTTTAACTTCAGTACTAAGCATTCTGATAATGGTAATTTTTCTGTCCTTCTTTTTTATTTCCAAATTCTGTCCTCTTTCTTTATGCTCCAAGTACAGAATTCTGAACTGTGATCTGCTTTCTTTTGAAATAATTCTCCCCAAATCTTCTGTGCCTGCTTCCAGATTTCATGTACCCACCCACAGCCCCAGAAAATGGCAGTATTCATATCTCTTTTTCCTTTCTGCCTTCCTTTTTTTATACTCATAAGGATTAGATACCATTTATGCAGTATTATCAGGCTTTGGTGTTCCATACGTCTGGCATGTGACTCACAGACCAAATTGCCTTCTGCCAGTATCCTCCATTTCCCTTCCATCCTTCTTCATTTTTCCCATTTATTTCTCTTTCTCATTCTTATTTTCTCTCTTCTTTAACATTATACCTTCTGTCCCTTAACACTTCTTAGATCTGTTCAGCCCTAACTCTTTCTTTTCCTCAAAGATGCCATCCTGTTTCCTTTTGCTTTTCCTACCTTCCTGCCTGTTCCTTTCTTCTGTTGCCCTATTGGTATTCTTTTTCTAGGTATCGATGACTACCAAGTAGTTCTACCCCTAGGCCTTTATTATTCTTTATATCCTCCACTGTTTTATATTTTCCTGTTACCCTTTTCTTTCAATACCAAATCCTCTTCTTAAGTTATTTCATTTCTCCTCCAGCTTTCTTCATATTTCCTTCCTATTATTGCCCCATCTTTCTGTTTTCCATCATTTGCCTTCATCACATTTCATGTATCCCAGTTTTTTTAGTGCTGAATCATTCTTGTCCTTTAGCAAACTTTTCTACATCTTCCTATTCCTTACTCTCTTTTGCTTAGCCTCCATCTCACCTATTTCTATCCAGTGAATGATATTACAAGTCAGTGCATGCATTGGATATGTGGGAGCCCCCAGCCACTCTTTCCTATTTATTCGCAGTTTTGCCTCACTTGCTCTTTCTCCCTAACTTTGTTGACATAGTCCTCTATGTCTTTTTGATTTTTTTTTGAGCCTTTTGTTCTTAGGGTTTATTTGTATGTTGCAGAGTAAATGGGAGATTATTGGTGGTATCATCATCCTTGCTACATTAATTATCACAAGAAGAGGTTGAAGTCCCCCACCCCTCACCCCGTCCAGGAGTATCTTTGAGCTTTTTTCCAGTGTCGTCTATTTTTCATCATGCTCCTAATATAGAGCCCAATATACTTAAGAAGCTCCACCACTTTTACGTCCACTGTCCTCATACTCCTCCTCCCTTTTCCTAATCTTACAACCACTGTCTTTTTGTTGTTGCGTCTGAGTCCTGCCACTTCCATAAACTTCTTAAGTGTCTCTTTTATACTTCCAATTACTATAGCCACATCATCTTATACTAACAGGCAGTCATCTACATATAACACAACCTGCAATTTTATTCACACCTTTTCTTCAAGCATTGCAAATTGTGTCTGACTTCCACTACCAGCACCTTAATAACAAACATGAATAGGCCTGGAAATAGTGGGCTCCCCTGTCTGGTGCCACTCTCTATCTTTTTGTCCTGAGATACTTCTCCATTTATAACTATTTTACTTTATATTCTTGGTGTCGGTATAACATCTGTATCCAATGCTTGAATTTCCCCCCATTTGCCTTTGCTGCAGTGTCTTTCTTGGGAATTCTCACCACACCATATCAAAGGCCTTCTGCAGGTGAAAGAGCACAACCACACTATTATCATCCTGTTCTGTTCCTCCTTGTGCATAAATTCCAGCAAGTTTTCTTCATTCCCTTCACAAAGCCATTTCACACTGATTGCACTATTCTTGGAAATATATTACCTGCCAATACCTTTGCCAAATTCTTGATATCTAGATCAGTCAAAGAAATACGTCGATACTTTCCACCTCCTTTTCTCCTCTCAAATGGTTATCCTCGCCCGCCTCATTCTTTTAAATATTTCTTCCACTTAACATTGTAGAACTCTAGATTTATTCCATCTGACCCTCGAGCTTTCTTCTCCATCATGTTGTATATTCTTCTTCTTCTGGCTTTTCCCAGTTAGGGGTTGCCACAGCAGATCACCTGTCCACTCATGATTGTCAGTGGAGTTTTGCAGTGTCAAGTAGCCAGCCCGGCATCCAACCTTCCACAGAAGGCACACACATGCACACACTCATTCCTAGGGCCAATTTAGAGTGTCCAATCCACCTACAGCATGTCTTTGGGATGTGGGAGGAAACTGAAGCACCCGGAGGAAACCCACACAACCACACGGAGGACATGTAGACTCTGCACAGAAGGCACCCCAGCCAAGGATTGAACCAGAGAACCTCTTACTGTGAGGTGGCAATGCTAACCGCTGCACCACCACGGCCGCCCCTCCCATCATGTTGTATATTAATTTCCTTAAATATCTTGTCCCCTGCAATCTCTGAGTTCATCTTGAGTCTTTGTTCGTCTTCCAGTACATATCCCTCTAAATTCTTTCCTTATTTCCATTCTGAGACTTATGTCCCTTCATGATGCTTATAAATCTCCCCGTACTATTCCTTGAATCTTTCCCTGATTAGTTCATCCTCTTACATATATTAACCTTCTCCTTTCCTTACCACATCTGGATATCTCTATCTCTCCCTCTCTCGCTGCCTTTTTTTCCTTGTTTTTCTGGCTAGCTGTTTCCCATTTGGCTCACAGTATCCTACAGTAGTCACTCAGGTACCATTGCTGAATTTCTTGCTATGTAATAATTTTACTCACTAACTCCATTCTTATTACTTTTCCTCTGATATGTAGTGCTTTCATTCGAGTTTCATTTCTTCCAATTTCCTTTTTTACCACATCTAGCACTCTCTCCAGGTCCACAGTCACCCTTCCTTCTTTCCTTCTGCTCTCATCAGTTTTCCACTGACAGTGCTCTTGATCCCATCTCAGTTGTATTTCTCCAGATTGTCTCTGTCATTCATGTCATCCCATACTAACTTCTTTATCACCCCTTGCATTTTCCTTGTCCTCTGTTTCCTTCCAGATATAGCTAGCTCACCTACACCCCTTCTCTTTGCTGCCTGTTTCTGCATACTTACTTTAAGTTGCACTGCTGCCTAATCGGTTATGTGTTACTCCTGCATTTGGCTCTCTTCTATTATTTCCATTAAGTTTTTCTTCTCTAAGAAGCTGTCTTGCCTTCTTGCCTTTATCAAAGAGTTTCATGTAAAGTTGTATTTCCTGTCATTTGGATACCTTTCTCTCTGTATATCTAACCACCCTCTTTCATTCCTTGCCTAGTTCTTGCTTCATCTTTTAAGTTCCATGCTTTCATGCAACTTGTCTTTTTCATTTTTTTATTGGTGGCATTGCATTGTAGTCTCATCTCCAAGTATCTCTATCCCATCTCTTCTTTTCTGTGCCCAGTTAACAAAAACGTATTTGAAGAATCCTTCTTCACCCCAGATCGGTGCATATATATTTCTGATCATCCAGCATGCATCTTCAAACCTTTCTTGCCAGATGACCCTTATACCTATCTCACTTTTTAATCACTTTTGCTATGGTTGTCAGAAGCTCTGTTTAATTTATAACTCTTTCCTGCCCATGTTTTGCTTTCCATTTCTTCCTTTGGGTAGTCATGACAGAGCATTTTGTAATAGAACAATGTCTCTCCCCAGCATCCTACACTTTTTTTTCTGTATTCTCCTTCTTCAAACATTACATGTCATTAATTGTATTTTCCTTGCATTTGTTCACCCCTCCCTACTTTCCCATTTGCTGTGATCCAGTGTAACTCTGTTTCTGGGCCTACCCTCAAAGCTGAGCATTCTGTTCTTTGTCAGCTGCCTATTTTCAGACCCCCTCCTTCTCATCCCTTGTCTCTGGATCCCTGTCTTTTGGCTCTTGCATGTTCACTGTTATGCCCTGGACATGGGTCATTTAAGACTTTCTCTTGTTCCCTTATAGTATTGTTCACAACTACATGCCAACTCAGTAGGAATATGCTGGTCTTTTTATATTATAGCATTACTCTTCACTGGGCTCACCTCCCTACTTTTGCTCTGGTGTGCCAAATTCATTTGTGTCATAGTCCAAGATCTGTTTTCATTTTTTTCAGCTTTTTACTATGTTCTTATACAACACTGTTCCTTTATTTCATATGTTCTGATAGTTGTTCTTTACCTTAATTCTCCCTTGCTTTCCACCTCTCAAATTCGTTTTCACAGCCCTCATTGATACATCAGCAATTATTACTTATTTGTTTTCTAAAACGGAGAGACTAAACATATGTTTAGTACAGTTTATTGTACAACCATAAGTAGCTGTGAGAAATATATCACTTACTTTGCAGGCTTGCCCCTATGTCCACCTCAACTTTATTAACCAGCATTGCACTGGGAGATGCTTCATTTCATCCCACTGTATACAAATCTTAATGATATGTTCCCTGAGGTTGCTTTACAAGGGAAGGGTTTGTTTCACTTACCATATCCTTCATGTACTGTTCACAATCACCTGCCATTCCATGTTAATTCCATCTATTTATTTATAGCTTATGTCTTTCTGTGATAGCTTTCAGTCCTTCAGTAGTCCTGCCTTCTACTTCTTTGACTCTGCCATCCATCATAATGATTCTATACAGCTTATCTGGTCACTTATTTATGTACAATGCTGCCATCTTCATGGATCTCTCCTATGTCAGTGTCTGCTCCCGCTTCTTTCTCTGTATTCTGTACCTACATTACCTTTGGAAGAGGCTTCTTGTTCTTCTCAAATTAATATAACTCTTACATTTGTTTCTGCTCTATCATGTCCGCTGTTTTCTCCTCTCCTTGTGGTTGCTTTTGTGATTTGTTTATTTCCTGCTCATCTCATTTACAGGCATGTGCCCCCTCTGCAGTTTCTGGTCTTGTCTTCTTCCTTCCTTCTTCCCACTATTACTATACCACCTTTCCTACATCTAAGGTTACTCTTTCAGCCCATGTCTTGCAGACAATTATGATTTTTATAGTCTAGGTTGTTTAGCTGTATGTGATATTTAACAGAGCCAAGATCATATGCGTTGCTGTGCTATATAATCCACCAAGACATAAAATTCCTGTACTTGAAAACATGCTATTCTGTTTAGAAGATAGAATCACAAATTACACTATCCTCTTGGGTGATGTAAACATTGACTGGCAGTCTTTATCCGCAAATTCAGCAGGAACCTTATTGGATTCACTTAACTTATTAACACACCAACAAGATATGACAAAAAGAAATTCTGGCAATCTATCCTGGACTGGATTCTAGTTACTAACCCATCTAATTTTACCTTCTCAGGTACCCTCTCTGATACACTAAGTGACCTCTTGAGATCTTATACCCATAGGAGTATTACACAACCAACAAAGGAACATAAGCTCAAAACTACGCATAATCTCTACAATTTTTCATTAAAGCTCTGAAAGCAGTTAGCTGATCCATCCTAAAAGTCTCCCCTTAAATGATGCCATTGAATACTTCAATGCAGCATTTCTAAATATTCTAAACACCTTAGCCCCACAGCGTACAAAAGGAATTAAAAACAGCCATAACCCATGCCTCACCAACCAATACAAAAGACAAAGATAGAGCATGGATCAACTAGCAAAATAAAAAA
This sequence comes from Protopterus annectens, assembly GCF_019279795.1. NCBI lineage: Eukaryota > Metazoa > Chordata > Ceratodontiformes > Protopteridae > Protopterus > Protopterus annectens. Next base: position 1,656,024,014 of record NC_056733.1, on the reverse strand, counting down.
ATAACAAAAATTGGCAACTATTTAAATGGCTACAAAACCAAGTCAAGAAACAAGTTAATAGAGATAAGAAAGTCTTATTATACTCAACAAGATTACCATAAAAACAGCACTAAAGAATTTTGTCCTCCATGTCATCTCTCATCAACCCAGGTACAAAAAAGGATCCCATCCCATATCCAGACATTCCCCCTCTTCAAACAGCTACATCTTTCAATACATACTTCATAGAATTGATAGCCAACATAATCTCAAGCTCACCTAACTCGCCCCCCCCCCACAAAGCTAACTTCCCGTACATTAGAACTTAGCACATTCCTTCACAAAACTAACCTAACTGCAACCTCTCCAATACACATACAGACAACTCCACCCACTTCACCTTTCAACCAGTTCCAATGACTCTCATAAAACAACTTTTGCATAAACTAAAATCTTGCTCCTTCTCAGCCAACAACCTTCCCTCTGAATACTAAGTCTAGCTTCAGGTGCAATAACATACCCAATCAGCATTCTTAATAATCGATCAGTAACAGAATCTTGTGTTCCTAACTTGTGGAAAATGGTGCATATTGTCCCCTTATGCAGGAGACGTAATTCCACTGATATTACACATTTCAGTCCCATCACCATCATGTCTCCCTTCTCTAAAATCCTTGAAGCATGTATACATCAACAGTTTCTCCACTGTCTCTTACAAAATGAGCTAATCACCAATACACAGCATGATGTATTTCAGCCAGACTATAGCACCTCCACTGCATTACTGTCATTTACAGACACTGTCAGTAAAGCTCACATCTCTAATAAACTTCTATCTGCAGTATTTCTAGATCTACCAAAAGCCTTTGACATGGTCTCTCACAGTAAACTCATCAATCAACTTTCCACCCTGGGTTTATCACCTCCATCTACTAAATGGCTCTCTAGCTACCTTGACAACAAACAACAAGCTGTAAAATGGCAAATATCCATTTCTGCATAGCTTCCCACTTCTACAGGAGTCCCACAAGGATCCATCCCTGGCCCTCTACTATTCAATATGTTTATCAGCAACCTGCACTCATCTCCTTGTGAAGGTACCTTGATTCAATATGCAGATTACTCTACCATCATCTATTATTCAAACACCTTAATGCATCTCCAAGAAATTACTCAACAAGCTGTTATTTCCATTGAAACCTGGTATAGAAAAGCATAATTCCTACTCAACCCCCCCCCCCCACACACACAAAAATACCAAAAAAAACCTCACAACCATAACAAAGCATCCTTCAAAATCTGTTCGGCAAATGGCACTGAAAATGAAGTAGTCCACCACACCAAACTATTAGGAGGCATAATAGATGATAATCTTACATTTGACCTCCACATCCAAAAGCAATATCAAGAAAACTCATCAAAACGAGTCATGCCATATAAAAACAAGCATTTTCTGAGCACACCCACAAAAATTACTCTAGCCAAAAGCTACCTTCTGCCCTTCCTACTCTATGGAACACCAGTTTTAACCAATTTACACTTGAAAGCTGCTACAACAAAATTGCCAAGTTTGCTACTAATTAAACATCTGTTACCCATCACTGGCAAGATCTGCATACCATTAGCTAGCTGGTACTCCCCTTCCACCTCTCCTACATTTAGCTTACAACAATGCATAAAATCATACACAAAACATTAGCCTGACCAGCTCTTACCCTTTTAATCAACATATATTTCCCTAAAAGAACTCTTAGTTCAGAAGACAAATAACTTGTCACAATAAATAAATCAAATAAATACCCAGGACAATGCCTATGCTCATATTCAATAGCAAAAAAAAAAAAAAATGAAAGTCCTTATTTCTAACCACCAGAACTATTTCTAACCTACCCACCTTTAAATGGTCCCTAAAAGAATACTATATAAAATCTTGGACCTGCTCCTGTGCTATTCCTGGCTGAACTTACTCACTATAATGCATATACCCCTTTCAGCCTAAATCACACTTCACAACTTTTCCGGCCTCCTACTCCACTCCTTTCTTTTGTTTTTTTTCACTACATTACATTATCCACTTCATCTCTGCAGACCTTTCCTTCACCTCTTTATAATCTCCTTCTGTCCATCCTTCATTTTGTAGTCATAATATTAGCACTATCGTTCACTCAATTTCCCCTCACTGTCTCTAATCATGTAATCTCTAATATGTTATGTTTTGTATTGAAACAAGATACTTTGTGATTTAAGATATCTGTACTTGATCTTCGAATGATTGTGATTGTGGAGATTTTCTTCCTGGGCCTCCACTGAAAATGGGCACTTTCTAGCCCAGTTGGACTTTCCCAGTAAACAAGTGTCAAATAAATAAATTAATAAAATACCTTTGATTACGCCTCTGAACATCATTTATATTGTGTAGATTGAACCTTTCCCTTAAAGCACTACTTCCAAAATTACAGGATATTTTAACCATGCACCTATTTCATTCATTCTTTGTTCATTTAATGCCACAACATAGTTTTCCTTCTCCTATTGAGTGTTTCTGGGTAATCCACAACAAGCTCTATGAACATCCTTGCAAATGGGATAAATTTATATATTTTACAGGTTGCTTTATTATTTAATTTTTTTTGCAGTGAATGAGGAGAAACATAAAAAAACAAGCCTCCATCTGTTTTCTTTTGCTGTATGCTGCCATCCAGTTCTGTATATCCTCTCTAGTGCTTCTTTATTTCCTAGTACAACAACTCTCTCATGTAATAGCCGCATTACAAATTGGTCTAGTTTACTGTTGCTCACTCTCTCTCTCTTGTATTCCAGTTTTCCTGGTTTTAATCCTTTTTTTGCAATTTTCAAGACCACCTATCTTTTCTTCCTGTCTTTTTACTGTATCTGCTAGTGATTGCTTTCTGTAAATCTTTTCTTGCAACTCAGCTTTAATTGCTGTTGCATCTTCCTCCAGATAGTCTCTTTTATCCCTTGTACTCCTGTCTGTTGCTATTCTATTGTTTATTTCAAGGAGCCAACAGCTTGACCTACTATGATTACCTTTTCCAGCAAAATGCACAATTGTTCCTGCTTATTTGCAGAACTAAAAACACCATCTGTTCCTTCTTTTGTTTCTTCTCACTGATCTTTCTTGTAAGTAGCTTTTGTTCTCCCTGGGCACATTATTTCTATCCAAATTTATGCAAGCCCTGTCCAGAACATTGGGCTTAGCCAGCCATCTTGAATGGGCTGTCTAGCACTCTCTCTTTAGTGTTAACTCCATCATTGCTATCAAAGCTGGTAAAATAGTTGTTTCCACTCATATGGCCTTCTAATTTACCTATTAAATAAAACCATTTTACAGAATCTGGTATTTAATAATATTATCACACTCAAAAACTTTTGCTCAGGAATTAGCTGGTAAATAAGGGAGTTGGAGATAGGGACAATAAACCTTAACAATATGTCTTCAGTTATTAGTTGCACTAAGTGCAAAGAGTATTTAATGGTAGTTGATACATGATGATGAAAAGAGAGTTTGTTGTCAATACATGCATCTAGATATCCTCTTACAGTATCTATTCCAAAGCAGGAAATTAATTATAATAAAGCTATAGGAGTGTTCTTGTTCCCAAAATAGATCAATAATGCATGTCTTTACATTGTTGTTCAGACTGGGTTTCTGACATCAGGAGTTTGTGAGGATTAGACTCACTAGGAAGATATGGATTTCATTTGGTGAGCTGATAATTGCTCTGACTTTGCAGTCAACAGCAAACTTAGTTCATAGGTTCATAGGTTGGTACCTGGCTATTGGCCCTAGGGCCTATACAAGCCTAGCCATAACAATTCCCTGGCTATTTCTTCCCTGGTCCCCTGTCTAACAGGGCGATTGATGTGATCACTGGGCTGAATTTCCTATCTCCCATCCAGTTGTCAAGGTTCTTTTTGAAGAGGGCCAAAGAGGTGCTAAGCTTGACATGTATGGGCAGTCTTTTCCAGAGTATGAGGACTCTCTGGGTCAGGAACCTATCCCTCCAGCATGTTTTTTTCATTGTGATGACCAGGTTTAGATCCCTGGAGCATGTGGCTCTGAGGGAATGTGATTTCTTTAAGTGTAGCATGTCCAACAGCTCTGGGTTTGACATGGCCTTGTATGTCAAGCAGAGATCGCTTCTGAGCAGGCGATATGCGACAGAGTATAAATGGAGTTTTTTTTGATGGTCAGCATAGGGCATCTGCTTTAGGCTTGTGATTCTTTTAGTAAGGTATTTCTGTGGCCTTTCCAGTTGTTGCAGATGTCTTGTGAGGTATATACCAAATGGGGCGTTGTACTCTATAATGGGTCTAATGCAGGATGAATACAGTGGGGCAATGAGCTACTTTTTTCTGGATGAAAAGCCCTTAACGATGAGGTGTGCCACATAGAAGGATTTCCTGACTGTTGTGGTGATGTGGTTATTGAAGGTGAGACCACTTTCCACTTGTGTCCCTAAGTCCCTTATCACACTTTCGGTGTTTAGTGTATTGCCAGTTATGTGGCAATTCATGGGTACATGTTTTTTTTCCCAAAGGGGATAACTATACATTTCTTGGCATTGAACTTGAGCCCATGGCTCTGGCATCAAGCATCTGTTTCTGTAAGGCCCTTTTGTAGAATATCCAAATTATTTGGGGATTCAATAATGGCTCCCAGTTTGCAGTCATCTGCAAACTTTGTTAGCCAGAGTCCCTTAGTGCTGGCCTGTACTTCAAAGAAGTAGATGCCAAACAAAAGCGGTCCCAGGACTGAACCCTGAGGTACTCTGCTTGTTACTTATCTGGAGCTGGATTTTGAGTCGGCTACTTTTACAGTGTGGGTTCTGTCAGTAAGCTAGTTGGCAACCCATCGAGTGACATAGGGATTAATGCCCAGCTTAGTAAGTTTATCTATGATCCCAGAGTGGGGGATGGTGTCAAAGGCCTTGGCGAGGTCCAGATGGGCTGTGTGGACCGCCTTGCCCTTATCCACGGCACTGGATACTGATTTGAAGAAGTCAATCAGGTTGAGGAGACAAGATCAGCCCTTTACAAAACCAAACTGGGTGAGGTCCAGTGTTTGGAGGTTGCCAGTGTCTTTGTTTATAAGTTCCATGATAATGCGTTCCATGGCTTTGTAGATCAAGCTTGTCAGACTGATGGGACGATTGTTCCCAGGATCCAAGGTGGATCCCTCCTTGTTTAGTGGGATAACTGTAGCTGTGCGCCACTCATTGGGCATGAAGCCTGAAGGTGAGGCTATGATTAAACATGATACTTAAGTGAGGTGCCACTTCATTTTGTAGTTCATGTAGTTCACAGCCTGAGATGTCGTCTGATCCTATGGATGCTGTGTTCTTGGCTTTGGAGAGTGTGTTTTCTTACCTGTGTGGCCATGATTACCAGAATTTGGCAATCTTTTGGTATTAAGCTGGACCGTTTAGGGGGTGAGAGGGGCGTGAAGTTGGCACTGAATAAATCTGCCAGGATATTGGCAATATCCTTGGGATCAGTATATTTAATGCCATTCTGTTGTAGCTCAGAACAGATCTGAGCATTGCCATTTAGATTCTTGACATAACTATAGAATGCCTTGTGGTTGTCCTTGGAATCTTTGGCAATTTCATTTTTGGAACTAGCTTTGGAGGATTTTATGAGGGATCTGAGCTTCTTACTGAGGCTGGTAAAGGAGTATTTTGCATCCTGGGATTTTCCTCTTTTCTGCAACAGTTTCTTCCTTCTGTTGTATAGTTTGTTTATGGCAGAGCACCACCAGATCGGCTTCTTTTTTTATAGGAGAGCATCTTGGTTCTATTTGGAATGACACGATTCATGCATGAGTGGATGTGCTCATACAATGCCTTAGTGTAGGATTCAGCAGTCAAACTTTCAGTTCCCGTCTGCATGGGTGTCATGAAGTTTGCCACTTTTGACTTGAGTAGCATGAAGTTAGCTTTGGAGAAGTTTTTTATGGAGGTTTCCCTACTGGGGGTTGAGGATGGGATGTGGACGTCAAGGGTGATTAGCTTATGGTCAGACCTGACAAATGATGGGGGACCACTGGCATGGAGCATCGATCTCCCATATTGGTAATGACCAGATCTAGGATATTTGAGCCCCTGGTGGGACTGTGGATTAGTTGATACAGGGCACTGGAATTTAGGCATTCCAAGAACCGTTGGGCTAAGGTGCTGGTGCCCAAATAGTTTTCATAGTTATTGGCAGGGTAGTTGAAATCACCCAGTATAAGGGTGTTTGGTTGAATCTTAATATTTTCCAGCATGTTTAGAAAGGTGTAGTGAGAATCTTGGGGCATGGTGGAGGATCTGTAGCAAGCTACAATTTGGATTGCAGTCTTACCTAGTATTAGTTGTACCTGTAGAATTTCAGATGCATTGTGTTGGCAACTAGACTGGAGGTGTGAATATCCTTGGTGAATATGGACATTCCACCACCTTTAGGATTTTGGTCCTGGTTTGGTGGCAGAAAAGTGTGGTAAGAGTTGTAGCCTGGTATTGCAGGGGTGCTCTCTGGAGCCTTGAACCAGGTCTCAGTTACTGCACAGATATCGATGTTCTCCATTTTTAGATGTGCCTCGAGAGAGTGCATTTTGAGGTTTAGACTTTGAGAATTGAGAAGCATTACCTTCAGATTTTGCATGCTTATATCTGTTACAGTGGTGACACTTAACATCAGGAGTCTATGAGATGCTACTTGTGACCTGCCTTTTTGAGGAGAGCATGCCACAACTCCCAAATATCTATGTCCAGTCTAATAGCAACTTTGCTACTTAATGAGTTATATAAGAGTTATCATTTTAAGTCAGCTCCTCAGTAATATAACAATGTGAGATAGCACTAAAGGCCTTAACTAAACTGAGGTGAGGAGAGTGCATCAATATGATGACATCCAGTGGTTTAGTGATTTTCTGTAAGAAATTCACCAAAATTTGTAGGCAGATCCAACCTTTCCCAAAGCCTTTTGGCTAAGACTGAGACTTTGTAAGCAGTCAGTAACACTGTTTATACGTTCCATAATGATATGCTATATTAGTTTACAAATGGTGCTGATTAGGCTAATTGATCTCTAATTCCTCTTAGTCTGTGGTAGGTATGTTCTCATGGAGGGATTTCACAACAGCTGACCTCTCTACCACAACCACATACCTTAACCTATATGATTAACAGGGAATCACTCTAGGTGTGTTTTATACTGTCATGGAGCCAGTCTAGTATGTTATCTATAGCAAATACATTTTTGTTTAAAGTTTTGGAGAGAAGTTTTAAGAACTGTTTTGGGATAATTCATGGTGGCAACATGGAGTGGATGAAATGAAGGAAGGCAGAAGAAGGACATGGGGGAGAGGTCTGAAATAAATGTGTTCATTAATATGTTGCTGACATCTTCTGATTCAGTGTTGCTGGTACCATAGTAGATAATCTCAGTGCAGTGTTCAATATTGCTCCTATGATTCCTAATATAGTTAAAAAATGTGTTGCAGTCATGTGTGGATGAGGTGGCAGATGTTTCTCTCGAGGACATAAAACAAGAAATCAGTAATAATTTCCCCTTTCATATAAAGTTGTTGATAGTGTGGTTCCATCTTAGAAGTATATTTTTGAATTTTGCATTGCATTTCTGACAAATGGAAGAATGATGTTCTAAATAGTTTCGATGGGAGTAGAAAATATTGACTTAATGTGTTTCCTAGGATGTAGCTGTTGATCTTATACAGGAATTATCTGATTACCTTTTGGAGATCACACTTAATATCAAGTGGTTTGAATTTATTTCTTATGGCAGCAATTTTCCTCTCATAACTTATTTATTTATTTATGTACTTGTCTTTGTTTACTGGGAAAGTCTGACTGAGCAATACCCATTTCAGCGGATGCCCTGGGAGAAAAGCTCCATCTGCTATATTCATCATCTTCTTTCGGCTTTTCCCATTAGGGGTCGCCACAGCGGATCATCTGTTTCCATTTCTGCCTGTTCTCTGCATCATGCTCTTTCACACCAACCATCTGCATGTCCTCTCTCACCACATCCATAAACCTTATCTTAGGCCTTCCTCTTTTCCTCTTACCTGGCAGCTCCATCCTTAGCATCCTTTTCCCAATATACCCATCATCCCTCCTCAGCACATGTCCAAACCAACGCAATCTCGTCTCTCTTGCTTTGTCTCCAAACTGTCCAACATGAGCTGACCCTCTAATATACTGATTCCTAATCTTGTCCATCCTAGTCACACCCAGTGTAAATCTTAACATCTTTAGCTCTGCCACATCCAGCTCTGACTCCTGCCTTTTCATCAATGCCACCGTCTCCAACCCATATAACATAGCTGGTCTCACTACCCTCTTGTAGACCTTCCCTTTCACTCTTACTGGTACCCGTCTGTCACAAATCACTCCTGACACGTTTCTCCACCCATTCCACCCTGCCTGTACTCTCTTCTTCACCTCTCTTCCACACTCACCATTACTCTGAACTGTTGATCCTAAGTACTTAAACTCATCCACCTTTACCAACTCTACTCCCTGCAACCTCACCATTCCTCTACCCTCCCTCTCATTTACACACATATATTCTGTTTTAACCCTGCTGACCTTCATTTCTCTCCTCTCTAAAGCATATCTCCACCTCTCCAGGGTCTCCTCAACCTGGTCCCTACTCCCACTACATATCAAAATGTCATCTGCAAGCATCATAGTCCATGGGGCCACCTGTCTAATCTCATCTGTCAACCTGTCCATCACCAGTGCAAATAAGAAATGGCTCAGAGCTGATCCTTGATGTAATCCCACCTCCACCTTAAACGTATCTGTCCCTCCCACCGCAGTCCTCACCAATGTCACACTACCCTTGTACATATCCTGTACCACTCTTACATACTTCTCTGCCACTCCCGACTTCCTCATACAATACCACAACTCCTCTCTAGGCACCTTGTCATATGCTTTCTCTAAGTCCACAAAGACAAAATGCAACTCCTTCTGACCTTCTCTGTATTTCTCCAACAACACTCTCAGAGCAAATATTGCATCTGTAGTGCTCTTTCCTGGCATGAAACCATACTGCTGATCACTAATCATCCCCTCCCTTCTTAACCTAGCTTCCACTACTCTTTCCCATAACTTCAAGCTGTGACTGATCAATTTTATCCCTCTGTAGTTACTGCAGCTCTGCACATCACCCTTATTCTTAAAGATAGGTACCAAAATACTTTTTCTCCACTCCTCAGGCATCTTCTGACTTTCCAAAATTTCATTAAACAATCTGGTTAAAAATTCCACTGCCATTTCTCCTAAGCACCTCCATGCTTCCACTGGTATATCATCTGGGCCAACAGCCTTTCCATTCTTCATCTTCTTCATAGCTCTCCTTACTTCCTCCTTGCTAATCTGCTTCACTTCCTGATTCACAATCCCCACATCATCCAACCTTCTCTCCCTCTCATTCTCTTCATTCATCCGCCCTTCAAAGTACTCTTTCCATCTACTCAACACACTCTCCTCACTTGTGAGTACGTTTCTCTCACTGTCCTTTATCACCCTTACCTGCTGCACATCTTTCCCAGCTCTGTCCCTCTGTCTAGCCAATCAGTACAGGTCCTTTTCTCCCTCTTTAGTGTCCAATCTCTCATATATCTCTCCATATGCCTTATCCTTAGCCTTCACCACCTGCTCTTTGCCATGCGCCTCATCTCCTTATACTCATGTCTACTTTCTTCATCTCTTTGACAATTCCACTTCTTCTTCTTCACCAGCCTCTTCCGCTGTATACTCTCCTGTACTTCCTCATTCCACCACCATGTCTCCTTGTCCTCCTTCCTCTGTCCAGATGTCACACCAAGCACCTTCCTAGCAGTCTCCCTTACTAGCTCTCCTGTAGTTACCCAGCTCTTCGGTAACTCTTTATTGCCTCCCAGTGCCTGACTTAGCTCTTCCCTGAACTCCACCTCACAATCACCCTTTAACTTCCACCATTTAATCCATCTGCTTATATTGCATTATACAAAGTTCTAGTCAAACAAGGAGTAGTTAAATTTCTATTTAGATTTATGCATAAACAGTAGTTACATTTATACATATACATTCTAAGATTTTAAAGAGGTGGAAGTAACTAAAAAGAAAGCACAACTGCAACTCCATGGATTGTACAGAGAGCAGTTATGTATAAAATTGCTTTTGTCATTTCAGTAAAAGGTGAAGAATATTATGTTTAAGGAGAGTATTTGGTTAGTAGTGTACAGTGAAAAAGTTTTAACCCTTTGACGCACAAGTACAGGACCATACCGTTTTTGATAGTGTCGTTCCACAGGGACTTGTTTCTAAATTTGTTACCGTGTTAGTAGCAGATGGAAATAGATGCCTCATGCAAAAATCAGAGGCATTAGTGACCACATTTGCAAAGGGGATCCACAATTGATGGAGATCTTTTAAATCACTGTAGATCATTAGAGAGGTGTAAAAGACTGGACTTAGAGAAATCCCCAAAGACAATAGGACTGAAGGGCAGGCATCTTAAAAACAACATCCTTATGGAAAATGGGACAGCATAGTGGTCTGATTAGACCAGTGATGGGACAAATATGGATTTTGAGCACATTGGTGCTATAATTGAGAGGACAAGGTTAAGCAAATATGAACCAATAGCAGGGGAGGATACTCTCTGGTCTACAGAGTTAGTGATGATCTTGTACGGGAAACTCCTTTTTCATTTCTGCATTCCTTCAAAGTCACTAGGTGAACTATAGACATCCAGCATCATGCAGTCTGAAAAAGTGCATTTCTAGACCTTTGCTTTGGATAGCTAAGTCTGTAGCCACAAAACTGCAACACCATGGAAGAAAGGAAGGTTGCTGTTCTTTCTTTGATAGATGATTGGGAATTGACTAATAGACAGTCCTTTTAATAGATTTTTAGTTATTTTATTTTGTTATTAAATGATGGTACAACTTTAAATGCAACATTTCTTCTTCACAAGATATATTTTCATCTGTAAAAATGATCCTTGCACTGTTACATTCAACAAAAACATTGCTTGTCTGTTTCTCTGCTTTTCTGAAATTTATATAACATTCAGATTCCTCAGTGAAGACAAATTGGATGGGTTTAGAAGATACCTTATGATGTTTTCATTAGGAATTTGCCTTTCAGTGTCTTACTTCATATTAACAATCACATTATAAAGTTTATGATGCAAGAAAAGCCCACAGTGTAAGACATTTTTAACATTTATTCCTTTACTTTCATCAGTTGTCATAATTTAGTCCATTGTGTGGTTCTACAGGGGCTTCCACTGTTTAATGCCATTCACAACTGCTCTTTTTTCCTTCCCTCTAGGGCCACAAAGCTAAGGCACAGCTGTCTTGCATTTTATAATTGGAGAAAACCAATGCCCAGGGTTTGAGATCCTTACTACCACATCTGGAATGAATTACCAACTTTATTAAAATCTTATAAGACTTGTTTTCGCTGAAGATGGAGAGCCTGATTAGAATGTTGTGAAAATGAAACAGAATGAATACAAATCTTTCAGTGACTCTGGAAGAGTAAACTATCGAAGCATTTTCCAGGCATTCTGAAAGCAAGTAGTATGGGTATTGTCATACTCAGTGATGCTACAGAAGCCTGACGTAGAAGGGTAATGACTTTAATGTACTTTAATATGAAGACAAAGTACAACAGGGAGAAGCAGGTTTAGGTGATGAACAAAATCACATCAGATTAAATGCTCCAACAGGACATTTGGGGGTTAATATATCATACAGAATTGATTGTGGTTTATAGAGCTGTAGGAATATCACATCAGACATTCAAATTAGATAAGATATTTGATTGATTTTTTTTTCAGTTTTTCAATGAAGAAGTCATATTGCTGTAAATCTTTAGAGCAGCATTTACATTGCTTCATGCTTTTCCAATTATGGGCTATTATTTTTTGGCAGATTTGGTATTCTTCTCATCAGCAGTGACAGTGAGTATATTGATATCTAAGTGTGGTGGTCACTTTTGATAAGGCATAAGTATTGTCTAATTTGATATTGCTTTTATGGATGGGTGGGTAGTCTTCCATTGTTGTGTTGCTAGTTACTAGGAATATGTTGTAGACAATCACTGTCTTCTGAGAAAGGGTTGCAAATGGAAAACTTCATGCCTATATTCTCAGAAGGATAAGGGTTGATTAATTCTAAGACTGCAGGAAGGAGAAATATCCAGCCACATGTGCCCATTTATCATTAGATTTAAACAACTCTGATCTTAATTAATCTTGTACAGAATTTTGAATCAGAGCCTAATTTTTCATCTTAGCAGTCAGGCATTTAATGACTAAGGGATCCATGTAGTAATAATTCCAGTACAAGACAAAGTATATCCCTCCTTTATTCTGTGTCAGCTATGTTAGCAGATCCATATGGCACATATCTTATAGCATTTAGTATTACTTGTGCATCTTGCTTTATTCTTTTTCTAGAAATTAACTATTGGAATGTTTAATTTGTTCACAATAATGACTTTCAAGCTATCTGATAAAGGCCATGGTAATTAATCAATGATCATAATATATATACCTAGAGGCTGGCAGCGTTAATCTTTACAAGTGATTTACCATTTGTATAATGATCCTTCAGTGATCCAGTTGTAGAGTATTAATAATGAATGCTAACTGTTTCTACCACAGTAAGTAAGAAGTAAGTTTTCTAAGTAGCCTCAAAAATAGTAACCCTGCAATAACACTTTGACCATACTTTGAATCTTGCATGGTGCATTTCCGTGCATGGTAACATCTAGACATATATCAGGGAAGATTTGTTGCATCAATCTAGATGTCTGCTTCAGAGGTAAGTCCTACTAAATTAGTTTGTAGATTGTTATGCACCTAACTAAAACCCAGACAGTGACAAAGGGTAAGAATCAAGCCTTGTACCTTGCATCTAACTACTAAACACTTTATGCATTATGCCAACCCTCAACCCAAAAAGAGGACTAAAACCCTGAACTGTTGCCACAATAAACCTCATCATTAATCTACTTCATTAACTGTCCATTCCAATTTTTATGAATAGGTAAAGCAATTCATATCACTGATTCTTTTCAATAAATATGTCAATCTAACAATATTTTCTAAATAGTTTTAAAAGCTCCTTGCTGGCTTTGATGTTCTACAACTATAGTTAATCTCTCTCTTTCTCTCCAGGAAGACCACAACATAACCCCTCTGAAACACCTGTACAACTTCTGTATGTTCCAATAGTGGAAACATGCAAGGGTTAGACCCATCGCAAACTCCTCCAACCCCTCCTCTGCTATGGACTTTACACCCATCTCAATCTTTCCGACCCCTGGAAAAATTTTAGAAAAACATGCTTATGAACAATTCACCCACTGTCTTCAAACATCCAGAATCTTAATCACCCACTAGTATGGTAGCTGGTCTGGTAATAGCTAATGACTGTAATTTTTGCACTCCCTAATAATGTCCTTGAAAATATGGAAAAGGGCAAACAGTGAACAATCCAACTTGTGCATTATATAACTAGGCCACAGCCAGTGAATTAGTTCCCAGCTTAGCATTTGAATCAGCATGCAAGCTACCTAGTGGTTCAGCAGTTACCTAACAGAAACTTCACACACCAACTAGGCTGAAAGTCCTCCTATTTTTCCTCTCCCATTTTCAAATATATATCCCAAGGCTCAATTCAATTTCAGTTTCAATTCTCTCACACATTCTCTCTCTTTCTCTTTCTCTCATCATGTTAACAATTTTCCTGTTGCTCTACCTAGGTTTTCCATTCTTCTTTAAGCTGATGAGTTTGTTAATTATTTATTAATTGGGCCCCTCACCCTATCACTTTTCTGATCTTCTACAGACAGATATCAATCATAATGAATGCCTTTCCCAACAGAAGTTGCTTCTCAATCTTAATAACACTAAAATAATAATGTTAGGGATCTTCAGTGACTATAGATTTAACCCAAACAGGTGTGCTATACTCAGTGGTAAAGAACAGCTAAAAAATGTCCAAGTCTACAGGTATCTTGGAGTCTGGTTTGACTTGTCTCTCAACATCTAGAATTGCACACAATTCACCAAATGCATTTAAACAAACTCTTAATCTAGTAACATACAATTTCACATTTCCTATCATACCCATCTAGAACTGCTATAGGTAAAGGTTTCTTACCCCTACAACTGGAGTATTACCCATACTCTATTTGCCAACAGCTCTAAAAAGAATTAATCACTACATCAACCCATCTCTGACAACATCTTCAGGTTCATAACCTTGTCTCTTCTTGACAAAAAATTGAAGACTGAAACAATGCTTACTTTATGTACTGTAATTGTATCCTGATTTAGGAATGGAGACTGTTGCCATCATATTATTAGAAGCCCAAAACATTTACAAAAATTAAACCTGACAGAAACAAATATCACTATGCTACCCTTAACAACCCAAGTGGCTACCAATTCAAAAGGGAGTTACCCCTCCATAATATTCAAACCCTTCACTATGAAGGCCTTCCCCCACTTCTCCAGCAGACTCTTTGAAAGATAAATACCATATAGACTAAATTCTCTCTCTGCATAAACACCCAATCTATTAATCCCATACACCAAACTAAACCAGACAGAATATTGCTTTTCTATTGTATCCACTAAAATCTGTGAATCCATCCATAATGAAAGACCTAAAACCCTTTCTGTTTAAGCAAGCCATATATAAATGTCACTGAAGATGAAATGGCACTTAAACCTAGCACATTCTGTTCAAAGATTTACTTGGTACAACATTAAGTTAATTCATGTAAGTAGTTAGCAATAAAGTGCAGTTAAATTTGTCCCTGTACATTCTAAATTGACAATGTTTTATATTGTCCAGCATATCCGCTTTTTACTTTGTGATAATAATACTGGACTGTGTGTCATTCACGTTGTATTAAATCGTGGTTTTCTTACAACATACTGCATGTATTCACTTGTTACTTAATATAATTTTGCACTTTGTGTAACAGCCCACCTGAATAGAGTCCGTGTGGACCAGTGCACTATGCTTGTTAATAAATCCATAAATAAATAAATAACTGTGGAAAAACAATGTAGTAAATCAGAATTATGATTTTATGACAAATGATGTAATCTGGTTAGAGTGCAGAAGCCTCAAAGAAAAATACGACTTGTCATCTAAAGATCCATTTAGACAATCAGCTATTATAAAACAGTTTCAGTGTTCATTCATAATGCTAACTCATCCAGAGACCTGTGCATTAGGCACTACGTCTTCCTGCATAGACATTATTACTTTCCATAAAATATATTTTCCGACACATCCAGGTTACATTCCTGCTACCTTGCAGAGACATTATCCCATTCTCATTAACCTCCTTGTTCTACCATATCATTCATTGTTATTTCAGCTTATTATTGGTCATCCATCTTGATGAATTCTGCAGAGAATTTGCAAATATAACTATATTAAAGAACAGTTAGAAGAAATAATCAGTCATATTTGAAGAAATCATTGTCCATTATATTTGCACTGTGGTACTTTTAAATGTTGTCTAGCATAAGGACTAATAGACTGGGTGTTTTAAGCAAAGCTCCCAGTGAAATGAACTCAATTTTATACACATCGCTGCTTAAAAAAATACATGACCATCACTGTGTAGGCAATAATATAACAACATTAAAAAATTCACTAAAAAGAAGCAAATAATGTCCAGGCCACCAGCAGAAGCAAAACCTTTTATAAAATAATCTACAGATGAGCGCTTTTGTCTTTACAAAAGACTTCTTCAGATAAAACTACACAAGTGCTACTCTTACTTTATATAATAGTCCTAATTACTGTTAATTAAAATTTAAAGCACCACAGTCAAAACACACTAATATAGGGTGTATATATTACAATATTTTTTTGGGGTTCCCAAAGTACACAAATCTATATTAGAACCACCCTTCGGGCCCATAGTATCAGCTAGAAATTCTAAGACCCATCCTTTGGCTGTATACATTGATAATTTTACGAAAGATATAGTAGTTAAAACTGAACATTTGATCAAAGATTCTTGGGAATTTCTTAGTAAATTGACCAACGATTTGTGGACAGAACACTGTAGTTTACTCCCTATTGATGTTAGGGAGTTATTTACATGTATCCCACGTTGTGAGGGGCATGAATTTTTCAGTGACAGTGTCAACAAATACTCCTCTTTATCTAAGGAGCACATTGCCTTGATATTGGAACTTATGGAAGTTATATTTGACAACAATTACATAGGATTTCAGGGCGAATGTTACCAACAAGTGAGTGGGGTAGCTATGGGGGCAGCCTGTGCCCCTGTATATGCGAATTTAGTGATGTTAGAATGGGAGAACAGGTACTTGTTTAATAGTGTTTTCCAGAATAACATCATAGGTTCATAGGTTCATACTAGGCTATCTGCCCTGGGGCAATTATAAGCCTAGCCCGATTCTGTATGGCTTACGCCACCCCTTGATTTGAGTATACTGTGCCCTTTTTAAGGTTTAGTTTACTGTGCCTCTGTCTAATAGTGACACGGGAGTAATCCCTAGGACAAACCTACGATCCCCCTTCCACTTATCGAGATTCTTCTTGAAGAGATTCAGTGAGGTGCTCTGCCTCACATGAACTGGAATTCTATTCCAGAGCGAAGGGAGCCTCTGGGTTATGAACCTGTCCCTCCAGCAAGTTCTATTTATTTCTGTGCTGAAGTTCAAGTCCCTCGAGCATGTGGCTCTAAGGGATTTAGATTTACTGAGGTGGAGCATGTCCATTAATTCTGGATTTGACATAGCTTTGTATGTCAGGCATAGATCGCCTCAAAGTAGACGGTATGCAACTGAGTAGAGCTGGAGTTTTTTTAACCGAGCAGCATATGGCATCTGTTTGAGACCCTTGATCCTCTTGGTGAGATACTTTTGGGGTCTTTCTAATTGCTGCAGGTGTCGGGTAAGGTACATCCCAAAAGGGGCATTGTATTCTATGATGGGCCTGAAGAGGGATGAATAAAGGGGCACGATTACCTCTCTTGATCTAGATGTGAAACCCTTCATGATGAGGTGGGCTATGTAGAAGGTCTTTCTAACCACTTTGGCAATGTGGTTTCAAAGGAGAGATTGCTATCAACTTGGGTCCCCAGGTCCCTAATAACTTTCTCTGTACTTAATGGGTTTCCGTCTATGTGGTAATTTGTGGGCACATTGTTTTTGCCAAAGGGTATGACTATACATTTTTTGGCATTTAGCTTTAAACCATGGCACTGGCACCAGTTATCTGTCTCTGTGAGACCTTTTTGAAGGATGTTTGTGTCACCTGGAGAGTTGATTATGGCGCCCAGTTTGCAGTCGTCTGCGAACTTGGTGAGCCATAGTCCTCCCACGTTTGCCTGTACCTCGGAAAAGTATATACCGAACAAGAGTGGTCCCAGGACAGAACCCTGTGGGATGCCACTTGTGACCGGTTTTGAGTCTGACATGGCTCCAGCAACTCTCACTCTGTGGGTTCTGTCTTTGAGCCAGTTTGCGACCCATTTTGTGACATAGGGGTTTATATTTAAGCTGGATAGCTTATCTATGATGCCTAAGTGGGGTATTGTGTCAAATGCCTTTGCAAGATCCAGATAGGCTGTGTGGACTACCTTCCATTCATCTATGGCTTTGGTGACTGTTTCAAATAAGTCAACCAGGTTCAAAAGGCAGGATCTGCGCTTGACAAAGCCGAACTGGGTAGGATCTAGTGTCTGTATGTCCCCAATGTTTTTGTTTATGAGCTCCATGATGATCCTCTCCATAGCCTTGCAGACTAAGCTAGTCAGGCTTATGGGGCGATAGTTTGCAGGGTCCGTAGAGGCTCCACCTTTGTGGAGTGGGACCACTGTTGCTGTATGCCATTCTGTGGGTACATATCCTGTAGTGAGGCTGAGATTGTATAGCTGTTTTATTTGAGGGATTAGTTCCTCTTGTAGTTCATGTAGGATGCAACCTGGGATGCCATCTGGTCCCATGGAAGCAGTGTTTTTTGCTTTGGAGAGGGCAGCCTTCACCTGAGCGTCTGAGATGTTTGGAAGGCAGCCCTCTGCCGGGATAGATACTTGCTCTTTTGGGGGGGACGGGGTGGAGAAGTTTGCACTGAACCTGTATGCCAGGATATTGGCGATGTCTGTGGGTTCAGTGTATTTTTTGTCATTTAGAATCAACTCAGAACAAGTCTGGGAGTTGCATCCCAGGTATCTAACATAACTGAAAAAAGCCTTATGATTGTCTTTGGTGTCATGTGCAATTTTTCTCTCGAAGCTGGCCTTGGAGGATTTTATGAGGGATCGTAATTTTTTGCTAGTACTGATCAGAGATGCCTTCCCTATTAGGGATTTTGCTCTATCATGTAGTAGCTTTCTCCTTCTGTTGCACAGTTTATTTATGGCAGGGGTCCACCAGACTGGACGCCTGCCTTTGGATGATTGGGTCTTGGTTTTGTTTGGGATAGCATGATCCATGCATTCCTGGAGATGTCCGTAGAATGCATTTATATAGGATTCTGCAGTTTGGGCTGTAGTTTCCACTGGCCCTGGGGCCTTGAAGGATTCCACTTCAGTTTTGAGAAGTGAGAAGTTCGCTTTTGAGAAGTTTTTCACTGTGGTTTTCTGGGCTGGGGGTGGAGTCGGGATGTGGACATCCAGTGAAATTAATTTATGGTCTGATCTTACCAATGAGGGATATACTTCAGGTGTGGAGCATAGACTCTCCATGTTGGTAATGATCAGGTCTAGTATGTTGTCCCCTCTTGTGGGAGTGGTGACTAGTTGTTCCATAGCATTTGAGTTTATAATTTCCAGGAATCTTTGGGCTAAGGTGCTGGGGCTTGAGTAGTGCTCCCAGTCAATGTTTGGGTAGTTGAAGTCGCCCAATATAATGGTGTTCGGAGAGATCTTCATGTTCTCCAATGTTTTCAGAAAAACCGAATGGGATTCCTGACTTTGAGAGGGTGGTCTGTAGGATGCTATAAACTGAAAAGCAGTCTTGCCCACTGTTAGTTGCACATGGATGGTCTCTGATACTTCATGCAATGCCACTAACCTGGAGGTGTGGATATCCTTGATAAATATGGAAACTCCCCCTCCTTTTGTGGTTCGATCCAGGTTTTGGTGCCGAAAAGCATGATACGAGGTATAGACTGGTAGTGCTGGGGTGCTCTCTGGAGCCTTGAACCAGGTTTCTGTCACTGCACAGATATCGATGTTCTCCATACTGAGGAGAGCTTCGAGTGCGTGCATCTTGAGGTTAAGACTTCTGGCGTTTAGCAGCATTACCCTTAGTTTCTAGTTCCTTGTGCTGTCTATGGGGGTGGGTTTGACTTGAGCCTTGCCTAAAAAAGGCACTATAGGGGTGGCAAGAGCCTTTGCCAATATCCGAAAGCCCAGTGGTGACAGGTGCAAGCCGTCCCTAGCGAAGCAATGTGGCTTGTTGAGCATGTCATCCCAGGCTGACCGACACTGGATCCCCTTTGAATGACACCAAAATTTTAGCCAATTGTTAAAATCGATCATTTTGTCTTTGTACTGTGGCATCATTCTAGGTGAGGGTAAGATGCTGCTCAAGGTCAGGGTCATACCAGCCTGGGCTACATGATCAGAGAGCTCCTCTATGTCTCTTTTCATGTAGTCCAGGGAGGTACATCCAGGTCATTCACACCAGCATGTACAATGACTGAGTCATATTTGTATTTGCTTTGGAGTGACCTGAGTGCTTGCGTTATGTGTCAGATCCTAGCACCCGACAGGCAGCTCACCGTGACCTTCTCTTTATTCAGCCTGGTGAGCGGGACGTCAGTGTGTCTATCTTAGATTTCTTGATGACATTTTTGTCATTTGGGAAGGTAGTAAGGAGAACATAGAGTTGTTTATGCAATACTTGAATAACAGTACTGATTTTCTCTCTTTTACACACACTTATAGTGAGGTGAATGTAAATTATCTTGACATCACAATTTATAAGACCCCTTATGGATTTAAATCTATGATTTATCGTAAAGATACTTGGTGCAACAGTTACCTGCACTTTGATAGTCACCATCCACTGTTTCAAAAAATAAGACTTATTAAGGTACAACCAGTGAGAATAGCCAGAATGATGTCTGAATTTATTGATCTGTTGGGAGAATTTATCTTTTTGGGTAAAAAATTTATGGAAAGGGGTTACCCTGAAGAATTGGTGTTTGGAATACTACAGGAGGTATACAGAGGATGGGGTGTCAAGTACAAAGCATTGCTAGGGCAACCCCTTACTAAAACCTTAGAACACAGCACCGGGAAAAATTTCCAAGGGGCATGTGTTACAGAGTTCAACTTGTTCACCGACTTGTTCACCCAAATAGTCAAGCAAATTGGAGTATGTTAAAGACCAATAAAGATTTGTATGATGCCGTAGAAATCAAACCCACTTTTATTTTTAAAACAGGAAAGAATTTTAAAAGAATGTTTGAAAATGTGGGGAATAAGGTTAAATTTAAACAGGCGACCAGTTCTTGTGGTAGGTGCAGCCAATGTCCTTACATTTATAAAGATGAAAATATTTGTTTGAACAATGGACTTAACAGTGTAGTTAAGTTTTGTAGGGGCAATTGTAATACGAAAATGTTGGTTTATTTGGCTGCATGTGTGGGGTGCTCAGGATTCTACATAGGTAAAACTGAGAGAGCTTTGAAGGAGAAAATGTACGAGCACTTGTATGACATTGGGACTCAGAAAGATACTAGCACTTTGTTTAAACACTCAGTTTCCTGTATGTCTTTCAGTGGCTTTAGATTCAGCATCATTGGTGTAGTTAAACACAACAACAGGGGTGGGAACATGAAAAATGTTTTGTTGAATATGGAAATGAAGTGGCAATTGAGGTTGAAGGCCAACATTTTTCCTGGCCTTAACGAATATGTAAGTATCAAACCCGTATTGACAGCTAAAGCAGTCAGGGTTTGAATTACACACTACATATTCATTGGACTTTTTAAAGGGTATAAATATCTGCTATAAACATTTATATTCATTTTTGTTTTCTTAAAGCTTTGTTGTTATAGTGTATGTTTTTTCATATATATATAAGGCACTATTGTAATATATACACCCTATATTAGTATGTTTTGACTGTGGTGCTTTAAATTTTAATTAACAGTAATTAGAACTATTATATAAAGTAAGTGTAGCACTTGTGTAGTTTTATCTGAAGAAGTCTTTTGTAAAGATGAAAGCGCTCATCTGTGGATTATTTCATAAAATGTTTTGCTTCTACTGGTGGCCTGGACATTATTTACTTCTTTTTAGTGAGTTTTATTCTTTTTTGTGAACATTAAAAAATTCACTTAAGAAATCATCTAAGTTCATTTAATGTGTAAAAACAGTCTATCATCTGAAGAAGAATTTAAAGCAAAATCTGATCTTTAACTAGATTAGTGTGTAATGCAGAGAATGTATAGCAAAATCTTCTTCACATTTATGAAGATCAATTAAAATCCTGATCCACCACATATAAACTAAGGCAAAACTGCAGTCTGTAACAAAATATTAAACCTCCAGTCCAGTAAATTGGCTTAGTACACAGATAACAGTTGCTGTACATTAGAATAAACTTTACACATCACTACCTGATAACCTAATGCACAAATTTCTTCTTCCACTACATGATGTTTCTTGTGTGTATATATTATTAGGCAAAACATGCAAACAGTGTAATTACTAGTAATGAGCTGACAGATTTCAAAACTCATAGACATGACAGCCTACCATTGAAAATCTCTAGTACTTCCCAATGATAAACTGCAAATTGTTAGCTGATTCAGTTAATCACATTCAGTTGGGTTCACCCACCCACACACACACACCCGACATAATGTCTGGAATGAACATAAGAATCATTAATTTTAATGCATATTTCTAGCATTTGTGGTGCAAACCTTGCAGGGGAATTTTATAATCTGATTTAGGCTACAGGATCTTCATATGAAGTTTAACCAATTGTCTTCAGAGTTATATGCCTAAATTAGTAATGTCACATCATACTGGCTTCATATAAGGTATAAGAAGCCATAGCTGCATAAAAATCTATATTTAATATTTCAAGTTCATTTATTCTTCTTGTTTAATAGAAAAAGACAAGATTACTCAGATCCCTTATTATTGTTCACCAGACAGCAATTTCATAGGATCATAGGATCATAGGAGATTACTAGGCTATTGACCAGGAGGTCATTTAAAGTCTAGCTGTTTCCTCACAATATAATACCATAGAAATGCTAGTCAATACCCTAGATTGCATTTAGTAGTGACTGCCCATGTCCTGCAGGGTTGTGGGCCCTATCACTGGTAAGAATTTATGGTTCCCCATTTACTCGTCAAGGCTCTTCCTGAACAGTGTCATAGAGGTCCTCTGTTTCACATGAATTGGTAGTCTATTCCAAAGATGCATCAGTCAAATCTGTCCATCTAGCATGTCTAGTTTAAGTTGCAGGCCATATTTAGGTCCCTGGAACAGGTAGCTCTAGTCACGTTTGATTTACGGATATGCAGCAAGTTCATTAAGCTTGAGTCTGAGATTGCTCTGTAAGCCAGGCATAAGTCTACCCTAAGAAATCTATACATTACAGAGTATAGTGACAGAGACTTCTGTGTAAGATGTGCTGGACTCCCTTAATCTTCTTTGTTAGAAACCTCTGAGGTTACTCCAATTACTGCAGATGCTTTCTATGGTACATGTAGAATAGGGCATTATACTCAATTATGGGACGAATTAGTATCGGGTATAGAGAGGTTATAACCTTCTTTGCTCTCGACGTGATGCCTTTGCTAATCAAGTGTGCTACATAGAAAGCTTTCCTTACTACAGTAGACACATGGTGATTGAAGTTAAGGTCACAGTCAACTTCTGATCACAGATCCCTTACTACTTTGTGGGTTCCTAGTGTATTGTTAATTTGATAGTGTGAAGGGACATTGTTTGTGCCAAAGGAAATGATGATGCATTTCTTTACATTCAGTCTGAGACTGTGACTAAGACACCAGTCATCAGTTTGCATAAGACTCTCCTGGAGTATACTGATATCATTTGGGGATTCAAAAATTGCAGCCAGTTTGCAGTTATCCACAAACATGGTCAGCCACAACCCCTTAGTTTTGACCTGAACTTCTGAGAAGTATATACCAAACAGTAGGAGTCCCAACACTGACCCCTGTGGCACCCCACTGGTAACAGGTCTACTGGTTGATGTGGCGTCTCCCACTTTGATAGTGTGTGTCTGGCTTGTGAGCCAGTTAGTAACCCATATTACAACAAAGGGGTTTACATTCAGTTTGCTAAGTTTATCAGTAATGCCTAAGAGTGGAATTGTGTTGAAAGTCCTTGCCAAGTTGAGGTTTGCTGTGTGCATAGATTTGCCTTTGTCAATGGCCCTGGTCACATTTTCGTAGACATCTACCAGATTTAACAGACAGGATCTGCCCTTGACATAGCTGAATTTGGTTTGGTCCAGGGTTTGGAGGTCGCCTATGTCTTTATTTATGTGGTGCATAATAATACGTTCCATGGTCTTACAGATGAGACTGGTCAGGCTTATGGGTCTGTAATACCCCAGGTCTGTTGCTAGGCCACCTTTGTGGAGGGGAATAAGTGTTGCTATTCTCCATTCCACAAGAACAAAGCCTGTGGTTAGGCTATGATTGAAAAGGATACTTAATGGTAATGCTAGTCAATGTTTTAGCCTTTTAAGAAGACAGCCTGCGATGCTGTCTGGTCCCATAGAGGCTGTGTTGTTTGCCTTGGACAAGGCCTTGATGACATGCTCTTTGGATATGTTGGGTGGTGGGAGTTTGGTGGAAGGCTTATGATAAGTTTGGAGGGGATAAGTGGTGAAAATTTTGCCAAACCTATCCACTAGCAGGTTTGCTATCTCTGTGAGGTCAGAGTGTGTGATACTGTTAGTCACTAGTTCTGCATATTCTTAAATCCTACCTTATAGGTTATGTACATAGCTGTAAAAGGCCTTCTGGTTATCTTTAGCTGTGCTTGCTATGTTTTTCTCAAGTAAAAATAATGTTTGTGTCTAGTGAGATCTGTGCTGCACTTTCTTAAGTATCTGGCATATTGTACAGCACAGTCTGCCTTACCACTAGTGGGGTTTTATTTCATATTGTTGTGAGAAAGGCACTTGGCTATTTGCAGATAAAGTCGCTAAAATTAGGAAAGGGTTCTTCACTGATTCACCAGACGTCATTCAGTCACTCACATGTGGACTGTCCTGATTTTTGTTGGGCTGAGTTTAATTTTGTGGACTATGATATGGTTATGACATTGGTCTTATGTGCGAAACACCTATTTCAAATGTTTGCACAATCGCATGTCTTGAGTCCTCATCAGCTACTTTTCACATTGTGAGATCTACTCTGATATCTGGGATGTTCTCAACTTTGCTACTCATTTCCTCAGGAAATTATTACAGTAATCTCTCAGTTAACTGGCACCCATGGTTGATGCCAGGTAACTGTATTTCCTGGTTGCTTGAGAATTACTATTAAAAATAGGCCTGACTAATACTGTACCCTGTACTATTTGTTTGGTTTGACTTGTTCTGAGGTTGGGGAGAGAGGGAATTTATTCCTACTTTCCTTTTTAAAACTCTAAAAATGTAATGTTTGTTTCTGCAGGGGGAAAACAGCAAGTGCAACACATGAAAATTGTACTGTATTTCTTCGATATTTATTTGCAAGTTGATTGAGACTGACGGTTGCTTCAGTTCCAGCAAACTGAGTGTTTACTGTATTGGACCCCAATATTATGGAGAATTATCATACAGTATCTACTTTCTCATGTTTTATCTTATGTCTCATGACCCTTTAACTCTTGTCAGTTCAAATTTATGTTCATGGCATAGTATGGAGATGACCATCATATGAGCAGTGTATAGTTTCTTTCTGTTGAGAGATCAGTAAATGCATTCTGCCAAGGCTCTGTTAGACCTTTCAATGGTATTTGATATATTGCATGATGAGATCCTGATTAGTGACTTGAAATTCTGTGAGATATTTATTCACACCTCTCAACCGTACTGAATTCCTCGGTATTTACCAGTTTTGATGGCAAAATAATGGGGTGCCATGAATTTCCGAGTGGCCCCTTCAATTCCTGATTTTTTTTTATTTGTATTTATAATTTTAAGTTATGGCTGACGTCATCATGCATCACCATCAATGTGCAGGGGCATGTATGATGACATCAGCTTGTGAGGCAGTGCTTGACTGACTGTTGAAACTGAGGTGGGAGTCGCAGGACTGGAAAATGAAGACTCAACAGTGGAAAGCTAGTTAAGGTGTTTGGAACGTTTACTTTCAGCAATGGATTGGACACATCAGTGTTACTGCTACAGGAGTCCAGAGCAAAGGTGACATTCTGAGGAGAAAGAAGATGGTAGACAGGTATGCTTGCTAATTTGCTGTTAGTCATTGAGTTTGCCGTTATGCGGTACCACAGTAGAACAAGACTCCAGTCCAGATTCAGAACCTGTTGTTGCTGAGATGGAAGCTCATGGTCTGTTGCTAGTGTGAGGAAGTTACCTGAAATTTAGATAGGTGATAAGAGACTAGCCTTAAAGAAAATGTAACTTTTATTAGAAAGTGCTGTAGCCCATAAGAGGATGTATTTTTAGTAAAGCTAGGTTGTGGGGTTAAATTGTACAAGTTTGAACATCGGCAGCATACATTGGTGGCCCTGGGAAGTGTGCCTTAGACTGAAGAATTAATTCTTGGTTCTTTTTCCTTCAAACTTGCAAAACAAAAAAAAGATGGCTTCACTGGTACCCTATGCAGACAAAATAGTAAGTCTGGATTGGAATAATTTATTTATCACAGACTTCACCTTAAAAACAGTAAAATGTTTTAATTTTTTTCTTTAAAAAACTTCGTCAGACCAAAAACAAAAAGTGCTTTATTGTTTTTAAAGTGAATTTTGTGATAAATAAACATGCTCGCATTTACAACGGGTCCAATCAAGATTACTTATTTACTGTTACAACTATATAGGATACCCCTGTAGCCGTTTTTTGTTTTGCAAGTTTAAGGTGTATGTTTATCAAGTCAACTTTTTCTTCACAGGCATTTAGAACATTTCTCTAACACCACGTTTCCTTTCACTGAAATAAATATACACCACTTTTCCTTTCACTGAAATAAATATTGTACATTAAAACAAAAGTGGCAAGGAAGGTATGGGGTGTGGAAACCTTTATGTATTATGATGTTGCATATAAAATACTCAGCACTGAGTTATAAAAATGTTCATTCGTCATTTAAGAAAAACATAATGCTGCTACCAAAGGTTTATATGAGACAGATGGTTGGTAAATAAGTAGGAGACACAGCAGCAGCTCTGTAGTTGTTGTTAGGAAATACCAGACAGTACTGTATGCTGTTATTTTGTCAGTTTTCGAAGTGAATTGCATGAGCATTTCTAACTCTAGATTTTGGCATCCCCCCAAACAAAAAAAACAGCATTGCATATGTAAGTCTTGTAGACGAAAACAATCTGCAGTAGTGCTTTGCTTGAGAGAAAGATATTTTTGATAGTGACTGGAAAAAAGCAAAGGAAAGGTTAGGTAAAGGAGGATAATTCTGGTAAAAAAATGCTCATCACTGGGGAACAGAACAGAACTAGACCTTCAGTACATAACTCCTGAATTGTGATTTCTGTAGAACATATAAGAAATGTAATGCTGACAAATGCAATCTTTATGGACCTTATAAAAGCTTTCATTCTGATTGATTATTACATGCTACTTAGTCCATACATCACATGCTATTAATTGGAATAAACCTAAAAGATAATAACAAGGTTAATTGGTTTTCACTGTATTACAGCGTTCTTTCTTTAGTTGGGTTCACACCTACCACCCCGTGCTTCTTTTTTAAAAGGTGAATCCAAGGATCTGTCTTATCTCCATTAACAGACTTTCTAATACAGTTCCCCAGTCACCATGGGAACATCCTGTATGCACATGGTATTGCAATTTATATATCCATTTTCTCCCACTCCATAGTCCAAAATTAGAAAAAGGTTTGACTAAGACCTGTCCCCATATCTCTCTCAATCTCTCAAGAGCAAGGAATCTGGACAAAGCCATAAATAATGGTGGAACAAAGGTGCAAAAACAGAGACAGATTTTAAATATTGCTCCTGTAAACCCAGTTGCTACGATAACAGGGCTTGCATTATTATGTATTTTCTGAGGGGTATGAAGTCTGAAATTCAAATGTCTGCCATTATTTATTATTACTTAGTGACTTCAATCTTCATGCTGGTATCCCTCAATTCTACTGCAGTGGGTGGGTCTGTGTGATTATGTATGCAATATTTATGTTAATTAGAATTCCAATTTTTGGCCAGTTGTGCCTACTTTTCATGGGCCTTTGTCCAGATTTTTGATGTTTCCAGGTTGAGAGGTATGCATTTGAATGTACAAAGTTCAAAAAAGCTCTGGGTGAGTGCATTAGTACAGGTATAGTTTGCCCACGTTATGGATGAGTAGTTGAAGTCCCCCAACACCAGTGTGTTTGGTAGTATACTGAATGACTTCAGTAGGGCCAGATAGGCACTGTGAGTGTCCTCGTTCATAGAGGGGACCCTATAAATGGCAATGATTTGGAGAGGGGTCTTTTCTATGGTGAGTGGTACTTAAAGTAGTTCAAGGGACTCGTTCAGTTTAACCACTCTGGAGGTGTATTCGTTTTTAGGTGAATGTTGATAAACCCCTCCTTTTCCTATTTTCATTCTGACATCTAAACAAGTGGAAGGTGTTGTAACCCAGTATGGCTGGGATACTTTCTGTGGCCTTGAAACAAGTTTCTGTGACTTCACAGATGTCAGCATCCTCCAAGTTGAAGGCAGCTTCCAGTAAGTGCAGTTTTAAGTTTAGACTCCTATCATTTAGCAGCATAACCTTAATGTTGATTTTTAAGGAAAGATATATGGTGGAAATTTTGTTCTTGTGAAATTGTAAAAAAAAGGCACTATGGCGGAGACAAGAGCCTTATCCATGAACCAAAATCCTAGGGGTGACAGCTGTAGACTGTTTCTGGTGAAGCATTGAGGTCTATAGATCATATAATCTCAGGCTGAGAGTAACTGGATCCCCTTATAGTGACACCAGAAACTAAGCCCACTGTTGAAGTAAATCCTATTTAGTTTGTACTGTGACATCATCTTAGGTGAGGGTAGGATCCTGCTTAAGGCTAGGGACATATCTATCTGAGACACATAATCTGAGAGCTCAGTCATGTCTCTCTTCATACAGTCCAGAGAGGTACATCTAAAGTCATTCACACCAACATGGACTATGACAAAGTCATAACAGTACGTGTTGCTGAGAGACTTGAGTGTGCGCATGGTATTTCTGATCCTGTCAGCAGACAGACAGTTAATCATGACCTTCTCCTTATCTAATCTTTTGAGTGGCACATTTGTGATTTTCACGATAGAATTGCCTATGACTAGCACATTTGGTTTTGTGTTACGGCTTAAGAGCTTACTTGGTGAGGCACTGGTGCATGTGCCTTTGTGCATAGTGTGGTTATCTGTACTTGTACTATGTATGGTGTGCTTGTATTTGGGAGGCCTGCCTGCTTTTGGTAGATTTTTAGAGAGGACCTCAGCATATGTAGGATTATGTGTTGTTTGCATGGTTGGTTATGGTGGTGAGTTGTGTGTGCTGACAACCTGCTTAGTGTCAGATGTACTGAGTGGTGAGCGAGTGAGCCTAGATTCTAAGTTTTTATATAGATGCACTTCTCACATGTTGAAGTAGAGTGACTTAAAAAAAGTTGGTTGTCAGTGTGCATGAGGCAATTGCTATATTGCATCAGGATGCCTAAGTCAACCAGGTTGGCAGGGGAAATGGTGGGAAATTGTCCTTCCATAGTACGAGGTAAAGGTGTGGTCAGTAACAGGGAAGGATTAGAAATGACTAGTTGGGGATGCTGTGAGGGACTGGACTACTAGCGCTGGATGGTAGGACTAGTGTGTGTACCTCAGAAGCTGTGCTGGTTGGTACATCAAAGAATGAAGCACAGCCATAAAACCCTCCGTTTGAGCACAGACCACTACTAAGGGAAAATTAAGTCAGCAGAACTTTGCTTCTATAACCGCCAATAGCAAAAGCAAATGAATGTTACTGCCTGAGGCATAAGCTCAGGCAAAAGCAAGGCTTAAACCCTGGTAAGTTTTAGAGTGAAAAAAGCAACCACCAATTAGAAAAGCTGACATAGAACCTTAACCCAGCAATCTTCAACTCAGACAATTCCCTACTATACACTTCTGCCACAAGGTGGGGGGGATCTTAATCTATGCAAGCTGGAACTGGAGCTCGAGGGTGACCACACAAGTCTAGATTCAGCAGATCTGAATCAAGGCTATGCTAAATAAGTACGTCATGAGAGTGAGTTATGGAGAGCTAAAGCAGAAACTTAAAATTAAGTAAAAATAGTTTTTAGTTTAAAGAAGTGCAGCAGAGAAAAACAATCAGTACAATGTAACTATAAGGCAGCAGACATCAGTACAATAAGTATGTAACACAGCAGCAGAATAGATTAAGCTGTTTAGAAAGTGCAAAATGTCTATACTTACAATGTTTTGTAGTTTGAGGCTTGGACCTCTACTTACCTCTGCCTAACTCTCAGGTAGCTCTGGTGAATTGAGCACAAGTCTACGCAAATGTGAGGCTTATGTACTGGGGAGTTTTAGTGCAAAAAAAAAAAAAAACAAGCACCAATTAGAGAAGGCCAAACAAAGCCTTCTCAGCATGACACACAAATTACTGAGAGCTGAGAGATACATGGTGGACATGAAAACAGTGAAGGAAGTATGCAATTTCTGCTGCCCCCATCTTAGGCTCAGGGGAAATTGTGGAGAACTTATTCTAGTAACAAAGTTGTCTAGTATTATGTATACTAGCTAATGCTACTTTCCAGGGACCCACAAGAGAGAAATTAAGGATGTCACAGGCGTCAGCCTCTAGAATATTGCATCAGTTTTTAAATAAAATGCTACTACTTGTAAGGGATCACCCCCGGGATTCATGAAGCTTGCGCCAGGCACAGGCGTAGCGTAGGTGGTATAACACCAAATATGGCCGTTGGGCGATTCAGGTATGATCCAATTCCATGTGCACTACTGGCGTATGCCAGAACTGCGCAGCGCTTGGCTTAGGTATGCTAATCACCCCATGCACACTGCCGCACCATGCAAATGAAGGTATATAGCTGTTCATGAAGTGGTGCAGGCGTAGTGTAAGTCCACGGAAATGTAAACCAAAAAACACAGTTTACATTTTCCCAAACAGAACATCAGAGCTATGGAAGCGGCCCAGACACATGTATTACAAAGTTGACATATGCCAATGGCTAAATACACAGCCAATGGCATAAGAAAAGATGCACAACACCTAAAAAACAACATTTAATGTCATGTCCACAGTAACGCAAAGTACAACCACAGGGCATGTGTGCGCAAACTGGAACACAAAGAAAATATATACAAATGTCATACAATCGCAATGTAATACAAATCAGGATTTCACCATAATATGCAATGGTATGCATGGTACACCACAACCAAGCTGCAAGGGTTGCTAAGAGTCTGTGACAGTGTTCAGCGTGGTAAATATGAATTAGTAGTCAATGCCATGCAAATGAGGCAGGTAATACTGAATCGCAAACGTCCTGCCGAATTAAGGATGTACCATACAGCGCAGTGCTATAACACCGAGGAGTGGCTCAGAGGTATACATGACATCAGCAGTGGGGTGTGCCATCGTAGCTGTAAGCACATTGGAGCAATGCAAATCTGGCCTGGCCATTGCTAAGCAAAGCTGCAGGACAGGGGTGGGGAGGTAGGTATAGAATCATTTAGCTGAGAACAGATATGGTGCCCAAAAGCGCATGTCTACGGGGATGAAAACGTGCCAGAAACCCGGTAAGTGGATGCACGCGCCGCGAACCATAGCACAAACAGGAAGGTCAGGGGAAGAAAGAAGGAAATGCTGCAGTAGGGTAATTGGCATACAACTGAGCAATTAACACCTATTAACTCACAGCGGGCAATCGACGGCAGCTGACAAGTCTGCTCGCAGAAACCTGCAAAACAGGATAGGGGAGGCATCGGATTCCAAAGAAAGGAGAACTGCCATAGCAGAGCAAAGCAAACCTACAGTAGACCGGCAATAGAACACATTACGCATGATAAGCCAGGTCTAGGAAAGTACAAATGAAAGTAGGCTGCTGGATGCATGCCAGAAAATGGTAGGTGAAATGTGAAGAAATGTAAAGGGAAGGGCAAGAGGTAACCCACGGCAGCCAAATGTAATTCAACACCAAAGGCACCACAATAGTAGTTCCTGTAGTAAAACACATAAGATACCCTGTAGCTATGATCGTACATACACACCCTATGACATCATCGGTGTTCACAGCACAATAGTATAAAGTGTGAAAGCACCCTGCACACACCTGTGTATTCCCAAACACTGCACCATTGGTGTTAACACACGGGGAACTTTTAAAATGTACATGTTGGGAGCTGCCATAGCTGTGATTCATCACAATGTGTTAGAGACTGACGGTGTTGTGGAGGATGATGCTGACAACCACCACAGGCTCCAGAAGAGGAGAAGAGTGTTCATACCAAGGGTAACCTATCAGCGGCTTCATGATCTGGAGATAGTAGAGCATTACAGGGTGGACAGAGACATCTTACAGCAAATAGTTGAGCTGTGCCGGCCACGCCTGAGAACCAGAAACAACAGAGGGGAACCCATCCCAGTGGACATGAAGGTATGTGTAGGCTTGTGAATACTAGCCACAAGTACCTTTCAAAGGCCAACTGGAGATATAATGGGGATCTCACAGGCATCAGAATCCAGGGTACTACACCAGTTCCTGGATGCCATGTTACCACATGCCAATGAGCATATATACTTCCCCCGAACTCAGGAGGAGTTGGCCAGCAATATGCGTCAGTTCCACCATGTGGGACACTACCCGGGGGTACTGGGTGCGATAGACTGCACTCACATACATATCAAGTCACCACCCGATGAGCATGGTAGGCACTACATAAACCGCAAGGGATTCCACTCCATCAACTACCAGGTATTGTGCAATGCCCAGGGCATTATCATGGATGTGTGTGCTGGCAGCCCTGGAAGTTATCGTGACTCCCATATCTGGCATGCCTCACAGCTGTATCAGGTATTTGTCAGGGGGTCATCCCACATGTCCAGCTTGTGGGGGATGCTGGCTATGTACTGTAGCCATGGATGATGACTCCCATCAGAAATGCACACACACCCATGCAAGAATGCCATAATGAGGCACACACACAAACCAGAATCATCATAGAGGGTGTGTTTGTGATGCTGAAATCATGGTTCCATTGCTTGGACACATCTGGTGGAGCCTTGCAGTACCCTCCAGGCACGTGTGCCCACATCTTCATAGTATGTGCCATGCTACATAATATGATCCTGCGGAAACAGCTGCAGCAGGGACAAAATTGTGAAGGCCCTCATAGCCCACCGCAATTGCCAAGGCCATCACAGGCACAGAGGGATTCAGACCACGAACACCCTGTGCCAGCCCCAGTAGGCAGATGGAGGCATGCCCAATATGCCTACACCTTGGCAAAGAGGGAACGTATAGCACATACTCTGACAGTGTAGGCCCTATGGACTGACACACCTCTCCACCTGCACACACAGTAAAATGGATGGCACACACACACGACCACCTGTAAATTGTAATGTATATTTGGACTACTGTGTGAATCCTACATAGGCAGCCCTCAAACACTGTACACACAACAACTATTGGAACAAGGAAAGTCAACACCTCAACAGTACATGTGCCTATCAGCATATGTTGGAGCTGTGTGTATAGGTTCCTAGGTACATCGGTAGGTACACGCCCGATTGTCAGAGGCCATACACCAAATGAGGCAAACAGTGTCTGCTGTCTTGCCACAACATCAAGTAACCAACTGTCGCTCAGTGGAGCAGAGGCAATCGCGGGATCACATGTGTGTAAGCACTGTTCTCCACCCAGTCTGCACGGATTCCCTGCTGTGTTAATGAGGGGCTCCACATAATGTAATCATGGATGTTGTGTCAAGGCATGGGGTGTATCCATAACAGGTATTCGTCATCCCAGCATGCCCCACCTACGGTCGTTTGAAGGTGTAGCACATTATCATGTGTGGCTCACTGTGATATACATACCCAATGCTGGAGCACATCCAGTAAACATTACATGGACATACCATTAATTGGACTCATCCATATGTAAACTAACTGAGTTACCCATGTGAGTGCAGTATGGAATAACAGCCATAGTATACTCCACATACAGAATGCCATAACATGTGTACAAATACCAGACGGCCAAGTGGTAAATGCAGTGACCGTCGTGCATGTTCCCGGTCCCATGTCCTGCAAGGGATGCAACGTAATCCCGAAGGCACGAATAATGCATGTCGGATGCAGGTCATCAGATCATGTTTAGCACATGTTAGTGGGAATATGCATTGCCCAGTGCTGGTAAGCATAGTTTAAATATGACTATGCGGATATGCGTGAAACAGGGCTAAGCTTCTCTGAATATCACGCAGATCACGGTCGATGATGTCCAGAACAGGTGGAACCAGCATTATTCACCCCTGTACTAATAGCGCCTGCTCTGAAGGGTAAAATGACCACTGCCAGGAGTAGAACACGCAATCATGTATACAATCACCTAACACTATGATAGCCAAGATGTACCTATGGTAGGTTTGTAATGTGACAGGTTCAGACACAAACATGCGGAGTCCAGGAAACAGTATACACCGACAAGTACACGATGAAAGGTGTATTTTGCCTGTCACTTTCTCTGTCAGATATATATATATATATATATATATATATACATACATAATACAGATAGAAAGGGTGATAGAGAGATATATGTTGATATATACGGATTCACCGATATCTGCAAATATATAGATAGGCCAACGACATTCATAAAACTTTGGAGGTACAAATAAATAGGATACCACCAACTATGGAATGTGTCACATACCGACATGCGTAATCATGAGGCTGAAAGACTGAAAGAACACAGTACTGGAACACTAGAACCGTGAGTAATATTATCACGATATGAAGTACCGCTGCCGGTGTTGCGGTCCACGTAGGTATTGTGTTCAACTGTGTTTGTGATTGCCGTAATCTGTGTATGTGTGTGTTGTGGGTGCCGTGTGCGTTTCCATGTGACTGTAATGTGTGTGTGTGTGTCTGCATCGTGTGTCTGTTAGTGCCAACTTGGAAGTAGATCATTACGGTAGGTGTGGTTATAGCTAGCCGTAGGCATAAGGTTACCACCTGCCCCACATTAGGAGGGACAGCCCCTCCCTGGGCAGTTGTGTCCTGACATAAAACATTACAAAGTGCAAATGTCTGAGATTGTAGGACATTAATATGTCCCATATTTTATGTAATAGTTGCATTAAATAGTTATGCCTGTATGTAAGAAACGTAAATGTT
The DNA here is from genome assembly GCF_019279795.1 of Protopterus annectens. NCBI lineage: Eukaryota > Metazoa > Chordata > Ceratodontiformes > Protopteridae > Protopterus > Protopterus annectens. The sequence continues at coordinate 1,655,989,396 of NC_056733.1, read as the reverse complement.
ACATGCAATATGATAAGTAGCCAAAGTCCTACAACAATAAGTATGTATTGAGGATAAAAGTATGTGCTATCCTGTGTACTGACCGTGGGTATGTGTCGCCCTGTAAACACCGATGTGTGTCCCGCAAGTGTCCCACAATGGCCATTTGAAAAGGTGGCAACCCATGCCAAAGAGGTTCAGTTACCAACACAAAAGCAATGACTGCAAATATCTGGGACAGAAATACACGGGACAGCTGTCATTTACTAACATTCCTTTACATATTGCTGTAATTCCGGAGGTATGGAAGCATCAACCTCACCTGCATACTATATAGAGACCAATTAACAATGGCCCAATTTATATGCCCATAACAAAAGTCTACTAACTGATAGCTCTTTAATTAGGGAAGGAGCCCAGACACATATATGGAATATGTAGAAATGCAAGCCCCACAAACCTGTATATGCTACGTACACCCACCTACATCCCCCACACACAAAACTATAGCAATACAGACTGTAATAAAAGCACAAACATCCAGTCAGTCAATTACATCTGCAGAAGAGTTAACATATCTTGTGAGAAACACATTTAAAGGTGCCATGTGAAATCGTAACCATTGCATAATGGAACAAATAGCGATGTTACAGAATTTGTTTGCAATAGTCCCTTATCAGACGGTCGGGATGACAGGTACACTCACATGTAGAACCACATACTCTAGCCATCAGACACAATCCAAGGGGGACATAAATCCAAACTATCCATGTCTCTACACATAGCAGTTGCAAGTACACACAACAAAACACAATACAGGCCATCTCCCCAAAGGTAGGGCAAATGGGCAACGCCCAAGTGAAGAATTCAATTATACCCACTGTTGCCACGTAATTGGCAAATGGAGTAGCTGCATAGCTGATGTGCAAGTAATAAATCACTCAGGAACACCAATTGGTGGCAGGAAACCACATGTTACAGGTATTGACGTATATAAGGATGACTTGCCAGACATTCAGACCGTATGGTCATACCATAGAACTGTTTAAACAGTGTAAGAGAGATAGTTACAAAATTGCAGAACGATAACAAGGTATGTAGAACACTCAGTATGTAAGTGTATGTATAGCCTGTTTTGTATTAATTATGTTAGTGTATGTATAGCCTGTTTTGTATTAATTAAAAGTGTCCGCAATGCATAAAGTGGGAAAAGGTATTATGTAGTGATGTCTTGCTGAGTATAGTAACGCTTGTAGAAATTGTGTGTCCTGCAGTGGGCCACAAGGTAAACATCACAGACACCACAAGGGATGCTACATGAGAGCTTTAAACAGAACAATTCCATGCCACCCGCCATCAGTGGTAGGGTATGTCCAACAAGTATGTGCCATAGCAGGGGATAGTATATGTTGATATACTGTCACAGTAGGCATGTGTATGGGCATATAACGACAATGACCTGTCTAAGGTGGTCCCGCTGTGCAAGTATGCTTTGCATTATGGGATACTATGTAAAATATGTGTAATGTACAGTATTATAGGTAGATATGTCAGATATTCTACACAGCATACCAGGCATATCATGCATACCAAAGGTATTGTCTACTGGCATGTACAATATACAATAACAGGATACATATGGCTTGTAGTCACCAGACACTGCAATAGCATGATAGCTAATCTAAATGGAAGAGCTACTCAATTAACCATGCACAAAGGACATGTAACAGCTTCACAGGTTCATAGTGGGGTACTATGCAGTCTGGCAAGTCTATGTGTAAGCTCAACTACAGTGTTCACACCAGTGGCACCTCTCTAGGGTAGGGTCCTGTCTGTGAACAGCAGAGCCATGCGTTACCTGCACCTCTGCACAGTACAGCCACTGCAGTGATCCCTGGCGTACATGTGTCACCCTTCCACCAAGTGAGGTATCACATGAACAGTGCTACTGAGTGTCCCTGTGTGATGTACATAGGAATCATGTTCCAAAGCATGGTGAGTGTCTGGTTTGGGAAAGTAACCCTCAAGCATGTCCCACTCATCATTGTGTGTGTGCAAATATCCATGAGCATGTTGCTCACAGTGGCTTTTGCTTATGTCGCTTATGTGGAGTATATCCATGAATATTGTTGTCGACATGGGCCCTGTCTGTTCAGCAGAGGTCACCCCTGAGTATGTAGTATGCAAATGTGTACAGACGTGGTGTCCGTAGATCTGCCGCATACGTCAACCGTCGGAGCTCAATAAACGTCATGACGTGTTAATGTCGTGGTATGTAAAGCCGTAGCTGTTGTGTAAGGTACAACCTAAATGGGGTGTTGTACCCTTGAATGTGTGTATATGTCTGGAGTTCAGAGGTACAATGGGTGCCTATGTTCCAGCTACAAACCCAGTACAGATAGGTGTGGCCACATAGAAGGATATACACGCCACAGTGGCAATATGGTTATCAAAGGAGTGGGTGTGACATACATGTGTACTAAGATCACATACAATGTGACATGTATGTAGGGGACTACCACCTATGTAATAGTCAGTGGGTGAATGGTGTAATGCAAAAGGGATGTTCATGCACCTTGTGTCATGCAGCTTGAGGCCATGATATTGATATCAGGTATCCGTCACAGTGACACCCTTATGGAGGGAGTCAGTATCAGCTGGTGGTTCAATCATGGTGCTTTGTATGCAGTTGTCTGTAAAGCTAGGCAGGGAAAGTCCCTCTGTGCTAGCCTGTACCTCAGGGAAGCATATACCGAACATGAGGGGCCCTATGATTGAGGACTGTGATATGCCAAGTGTAACTGAAATACAGTAGGTACTATGGTATGCTATCCTCATTGTGTGTGTCCTGTCCGTGAGCCACTTTGCATAACATCCTGAGACATAGGGGTCGATGTGCAGGCGGATGTGTATGTTGTCAATACCAGAATGGAGAACGGTGCTGAAAGTCAATGAGAGGACAATGTAGGCTGTGTGGACCCCCTTACCATCATCAACTACCCTGGTAACTGTACCAAAGGAGTCCACCAGGTGTAAGAGCCATGCTCTGGCCCTAACAAGTCTAACCTGTGTGGCATCAAAGGACTGGAGCCCACCAATGTCTCTGTGAATGACTTCCATGATGATGTGACCCATAGCCTTGCAGAACAGTCCAGTCAGGTGTATAGGGCAATAGTCCCCCTCGTGCATTGTGGCACCACCTATGTGGAGTGTGATAACCATTGCTGTGTGCCATTCAGGGGCCACAATGTCTGATACAAGGCTATTACTGAATATGGTGGCCAAGTGGGGAGACATGTCGTTCAGAGGTTTGTGTAAATCACAGCCTGGGATGTTGGATGGTCACATGGGGTCAGTGTTCCAGGCCATATAGAGTGCAGGTTAGTACTGTGTAGGTGTGACCGCAGGGACACCTCAATGTTCCTGCATGGATTATGCACTGTAGGGAGTGAGAGGGTGTAATGTTAGCATTGAACCCATCTGCCAGCATGTTGCCAACATCACCTGGTTCTGTAATGTTCCTGAGTAACTGTTGTATGTCAGAGCAGATGTGGGTATTGCCATTGACTACTGACATACCTCCATAATGCCTTGTGGTACACCCTGGAATGTGTCACAGTAATGTTTATGTAGCTAGTTTTGGAGTATGTGATGAGGGATCCTGTATCCCTACTGAGGCTGACCAGTGAGCTACCCCACCCATGGGATTGTACTCCGCTTTGCAACAGCCTCCACCTGTTGTTGTAAATTATGTCCATGGAACATGACCCCCAGAGTGGTGTCCATTATCTGGTGGGTACCATCATGGCTCTGTGTGGAATAGCATGATCCATGCAGTCGTGTAAGTGCTAATGAAGTGCACTGGGGTATGTTTCAGCATTTGTATGTGCATTGTCAATCTGCACGGGTGTCATGATGTTAACTACTGCTGTCATAAGACATCTGTAGTAGGCGTTGTAGTACTCTTGTACTGTTTATGCCATGAAGGGTGTGGTGTCGGGATGTGGATAACAAGGGTGATTAGCATATGTTCGGAATCCACCAATGAAGGGATAACCCCAGGTGTGGAACACCAGTCACATGTTGGTAGTGTCCATGTCAAGGATATTGTTGGTCTTGGAGGTGGTGTGTATGAGTTGATCCAGCTGAGTGGAGGTTATGAATCACGGACAGCGTTGGCCTAATGTGTCGGTACATGAGTGGCTATCCCAGTTAAGTGTGGGGTAGTGTCAGTCTCACATCAGTAGTACCTGTCTGAGCCCTACTGTCCAGTACACCACGAAATGAGGTCTGGTAACCGTGGGGTATGTTGTTGAATCCGTAGCTTGTTACAATGTGTATAGCAGTTCTGGCCACAGTTAGTTGTACGTGGAGCACCTCTGATGCATTGTGCTAAGTAACTAGCTGGGATGTGTGTACAACATAGTGGAATATGGGAACACCTCAGCCGTGGGTGTGCCATTCCAGGTTACATGACTGAAAGGTATGGTCTGTGTATAACCTGTCATTGCAGGTGTGCTCTACAGAGCCTAGAGGAAGGTCCCAGTCACTGCAGAGATATTGAAGTGGTCCATTATAAGGAGTGCCTTGCCTGCGTGCATCAGAGATGAAGATTTCAAGCATTGCATCACATGACCCCATGTTTTGCTTGCCTGTTCCCATTCTGGTGGTGAATGTTATTGGAAACTGTGCAAGACAGGCAGTATAGAAGCAGCAAGAGCCTTGCATGTTATCTGTACTCCCAGGGCTGACAGGTGCAGGCCATCTGTGCCAAAGCATTGTGTTTTGTTGACCATGTCAGTCAAAGCAGACAGATACCAGATGCCTGTGGAATGACAGCAGAAGCATAGACAACTGTTGAAGTGACACAGTCAGTCATTGTACGGTGGTATCAGGTTCGGATGAATGCATAATGCTCCCCAGGGCTTGGCCCATACCTTCAGGGCTACAAGACAGGTGAGCTATTGCATGTCCCTGCACACGTAGTCTGTGAAGTTGCATCTTAGGGTAGTCACACTAACATGGAGAATGACAGTCAAATTGTACCTGGTGAGGTGCGGCATGCGTGCATAGGTTATGTTGCAGAACCAGTTACCCGACAGCAAGATGTAAGCGACTATCACCTTGTGTAGCCTGCTGAATGGAACTTCAGTGTGACCGCCTACAGAGTCACCTATGACAGGTGTGTTGTGTATGTTATAACACCCTATTGGCTGCATGTGATGGGCACACATGACTCTGTGGGCTATAAGTTATCGTTGTTGTGTTTGGTGATGGGGGCTGCTTTTGGTGCCTACACAGAGTATGGAGAGGTACTGCACAAGTTGCACTCATATGTGTGGCCTGTGGTGGTGGAGATCTTGTGAGACTATGTGATGAGTGGGGTGTGTTGTGAATGTTACACATCCCCACATGATTGTCAGGTTCAGTCAGGGTTGGTGACAGCATTACCCCCAGCAGGGCTGCATATGTGCATCTCCCACAGGCTGTAGTGTCGTATGTTGGGAGGTGAGCATTGACTGTGTACATGAGACAATTGCTCTATTGCCACATGTATGACATATTCATCATATAGACAGGCAATAGCACTGGTACGTGACAGTTGGACATGCCTGTATATACAACCATGTCTCACAAGATATGTGAGTTACGTGTGTACAACAGCTGTTGTACTGTAAGCAAGCTGGAAATGTACGGACAGACAGTGTACTTGTGAGAAATGGTGTGGAATGGGTGCTATATTAATCAGTAGCTCATGAAGTGCTCACAAGTTCTGAACAAGTGCTGAGCATGAAAATACAATACAGATAGGGTGTTGGATAATATCAACCCACAAGTGGTGACGACAGTCATAATTGGTGGCACTGCACTATTACCCTGCTGAGGATGGTCTGAAAGTCCAAGAACCATTATCAGTGTAGATGTTAGCAGTACAGATGTACATGATAGTATAGATGTTTGACTACATATACCTTCGTATGTCACAAGAGTGTTCTACCAGTGGCCTGTTGACAGAATCAACACTACAAAAGGTGCCAGAGTGACATATTTATATCACACCAGTGCCAGCTACAGTAAAACAGAGTTAATGTGTCGTACTCCACCCTCATTGTAGCCCATACCACACAGACAAATGTGAGGCATCTGTGTATGTAAGGATGTGACTGGCCATGACCTATGAGCAATAGCTGTCTCAGTGTTGTGAACAACATACAGAATGGGATTTGTGGGTGAGGTGTGTGACATATGTACACATTCTGACAGATGATATCAGCATTGTCACTGCTAGGTGAATATCCATGTACCCATTAGCTACCACCTAGGCTGCGGTCAACATTATGGACACTGTGTAACGGATGGTGCTGTGCAGTTCACCTCCCTGAGTTGGTGACATCTCCAGGCCCCTTAGGTAGTCAAACGGGGTACCCATGTCATGACAGTGTGCCATCCATGAGCATGGAGATCATTGGACAGGCATACACAGCACTCGGATGACCAATATTGGATCACATATCACCTTTAAGGGGTATTGGCCATGCGTGGATGGGCGATACCAGCCTTCACAATCCTCACCTCTACTATGCAGCATGCTGTCTACCTTGCATAAAGACATGTGCTACACTATGATGTTGGACATGCTACATGTCCATATCCTGATCTGAAAGACATACGTCATGGACAGCCGCCATCCTACTACTAGGATCACCACATGCTGGACAGATCCCTGTGCCATACATGTGACATACTCCCGCCATACCATGCAACCCTGTCCATCAAAGCTGCACATGTCATCTCTGTCATACATGGTGTGATGACCGCATGGTAGATGTAGCATCAACTGTCTGGATCAGTAATGTGGCACTGATGCACCTCGCAGTGGCAAAATGGCTGTCAGATACAGCTAGGAAACCTTGCCTGTACATGCTATAGTTGATAACCATCCCTGCGCATGACGTCTGACTAGCCATTGTCCCATGTCTATCACATGTGCAACACAGGCGATCCGTGGCAGGATGTTGAACAGCTGTACAGTGCCGTGTAGATGTATATGGCAAAACACATGCATGTAAAGGTTTCCATGTGTATGTGTGCATTGTCACTGCTCAAGTCCATTAAGGCAGTGTATGTGTTGATATGTGACATATACACAGCATCAAGGTCAACAGCATTACCGTGGACACATCCAGGCATGTGCTGATAGGTAAGAACACCAGTGCAGTCAAACAGACATGCCCCCATCAAGACAGCATTCACATGAAGTATGAACAATGTAATGAGGTGACACACATGTATGGTGATGATATCCAATGCATAATGGGTGTTACATGTGTGTGACACAAACATGTCAGTCATGTCAGTGTCATGATGATTTGCAAAGATAACTGTGCAGATGTACTAGATTTACTAGAAATGTATGTGCAGCAGTATCTCTGTACATCTCTGATACTGTGACCTGTCACCATCATTATTTCTTACAGATAATGCCTCGTACACGCCTGCCAGTGTACAGCCGCCAGAAGGATGATGTCCTCATCTCGTACCTCCATGAGAACTATGAGATGTTGTTCAGCCATGTGCCACAGCATGCCCAGCAGCGTGACGACCTATGGCAGGATCTTCACAGGAGAGTGAATGATGTGGGTGGCCATAACCGCACCTACCAGCAGGTGCGCAGACACTGCACGGACTTGATATGACATGCAAAACAGCGTGCCACTGCAATCGCCAGGGAACAAGGTGGAACAGGTGGTGAGCCACCAACCCAGCCCCCACTCACACACACCGAGGAGCTACTGGCCAGTCTGGGGACACCCTCAGAACAGCATCCACAAACACTAGCTGCCATCGTGGAGGTGGGTATCTCCCAACCAATGAGCCTGGAGTTGCCTGGTAAGTCAGTACTGCACATATAACTATTATATCCCATTTAGTTGCATATGTCACTGTACATTATGTAATGTAACATCCTATGCAAGGTATGTTGACACACATGCTGCATACTACAGTATGCTACCCTGTGCATGCACACATGTGCATACTATATGCTATTGTATAGGCAAATGTGTTAACATGCACAGTGCACCCTGTGGCTGTCATACAGTCATGGATAATGTTCAAACTGCTGTGTCACCCCTATACAGGTACCGCTGGCGTGCCGCACAGACATCAGTCCATTGCAGGTGAGACTGTTATCAGGCATGTTAAATCAAAGATCTATTTGCCATGTGGCCAGTTAATACTTGTACACTTGATGTTCAGTCCAGTCACGATATACAGGTCGCATCACCCATCATTCACACTGGCTACCCATGTGCAATATATACAAATGAAATGATACACCAACATGAAACCACAGTATTTGTCATTGCTACATGTGTGGACAGCTGTGCATACAACAGTGGAGGTGTTGTACAATGTAGACAAATGTACTATACATTGGAACAACACGTGTAGTACGCAAGCAGTACCACATAGTGAGCTGTGATATGGCAGCCCACAGGAGTCACCATTGTGTTATATGCACCTGCAATGGGTGCACACATTGTGATGTGCCATCTGACATGTCCCAGACACATAGTGTTCTGGCTGCAATATTGTCACACTATCCCATAACCCATACCCCACATACCGTACAAACAACCCGTTGTTTGCATAGCCTTGTGGATGGTGACATATCTGACATCTATGGGTGTATGTCATATGAGACAACACAGACATGTGAGATAGATGGCCATCACACACATTTGGCGAACACATGTGCATACATGGCCATGAGGGATGGCCAGAGACACATAGCCACACAGTAGATGTGATGTGTATACACCCTGTTGCACATTGTCCACACATGGTCCAATTATAACCTTAGTTGACTGATTATACAGTTGATATGGTACGGTGGACATCCTAAAAGCCTGTGCACAGCATGACAGTAGTCACCAGTACAGCTTCCACAGACATTGACACCACATCAGGCCACAGATACTGTACATTTCCCTTGCTGCTGTAGGACATCACCGTTAGCTGTGCATCTCATGTGTGTGGTACATCAGTGTCATGTGGGACATGGTGAATTGACAAATCTGCTATGTGTGGACATGGTTGCCAGGCAGCTAAGACTCTGTAGTAGTTGTGCAGGGGTGTCATCTGTAGGTCCTCCAGTGACCTGTCACATGACACAGCATGGTTTGGTGTGTATACACCTCAGCATCGTGGGTCACAATCCACAGTTATGTCATGGGTATGCATGCAGTTATGGCTATGCAATGTGTACATATCATGCACTGTATAGCAATATAGATGCCTCATGATGCCAATCAATGACACAGTGTCTGTACTTCACACTGTATAGCAATGTAGACGGCTCACACTACCCTTCCATGCTCATGCACATTTGCTAAACATGCATTCTATCTGTAGGGCATACAGACAACACTGCAATGTGATGCCCATTACGATGCTGTACATGTGTTAGGACCCCATTGTGTCAGACATGTATGCATGTTAATGCACACATCAGCAGATTACATGTCAAGGTCACGTCAGCCATGTGTACTGTTATCTTTTTCTGGTCCACATGGTGTATCAAGGGGATGCATGCATACTACCATGATTGTGTGAACTGCATGGCTACTGATATGACACCTGCTTGCTGTAGTGTGCACCCCAGTGAGGTATGCTAACTAACATTATTAATGTCTGAGCTGCATGCCGTCTGCTGTATCACATGCATGCTGCATGCCATCTGTCAAATCGCATGCATGGTGTGTCTGTGTGTGTCTGTGTGAGTCTGTGTGTGTGACTGTGTGTCTGTGTGTGAGTCTGTGTGTGTGTCTGTGTGAGTCTGTGTGTGTGCCTGTGTGTGTGTCTGTGTGAGTGCCTGTGTGTGTCTGTGTGTGTGTCTGGATGTGTGTGTCTGTGTGTGTGTGTCTGTGTGTGCGTCTGTCTGTGTGTGTCTGTATGTGTGTGTCTGTGTGTCTGTGTGTGTGTCTATTGTAATTTAGAGTCTTTCTTTGCATCCACAGGTGATGTAGGTGCGTTACCCTCCTGCGGTCCATCTGATGTTAGTGTCCCCACAGATACTAGCAGTGATGAACATATGTATGAGGTACAGGCAGGGTTGTCAGGGGCTGAATCTGTGCCAATGGTTGCCATCCCAGCTATGTCCCCTTCTTCCTCACACACAGTTTTGCTGCCAACATATAGGTTCATAGGTTTATACTAGGCTATCTGCCCCAAGGCATTTATAAGCCTAGCCCAAATTTTTGTGGCTTACGCCACCCCTTATATGATAAAATACTGTACCCATTAGTTTGTTGTGCCTCTGTCCAGCAGTGACACAGAGATGATTCCCGGGGTAAACCTACGATCTCCCATCCACAGGTCAAGAGTTCTCTTGAACAGAGCCAGCGAGGTGCTCTGCCTCACATGAACCGGGACTCTATTCCACAGCATAGGGAGTCTCTGAGTGATAAATCTATTCCTCCAGCACGTCCTATTTATATCCGTGCTAAGGTTTAAGTCACTTGCTCTAGTGGTTTTGGTGGATTTGGATTTTTTGAGGTGGAGCATGTCCATTAATTCTGGGTTGGACATGGCCTTGTATGTCAGGCACATGTCACCTCTGAGCAGACGGTATGCGACTGAATAGAGCTGGAGTTTCTTCAATCTGGCAGCATATGACAGATTTTGGAGTCCCTTTATCCTTTTGGTGAGAAACTTTTGGGGTCTCTCCAATTGCTGCAGATGTCGGGCGAGATACATCCCGAATGGGGCATTGTACTCGATCATTGGTCTGATAAGTGAAGAGTACAGGGAACAATGACCTCACTAGATCTGGATGTGAATCCCTTCATGATCAGGTGGGCAATGTAGAAGGTCTTTCTAACCACTTTAGCAACATGAGTGTCAAAAGAAAGGCCACTGTCAACCTGGGTCCCCAGGTCCCTGATAACCTCTTCTGTTCTTAGTGGATTGCCACCTATATGGTAGCTTGGGGTTACCTTGTTTTTCCCAAAGGGTATGACTATACATTTTTTGGCGTTTAACTTCAGGCCATGGCTCTGGAACCAGCTATCTGTTTCCGTGAGTCCCTTCTGAAGGATATCCGTGTCCGATGCACTTTCCACTATGGCGCCCAGTTTGCAGTCGTCTGCAAACTTTGTCAGCCAAAGTCCTCCCCTGTTGGCCTGTACTTCTGAGAAGTAGATGCCGAACAATAGGGGGCCAAGGACCGAGCCCTGTGGGACACCACTTGTGACCGGCTTGGAGTCTGACATAGCGCCAGCAACTCTAACCCTGTGGGTTCTGTCCTTAAGCCAGTTTGCAACCCATCTTGTGACATATGGGTTTACATTTAAGCTGGTAAGTTTTTCTACAATAATATATATTCTATATTCTATATTCTATATTCTAATATACCGCATCACCAGTGGCCATAGAGGAAGGACAGTCAGCGTCTGTTAGCATGGAACAGGAACGTGTGGTGGCTACAGAAGGTGTGTCTCCACACCATAATGTCAGAGTAATGACTGCAGATTTGCCACACAGGCATGTGGCCAGTGCTGAATGGCAGAACAGAGAAGGGCAGAGGCTGCAGAGGGCTGCTATCCGTACCCTAAATGACAACATCCAGGCATTGGCAAATGCTCAACAGCAGATTGCTGATGTTTTGGACAGGCGATTGGGTGACATGGTTGGAATCCTTGACCATGGCATGGCAATCTGCGAGCGTGAGCTGTCTGTGCTGGAACATCTGGTAGGAGTGAGGCGTAGGCCATGTGGATGTAGGCCAGCTACACCACCTAGTGCAGGTCAACGTGAGTGTGCCACCTCACATGCCCGCTCCCATAGTGCCGGTAGCAGTAGCAGTGCAGCTGGTGCTGCTCTGTCCACACCAGAACACAGCAGGCCACGTGGACGTGGCCCTGGATGTTCCCAGTGGGGATATGGTTCCAGTGGACATGTGTCATCAGACAGTAGCCAATCTGTACCTCTGCCTGGTAGTGCCCGTGCAACCCCTGGCAGGCACAGGTCACTTGGCCGTGGCTGGACACAGTGAGCTGTACAACCTGGTCTGTACAATCTGGAGCTGTCAATAATACCCCTGTGTAGGCCTCACAAAAGGCAGAACTGTGTGCACACATACACGCGCTCAGCAAACACATCTCTAGGGCACCACAACACCCACATGCATACTAAACAGACATGTCCAATCATATCACCAGCCCTTATCCACACACATGATGTCATCCATTGCTGCAGCCTATACTCCTGGCAAACATTATCACCCTGTGCAAATGATGAAGCCTGTGCCGCATCCCTGTCATCCATACCATCGGTGCAGGGACATGCTCAAATGGTATGATGCACAGGGTGAACAGAATAGTGAGAGAAGTGTATATTACATTAGTTGTGTAAGAATAGTGAGAGAAGTGTATATTACATTAGTTGTGTACTGATGACACGCACCAGACATACCATGTAGTACAGGTTTAGCATGCATTGTTATATGTTCACAGTATGTGTCTCGGTAACAACAGTAACAGCATGTTGGTAATGATGCCCCTGTTCCCTCCTTATGGTCTACTTGCATGTGCCTACAGGTAGCAGTGTTTGCAGTCTCCAATGTGTAACTGTGGAGTACTCACAGGCACGTATGGCAATATCAGCATGCTATACGTAGCCTCAACCTGACTGTTGGAAAGGCTAACATACCACAGATGTCCACACATATACTGATCCAGCAGCATGTGGGCAGTTTAATAAGCTACAGTGGCTAGAGCCGTGACATCCATATGAGGTCACATCACAGGTATGTTGACATGGTGCATGAGTTGTACACAGCGGTCCGGCCGATGATAACGTTAGAGGCCACTTGATAGCATGAGGCCTCACTGTGTATCCGTAATATCCTGTCACATTGCAGGAACATGCCCACACTCACGGGGTCAACAACACTATAACACACACCCCATAGTGTTGAGGTGAGGACCCCTGCCTATGTGGTAATCACCCTCACAGTACTGTGCACCCACTTGATGCGACACAGAGAAAGAACATGTACAGGTAGCCAGTACGGCTGAGACCGATGGCATCAACAGGGTAGTAGACTGCATCACCATGAGGGGTTAGAGATTCTGTGTGTTCTGTATAGTAGCATACACCCTCACTCCATGCACAAGACAGTCATACATACATACACACACACACTGTGGAGACCACAAATGTCATTCACATACGGATAGCTGATATGTGTGTGATACACACACCACCCCTGCTTATGTCATGCTTTCCACACTGCAGTATGTACAGATCTCAACAACAGTGTACAGGGGTGTGTAACAATTGGGATGTATTCCCCACCATATGTGGCATATATGGTCACATAAGCAAACACACATGGCAGTACTGTGACTGATACACCTGCTATATGATGATACGTCTAACAGACATGCAGCAGTATTGGCCGCATTATGTGTACCAATGCTACGTCCAGAAATTGTGCTGCTAAATGCACACCTGACCGCTGTGTAAGTTTTATGTCTTCACCATCAAGTAACAGTAACATAGCATACTGTTTGCACATGTAATGGTAGGATGGCGTGTGACACACCTGTGAGCCATCCCCAGCAAACATCCATCTGCACAGGTGGATCACCACTTTATGTACACACATCCATCCATACCTATTGTACATCCTAACGTACTGTCAGTATGTCACCATATGCAGGTGTCAATGATGGGGCTGCATTACAACTGCATGTTGTAGTTAGGCACAGACGAGTTACATACATCAGCTACTGCACATGCATGGTAGCTGTATGCATACTACAAATTGTACATGTGTGTTGGTCCTACATGCCTGTCGTGTAGCCATGTTTGTATTCATTGCAATTAGTGGACATGTGTGATGACATACATAACACGTGGACTGTTGTATGATATGATGGGTGTCATGGGTAACTAATACAGAGGGACTGTGTCCGTGGTCAACATTGCTATCTCATGTACTGTTAGTATTCAACAGCCATGGACCCACCTTCCATTTGCGTGCATGTGATTGCTGTAGCCACTTGTCTGCATGGAGAACAGCAAAATCTATGCTATGTACATATGTGTTGTGTGTGTGGTATATGCACATATCCACTGCGATTATATGTATGTCATATCCAAACATGTGTGTTCTTTGGTGTACAGCGACAGTCATCTGTCACAGCTGTGTAAGACCTAGGGCCCCTGGTATGTGTAGAGCTGACCTGGTTATGTACAGTGGTATCATTGCAATGCATAACACATGATGGAACCCTGTCGGTACATGTGTAGTCTGCACAGTTGCTGTAGACCTATGTACAGTCCACTGGTCATGAGACACACGGTGTTGTGGTAATGTATGGCTGTGTATTGCTGGTCCAATGACATGGTGATTTCTGGGGGCTACATTGTAGACTGCAGTGTGTACCTCTGTGATCTGCACCTGAGACATCTGTGATGGCTCATGAGTGTGTACTGGTCAGTACATGTGAGTGGCCTTCATGTACATGGGGACAGTAACACCATACTGTGCCGTTCCATGTTTAGAATCCATGTGCATGCTAGACAGCCCTTTGCAACTGCCAAGTGTGTGAGCATGCCCAGTACGCCATTGTGTACATGGACACACAGTACATTCCACACTGCGCCCATCCATGTTTAAAATCCGTGTGCATGCAAGACGGCCCTTTGCAACTGGTTAGTGTGTGAGCATGCCCAGTACGCCATTGTGTAGATGGACACACAGTACATTCCAAACTGTGCCCTTCCGTGTTTAGAATCCGTGTGCATGCAAGACGGCCCTTTGCAACTGCTAAGTGTGTGAGCATGCCCAGTAGGCCGTTATGTAGATGGCACACAGTACATTCCAAACGGACATGTGATACTAAGCGTGTGGGCATGCCCAGTGACACCTCATTCTTCCAAAGGCAGGAGACCTGTCTGGTGGACTCCAGCCATAAATAAGCTATACAACAGAAGGAGGAAGCTACTACATAATAGAGCAAAATCCCAAAAAGGGAAGGCATCTCTGATCAGTACTAGCAAGAAACTACTATCCCTCATAAAATCATCTAAGGCCAGCTTCAAAAGAAAAATTGCACAAGATGCTAAAGATAATCACAAGGCCTTCTTTAGTTATGTCAGGAACCAGGGTGGCAACTCCCAGATATGCTCTGAGTTAGTTAAAAATGACAAAAATTACACTGAACCCACAGACATTGCCAACATCCTGTCAGACAGGTTCAGTGCAAATTTCTCCCTCCTTTCCCCCCCAAAAGAGCAAATGTCTATCCCAACAGAGTGTAGCCTCCCTGACATCACAGATGCACAGGTGAGAGCTGCCCTCTCCAAAGCAAAAAACACAGCATCAATATGATCGGACAGTGCCCGGGCTGCGTCTTACATGAACTCCAAGAAGAACTGAACCATCACATAAAGTCACTGTTCAATCTCAGCCTTACTACAGGATATGAACCCAAGAAATGGTGTACAGCAACAGTGGTCCCACTCCACAAAGGTGGTGCCACAGCAGACCCCGGAAATTATTGCCCTATAAGCCTGACTAGCCTGGTCTGCAAAGCTATGGAGCGTATCATCATGAAAATCATAAACAAAGACATTGGGAACCTCCAAACACTGGATCCTACCCAATTCGGCTTTGTTAAGGGCAGATCTTGCCTCTTGAACCTGGTCGACTTCTTTGAAACAGTCACCAAGGCCATAGATGAAGGGAAGGTAGTCCACACAGCCTACCTGGACCTCGCAAAAGCCTTCGACACAATACCCCACTCGGGCATCATAAATAAGCTCACCAGCTTAAATATCAACCCCTATTCACAAGATGGGTTGCAAACTGGCTCAGGGATAGAACCCACATGGTCAGAATTGCAGGTGCCATGTCAGACTCTAAACCAGTTACAAGTGGTGTCCCACAAGGCTCAGTCCTGGGACCTCTCTTGTTCGATATATATTTCTCTGAGGTACAGGCTAACATGGGAGGACTATGGATGACCAAGTTCGCAGATGACTGCAAACTGGGTGCCATAATCGGCTCGCTGACTGACACAACCATCCTCCAAAAGGGTCTCACAGAGATGGATAACTGGTGCCAAAGTCATGGCCTAAAGCTAAATGCCAAAAAGTGCATAGTCATCCCCTTTGGGAAAAACAAAGTGCCCACAAATTACCACATAGGTGGTAATCCATTAAGTAAGGAAGAAGTAATTAGGGATTTGGACCCAAGTAGATAGCAATCTTTCCTTTGACAATCACGTTGCCAAAGTGGTTAGAAAGACCTTCTATATAGCCCACCTTATCATGAAAGGGTTCACATATAGATCAAGAGAGGTCATTGTGCCCCTCTACTCATCACTCATCAGGCCCATAATTGAATACAATGCCCCATTTGGGTTGTACCTTACCCGACACCTGCAGCAACCGGAAAGACCCCAAAAGTACCTCACCAAGAGGATCAAGGGACTCAATCAGATGCCCTACACATTTAGGCTAAAGAAACTCCAGCTCTACTCAGTTGCTTACCGCCTACTCAGAGGCGATCTGTGCCTGACGTATAAAGCCATGTCCAACCCAAAATTAATGGACATGCTCCACCTCAGGAAATCCAAATCCCTTAGAGCTACACCCTCCAGGGACTTAAACTTCAGCACAGAAATAAATAGGACATGCTGGAGGGACAGATTCATATCCCAAAGTCTCCCCTCAATCTGGAACAAAATCTCAGTCCATGTTAGGCAGAGTCCCTCAATGACCTTCTTCAAGAAAAATCTTGACAAGTGGATGGGAGATCATAGTTTTACCCCTGGGATCTCTTCTGTGTCCCTACTAGACAGAGGCACAGTAAACTAACCTCAAAAGGGCTATCTTCTGTGACCTACTATACACAGGAGTCAACTAATCTAAAAGGGTGGCGTAAGCCAAACACACTCTGGCTAGGCTTATAAATGCCCTAGGGCAGATAGCCTAGTATCAACCTATGAACCTATGAACCTATGTGCCTCTGTGTATGGGCATGGCCATTGACATCCTGTATGGCGATGGTGGTCATCCAGGCAAAAGATGTCCATTTTCAACATCACGATGGATGCCTACATTGAACACACTGGTTTACTGTCTTGAAGGGTGTATTGTCTGTGGTGCGTCCCATCTCTATGTAGTGTTGTTGTAGTGCTCCGTAGATATTTAGTTGACCTGGTCACACCACTGCCGTGTGTTTGCCTACGTCTACCTTGGGACAGTAATATGCTTTCAGACTGCTCACTCTCTATACATTCCCTATCGGCATCCTTGCCTTTGCAGATGATGTCATCCACCTAGAAGTATGCCTCTGGGAGTGCTGTGTTCAGTAATCTCGGTAGCGCGTTCTGTAACTGCGTAATGCTGTAGTATGATAAGGTAGTTAGGTGTATGTTTGACTCCCAGCCCTGCCAAGTGTGTGTGTGTGTGTTTTCAGCTGCCTGGGGACACAGTAATGCTTTTAGATGCCTCACACCACATACATTCCCTATCAACGTCTTTGCCTTTGCGGATGATGTCATCCACCTAGAAGTATGACTCTGGGAGTGCTGTGTTCAGTAATCTCGGTAGCGTGTTCTGTAACTGCATAATGCTGTAGTGTGATAAGGTAGTTAGGTGTATATTTGACTCCCAGCCCTGCCAAGTGTGTGTGTGTGTGTGCGTTTCCAGCTGCCTGGGGACACAGTAATGCTTTTAGATGCCTCACACCACATACATTCCCTATTGGCATCTTTGCCTTTGCGGATGATGTCATCCACCTAGAAGTATGCCTGTTGGAGTGCTGTGTTCAGTAATCTCGGTAGCGCGTTCTGTAACTGCATAATGCTGTAGTGTGATAAGATAGTTAGGTGTATGTTCGACTCCCAGCCGTGCCTCTGTGTGTGTGTGTGTGTGTGTGTGCATGTTTCCAGCTGCCTGGGGACAGAGTAATGCTTTTAGACGTCTTACACCACATACATTCCCTATCAGCGTCTTTGCCTTTGCGGATGATGTCACCCACCTAAAAGTATGCCTCTGGGAGTGTTGTGTTCAGTAATCTCGGTAGCGCGGTCTGTAACTGCGAAATGCTGTAGTGTGATAAGGTCGTTAGGTGTATGTTCGACTCCCAACCCTGCCAAGTGTGTGTGTGTTTTCAGCTGCCTGGGAACAGAGTAGTGCTTTTAGATGGCTGACACTACATACATTCCCTATCGGCATCTTTGCCTTTGTGGATGATGTCATCCGCCTAGAAGTGTGCCTGTGGGATTGTGGTGATGCCGGAACTCGGTAGCGCGTTCTGTTACTGCATAATGCTGTAATGTGGTAGACAAGACAGATAGATGCTCGATTCTAGGGCATGGCAGGTGTGTGTTTGGCAGTTATACCGTATATGTTGGTATCTGTGGGTGGCTAGCTGCAGGATGTGTCCAGTTTGTTTTGTTGCTGACCTATTTAGTGTCCACAGCCCACATATTTTGCCAAGACACTAGGTTGTCAACAGATACAGTCACCAATAGGTCTGGTGAGTAACTGTCAGCAGCCCTACTCTTACCCTTGCTACGGTCTGACCCGTGTGATGCAACATAACACACGTGCCTTGATATTAACAACACTACATGATGCAGGTGGCACATGTAGTTTCCTTTCCATTCCTGTCTAATGCATTACTGTCATGTGGTTCACTGTTGTGATATAACTGCTATATCTACATATGTGTGTACATGTATATGTGTGTATGTATATATACATATATATATGTCCATGTATATATGTCTACAAATAATATATGTGATATATGTAGATGTAGAGGTGGACAGAGATGTGAACATATGTCTGGGGACATCAGCACTATTGACTATTTGTGCCAGATGATCTGTACGTGATAACTTGGGATCTATGTATATCTGCCATGGCGTGGTATTAATGCACACCGTCTGTAGTGTGCAGGGCCACGGGTTGTAGTAGTGTAGACACCGGTTATTTTGTTTCTGGGAAGACCATGGGACATCAAATATGGTGATGGTAAGGCACCTGTTGCCAGATGTGTGTGGATCTGAGCAAAACTGAGCAGTGGTTAATATGTTGGAGGTTCGGTATGGGTCATATAACTATTCATTAGAAGACTATACTATGCAGATGAGGTTGACTATGGTGTATCACATTTATCACCAGGGTGTGCTGCTGGTTCCTGGAGTGTATGTGTGTAGTCAGCCAGGTGCAGGTCTCGCATATAGTTGACAGCATAGGAGGGGGGTCAGGCATACTGCACGTACATTGCAGAACTGTGCCTTGGGACTGCTCCTGCCTTAGTAAACCTAAGCTAGGGGTGTGTCTATACCTGCCTGGTGATGTTGGGAGGGATGACAGCAGTGGTGGGGTAGTCAGGGTATACAGGCTACACAAACTGGTGTTGATCAGCACAATCAGCTGATGACATGGCCAGCCCGCACATGAACAGTACATTAATGCGAGCAAGCAGTATACACACATGTTTCGTCCACACTCTAGACCACCGGTGTATACCTGCAGGGACATTTCATGACACAGTCCAACTAAATGACATGGGCTGCAGCAGGCAACATATACCAACGTGCAGGAGGCTGGGGCAGAGCGGATGTGTATGCTGCCGAACAACCCTTACTGGGGAGACATAAGACTTTATAGACTGAGGGTGACTTACCAGGGTCTACATGGGCTGGAGATGTTGGAGCACTTCGGGGTGAACAGAGACCTCCTACAGCAGATTGTTGACCTGTGCCTAACACATCAAGCAGGCCGAGGGGAACGCATCACAGCGGATACCATGGGATGTGTTGGCCTAGGTGTACTAGCCACAGGTACCTCACATAGCACAACTGGGGATATCATGGGTATCTCACAGGCATCTGCATCCAGAGTACTGCACCAGTTCACAGATGCCATATCAACACATGCTAGTGAGCATGTACAGGTCCTCCACACATGTGATTAGTGGACCAGCAATATGAATCTGTTCAACCACATGAATGAGTACCCTGGGGTACTGGGTGCTATAGCCTGCACATGTAGCACCACCCAGGGAGCAGGGTGGGGCCTACAGTCAGTGCAGGTGCATACCCTCCAACAGCTAGGCCCTATGCAATGGCCAGGTCATGAGATTGAATGTGTGTGCTGTCTGCCCTGGAAGCTGTGATGTGTCTGATATATGGCGTCTGACACAGCTGTAGCACACCAATGCCTATCTGGACATCCCCTACAGTCTCTCAGTGGGGGATGCTAGGTAAACACTGGTGTAGTGGCTTATAACACCCATCAGCAATGCAAACACACCTGAACACTCACACCATACTGAGGCGGATGCACAGGCAAGACATATACATGTGCATGTGTTTGGGATGCTCGGTTCACAGTTCTGGTATCCGGACACATCTGTTGGGGCTCTGCAGTATTCACAAGCTACATGCATACATGTTGTTATGTTATTTGCTATGCTACACAATGTTATCCTGCAGTAACAGTTGCAGCAGGAACAGCATGGGGCAGGGCCACACAGCCCAACACCACTGCCAAGGCCTGTACAGGCACAGTGTGACTTGGTAAAGGAACTACCTGAGTAGGGCACAGTCGGTGACAGCCCATGCACAGTATGATCTGCCCTTGGCAAAGAGGCAACACAAGGCATATGCACTGACACAGTAGGTACCCACGGATTTCCCCTCTCTGACCCGCACACAGTACAATGGATGTCAAACATGACAGTACCTGTGCTCGGCCATGTATGGGAGGTGCATTGTATGCATCTGACATAGGCAGCATTCTAGCACCGTCCTCAAGTCTGTAACACAACCAGGGTATGTCTATTGACCTAACAAGTGGCAGTTGTATTAGAATGTGTTGGACATAGTGTTGTCTTCAAACTATTTTACTTTCGATAAGAACTATTTTCTTCAGAAACAAGGAGTAGCCATGGGCTCTCCTTGTGGGGCTTCGGTGGCTAATTTCTTTATGGGGTATTGGGAAAAACATTTCGTTTTTTCATCATCATTTCTCATGAAACCAGTCCAATTTTATACAAGATACCTAGATGATATCTTTTTGTTATTTAGAGGTGATAATACTGCAGCTAATATTTTTGTAAATACCATTAACAGTACTACGGAATTCTTAAAATTTGCTTATAAGTTTTCCACGTCAGACATTGACTATTTGGACGTGAAATTGTTGAAGGATTACCAATCCCAGGTTTTTGTTTCAAACATTTGTAGAAAACCAACGTACTGCAACTCTTTCTTGCATTTCTCTAGTCACCATCCCTTTAGACAAAAGAGAGCTATTGTTAAGGGACAATTGGTCAGAGCGGCAAAGACTTTGGAAGACTTTCACAGGGAATGTGATCTATTGTCAGATATGTTTTCCAACAGGGGCTATCCGACCGAGCTCATTGATGAGTTGGTTATGGAAGTAAATATAAAGAGAAATAATGGCTTTTTTAAGGCCATTTTATCTAAGAATAACTTTACAGTTGAAACCCAACCTACTTTGGATACTTCTTACAATTTTAGTAACACCATTACTGATGGACCTGAGGGTCTTGCCATAACAACATCTTTTGATCCCTCTTTGAGTTACATCACTACATATAGCCTTGATTCAAGCGCCATTACTACAATTATACGAAAAAACTGGGACTTCATCTTGAGTAACCCTACCCTTACTGAGAGATTTGGTTTATCTCCTAGATTTGTATTTAAAAGAAACACTAACTTAAAAGAGCTCCTACAAAGGGATTTTTCTTATAAATTTTTCAACAAGAAGTTGGGTATGTACCCATGTGGTTTTTGCAATAGGTGTCATAAAGTTAGATCGGGTCAGACATTTAATATACATGACAAAAAATTCATTATTAGATCCCCACTGAATTGTGAAAGTAAATCTATTATCTATGTTGCTTTGTGCGACTGTTGTCCCTCTTTCTACATTGGAAAGACTGATCGCAGACTACGTGATCGTATGTATGAACACCTGTATGCGATCAAAAATAGGAACGACAGTAACGCCTTAGCTAAACATATTATTGATCAACCTGGCCATAGTTTTTCATTTATGGCTATTGACCAAATACAAGCAACTTTCAGGGGTGGCCCTATTACACTGTTACTCGAAATTTGTGAACTTGAATGGCAACTTAGAACAGATGCCTTTCACTTTCCTGGATTGAACGAGAACTGCAATATAATAGCGATTTTGAAAATGAGGAGTTATTTACGATAATTAGCTTGAGTGTATTCTTATTCTATATTTTATACTTATTTTTTTGTTAATTTCATTAATGGTAGCCCTAATAGCTGTTAGGTCACCATTTGTAAAAATTAGTATTTTATATATATGTGCTAAGCATAGTTTTTTGTGTGCCTAACACTACTCTTTGGTAATAAAACGCTTTGGCATACTTTGACATTTTTAAAATGTTTTTATGAAATTACTTGATGATGCTTCATGTTTAAATACATGTATTATGAACTGTTTTTCTAGTGTTTAACACTACTATATGACATTTTAAATTATTATAAGAAACTTGTTATTTGAAGGAATTTTTTAAAAATTGACATGACATCACTTCCTTTCCCTACCTTTTAAATGCTTGACTTAGACTATTTTTACTGTTTGTTCTCTGAAGAAGCCAAGCCAGTGTGCATGGCGAAAACACTTCTAAATAATAAAACTGCGTTTAGAACCTAGAGTTTATCATCTTATTGGCTTGCATAAGCCTTTTGCTGAAGTGGTTTATCAACTTGGCTGGCTGGAGCAAGGTGCCTGTGGTCTTTTTGTTGTACATTGATGTAGGATGTGTAATAGGACGTCCAACACCACTGTGCTGGTAATTAATGCTGGGAACTGATGTACCCTGGTATCCCTACAACCAGCAATTTAGGTAGGTCCACACACTGACATGAAGTACCCGGCAGACCAGTACAGTAGTGGCAGATGTGTACAACTGTTGGCTGTGCCCCCCATCACACCTACACATGTGATAGTCATGTGCACCACCCACAGTGCTGTGTAGGACTGTGGTTGTGGTTGCATGTCCCCCCATGCTATACAGACATGTAGCAACTGTCAATGCCACATGACCATTAGCTACCCTACAGACACATGATGTCACCTGTCTGTGTAGAACGGAGGGGTCAGCACCACAGTACTATCTGGACATGTGACACATGCAATACAGTTGACCATACTTTGCTTGCTCACACACATGACGGTATTGTCAGTCTATAGCATGCGTAACAGTCATACTGGGCATGCTCACACACTGAAACACAGGACGGCCAGGCATGCACACACCATTGGTCTGGACATATCTGCCAGTACATTGCTATACTGTTGGATGTCTGCGCTGTATGGTGTTTGCAGTCTATTGTCTGTACATATGCCATGGTCTATTGTTAATTCACATGAGCTATGTGCGCAGGGTACTTCTACCATCACGTGTATAGGGTGGTTTTTTGTTTGCGGACAGGCCGACACCTTTGGATACAAACCGGGTAAGGCACAGTCCAGCAGGTGGGAGCTGTTGTGCATGGGTTTGCACAGTGTTAAGCACTGCTGACCTCTGGTCACAGCACATTATACACGTTTACACTCCACATTTCTTTGACAGGGAACTACTGGCATACTGGTAGACAAATACGCTTACAGCCGCTCGTTCTCCGACATTTCCACTTACATTTGTCACTCACACTGGGTGTGTGCAATCCCTTGGGATGCATATTACATCGGACTACATGACTACATTATCCGGTATGTGTAACCATTTTGCGATGGTAGCCATTCGACTGTATGGACTCGGTGGCCTGTCCAGTGATGTAATCATATTATATGTGCGTTCCTCATATGATCTGCTCCCGTCTGCCTGATACATGAGAACCGATACTCTGCAATGCTGACATGTGACTTGAGTTTGTTAACACAGCTGTCTGCCGAGTCATGCTACTGCATACCAACTGCACATTGACCACCTTTCAGATTGCACAATGGGAGACTGTAGGAGTGACACCTTTCCCACTTTGCATGGGACAGTCCCTCATCACACATCACAAGTGACAATACCAGAACTCTCCACCAATCGGGGACACATTTCTGCAGAATCAGGGACAGGTCATGAAAAACAGGGACACTTTTACAAAAGTAGTGCTATTAACTAGACACATTGACAAAATCAGAGCATATGACATAATACACATATTCTGAAGTAACAGTTGTTTATAACTCTTACTTATTGTCATTAGTCAGTAAGTGTAATTCACCACCTTTCCTTCAACAGCCACTACATTTAGGAGGGATTAAGAAGGACACAGTTAGACTTTCAGTCAAACTCAGGGACGTACCTGACATTCAGGGACAGTTGAGTGGTATGGACAAAACTCTAGCCATTGCAACTGTCCTGATTAGGGGACCTTCTCATGTTGTAGGTGTCTGTACTGGTTGCTTGTTACAGGTCTTGTATACCTGACACGTCGATATGTCATATGTAGTAGCATAAGCAACTATACTGCTGCTAGACTATGCTTTGATTTGCTCCGATATTTATATTTCTGTACTATGCATGGCTGCAAGTATGTTCTGCCCTGGTACATCTGACAGTTCTACAGAGCAGGTTCCACTTTGGTCGTTCAGACTGGTGGTGGCCCTATAGACCCTATATGTAGAGCTATAACATGTGTCGAGGCAGCACATACCCACAGCATACCTCTCAACTGTCCCTGATTTTCAGGGCCGTCCCTGATTTTGAATCAAATTTTAACTCTGTCCCACTTAATCCCTCCTAAAACTAGTGACATTTGGAGGAAAGGTGGTGAATTACACTTCATGAATAACGACAATAATTAAGAGTTACAAACTTCTTTTAATTCAGAAAATGTGTATTAATTCATATGCTCTGATTCTGTCAATGTTTCCATTTAATAGCTCTAATATTTTAAATGTGTCCATGATTGTCCTTGTGTTTTCTTGACTTGTCCGTGATTCTGTTGAAATTTGTCCCCAATTGGTTGAGAGGTCTGACCCACAGACAGTAGTACACGGACGACCTCCACGGTTTGCATACGTTAAGGTTATTCATGTAGCATTATAATTGATAATACTGTTTCCTATTACATGTGGCTGTTACTGATACATCAAATTGATGTCTGACACCACTACACACACTATATAGCCTCCATTCCTGAACTCACAGGCCATGTGCCATAACTGTCATTTTGCAAGACACAACTGTCCAGACGGGTATGTCCCTCGCAGGCGTACGGGTGTTTAACCTCTTCTATTATGCTGTCATCTACCTGAGGTGGTCAGCAACTTATGCACTTTCCATCAGTAGCAGAACTCACATACCAATGGGTGTGACTGAACACTGTATCAGGAACAATGCATAACACCCTGCGGGACACATTTAGATGATTGGTTCTATTAACCAGACACATTCACAGTCACAGAACATATGTATTCATTCACGTTTGTCTTCAAGTTTTAGGCTAGTCGGTCCCCCTCTTTCATTCTCGGATAATTTTTCAATAGCCATGAATAAAAATTCATGCTCAGGGAATGATAAAACTAAAACTTGAAGAAAAAGATGTTTTATGGCAGCTGAAATTAAATGCTTTGGTCCCACCAGGTTTAAATGATGTAATCTCTATCAGGAGCACTTTAAAACTTAAAGCTTTATTAAGATAAAAAATATACTGAATTTCACGAGAAAATAATTTAACATAGTATCTATGAATAGATTTATGTAGTTTACACTTTACATTTTATGTTCTTTTACTTTAAATTGAGGTAAGGTTGTTTCAGGAAATGATGTTTCAGAAAATGATGTTTCTGGAAATTATGTCATGTTTTTTAATGTATTTAAGGGTTGATTTTTTGTTTGTGAATTGTCTGAAGAAGTTTACATATTTTTAGTAAACGAAAGCGCTAACATACAGTTTTTGTTTCCTAGTGTGGTGCTTTTTCCATGTTTTATTTTTTATTAGTTTGTTGAATTATTTAGTTTGTATATATATATATCCGTATGGATATATATGTGTATGTAAATTAATATAGATATGTGTATATATACGTTTTTATCTCTATATACATCTGTGTGTCCATTAACCTATACATTTCCCGGACATGGACACTTACACATGCATATTGGTTTTATCCCTGCTTCAACAGCATACTATTGCCTTAGTCATTCTGACACCGACACTTCACTCAGTATATTGCACGTTATGCAGCAGACAGATGTTGCAAGTTTTTCATGTCTGGGGTACCGCTGCTAACTGGGTTGTGATTGTGTCATTCAACCTATTCCTCGTATGCGCAGCCTATTATTCCTGCTACTGTGTTTGTTTCTGTACACATTCA
Source organism: Protopterus annectens (assembly GCF_019279795.1). NCBI lineage: Eukaryota > Metazoa > Chordata > Ceratodontiformes > Protopteridae > Protopterus > Protopterus annectens. The sequence goes on along the minus strand of NC_056733.1, from coordinate 1,655,962,990 downwards.
TATTATTACTGTTGATAGGATGTGTGTTTGTGTTACTGTGACTGTACGTCGACAAATTGTTGTCTTCATGTAGTTGTGTCTTTCTGCTTTTCCCAGTTTGGGGTTGTCACAGCAAAACTCCGTTCCGCTCATGGATGGCGTATAGGTTTTACGTGCCGGGCTGCCAGATCTGACACACAATGTCCGACAACGATACGCCCATTCATTCATGTCTCCGCGCAAACGACGCTCTATCTGGGAATCGCAACTACATACTAGCTGACCTCCACGGGCTGCTCCATTGCACCTGGCGCAACATACCCTATCACTCTTGTGTCCATACTCACATATTCATGGTTTCTCCTGCACACCTGTGTTGAGTTTCCCCACATAACAGCCATTATACACCTGATATTGCAACCATGACACACCTTTACACATTGCCCTCTCATGAGCATCGGGGCCCTACACACATTTTGTACCGCCTCGTGTATTCACAGGCTCACCATCCATTCATATTTGCACATACATGCCTTTCCTGGTGTTATGGATTATGAACAATTTGCGAGTTACAAGTGTAGGTGGTCGCAACCTGCCCTACATTCCGTCTGTTTACAATGTTGACGTAGCACTTCAATGATGTTATGGCCACTGGTACAGCCCTGCCTCTGGTGTGGAAAGCAGTGCTCTACCCACACTTGTGCAGCTTTATGTGACATACTCTGCGAGCACTTCATAATTCCTAACTTGTTCTGGATTCCCTTCACAACCCTTAGGTTTGCTTTCGTCTTTCAGTGTTCCTAACATAGTTATATCTATATATATATATATATATATATATATATATATATATATATATATATATTTATATATATATATATATATATATATATGTATATATAGATAGATATGTAGCTATATAATTGCATATTTCTGTTATGTCTGTGGATATTTATCTATACATACATCTATCTAACTATATATATGTGAAAGTTACAGCTGTAGAAGACAACATACATTTGCTATGCTAATAGCTGCGTACACCCGCGCAGACACACTTGCATCTACTTATTCTGAGTTACATATGTTTACAGGAACGTCTTTAGGATTACATGTGCCTTATTCCTCATGACAGTACCACTTTGATGAAATCCGGTTAACGGACCCATGCGAATGCGGTCACCTTTACATGTATAAATGTTGGCTTTACAGCACAAAGGCATCCATTACACAATTAATATGTGCTATATTCGTACTTGCACTGGGAATGCCTTTATGTTGGGCGGATGCTGTAACCACTACACTATTGGTGTTCTGGCTGATTTATATGTATACCCATGGTTCATAGCTACTCTGACATACGCCTCACTGCTTCCCTTACACAGCAGGCATCCATTCTCCTGCTGGGAAAACTACAGTACTACAATTAGGACATTCCCTGTTTCCTACTGGTCTGGACCCATGCTGTAAGTCTACTCACTCCAAGGATATTCATAACTCCTATGCTTATAGTCCTCGAATATACGCGTGTTTGATTGTCAGGGTGTTCATGTGCTGGTTCGGGTTTAGGCTCAGCCGACTGGTGACTAGCACTGCCCTGGCACTGTTCAAAGATCAGATGTAGCACATGGACAGAGTTAGTCCAGAGTTTAACATTCTATCTGTCTTTACAGACACAGGTGTTTGGGCACCTCTGACCACATTATTGGGTCGGTGCTACATAATTTAGGGTGGGGAGTGGTTCCACTACATAATGCAGGTTGGGGGGGTGGTTTCCCTTCCCATTTGACTATTTTGTTCATTTCTACATACAATGAATATTATTCTGGACATCTGTTATGAAATCACTACAGGTATGCAATAGTCTTGTCAACAGCCGGGACAGTTGGTTGGTGTACTTCTGTGTACGGACCTCTCTGATACTCGGGGACTCGTGTCTACAGTGACAGGGACAAGGCTATGACAACTCAGGGACAATCATGGACACTTCTACCATATTAGTACTATTAACTTGAAACATGTTGACAGATTCGTAATACTACTAATTGTCTGCAGTTAAATGCATCTATTACTCTTCATTGTTGTCAGTAGTCATTCTCATTCAACACCTTTCCCCAAAGGGCACTGGCTTTGTGAGTTTTTAAGGGTCTGGCCAGTTATTGTGCGAATGCTCCGACCATTGGTATCGTTGACATTGTCATATGTACGGGTTGTGCTGTATTCCGGTGACTATGCTTGGCACCTTTTCAAATAGCCAAGATGGGACATTTTCAGAACACACCAGGTTTTACAAGAAGACACATACCCACGGTCAGTACAACATAGGTTCATAGGTTCATAGGTTCATACTAGGCTATCTGCCCGAGGGCATTTACAAGCCTAGCCCATCGTTTTGTGGCTTACGCCACCCCTTTAGTATGGGGAACTATACCTATTATTTTGCTGTGCCTCTGTCAAGCAGTGACACTGAGGTAATCCCTGGGGTATATCTGCGATCTCCCATCCATTGGTCAAGATTTCTCTTGAACAAGGCCAGCAAGGTGCTCTGCCTCACATGTACCGGGATTTTGTTCCACAGCATAGGGAGTCTTTGGGTGATGAATCTATCCCTCCAGCACGTCCTATTAATAGCCGTGTCGAGGTTTAAGTCTCCCGCCCTTGTGGCTCTGATGGATCTAGATTTTTTGAGGTGAAGCATATTCATCAAATCTGGGTTTGACATGGCCTTGTATGTTAGGCAAAGGTCACCTCTGAGCAAGTGGTAAGCGACTGAATAGAGCTGGAGTTCTTTCAGTCGGGCAGCATAGGACAGATTTTTGAGACCCTTTATCCTTTTGGTGAGGAACTTTTGTGGCCTCTCCAGCTGCTGCAAGTGTCGGGTCAGATACATTCCAAATGGGGCATTGTACTCAATCATTGGTCTGATGAGTGATGAGTAAAGGGAGACTACTTTAGCTACATGGGTGTCGAATGGCAGACTACTATCAACCTGGGTCCCCAGGTCCCTGATAACTTCTTCTGTGCTCAGTGGATTGCCACCTATTTGGTAGCTAGGGGTAACCTTGTTTTTCCCGAAGGGTATGACTATGCATTTTTTGGCATTTAACTTTAGGCCGTGGCTCTGGCACCAGTTATCCGTTTCTGTGAGACCCTTCTGAAGGATATCTGTGTTAGATGTGTTTTCTACTATGGCGCCCAGTTTGCAGTCATCTGCAAACTTTGTCAGCCATAACCCTCCTGTGTTTGCTTGTACTTCGGAAAAGTAGATGCCAAACAAGAGTGGGCCCAGGACTGAGCCCTGTGGGACACCACTTGTGACAGGCTTTGAGTCTGACATGGCGCCAGCAACTCTGACCCTGTGGGTTCTGTCACTCAGCCAGTTTGCAACCCATCTTGTGATGTATGGGTTAACATTTAAGCTGATGAGTTTTTCAATGATACCCGAGTGGGGTTTCAATGATACCCGAGTAGAACTTTACTTATTTGCCTACATAAAAGCCTATTGTTGTAGCGGTTTATTTGCTTATTCTGTGTCATGTAACATTTAGGTATTGTAGATACTGCAATAATTATTTTCTGTTACTATTACATAACATACGGGACATAATTATGTCCTACAATCCCAGGACATTTGCCATTTGTAATGTCTTTTGTCAGGACACAACTGTCCAATGATGGACTGTCCCTCGCAAAGCGGGACAGATGAGAACCCTACTGTGGACACCAGATTGTTTAGGCCAACACATAGCCACGGTCACTGCAGGTTTAGAACAGTCATTTGTTTCCAAGCTGTACGCCTTATACCTGTTGTTTGCCTTTTTCTTGTACAAATTACATTTATTCTATCCTGACGTGACTGCTGTATGCAACTGTTACATGCAGTATGGTGCATAGTTATTTCCTACGGTAACAAGACATTTGGTATTGCACCATTGTTGGTCAGGTCACACCTACACACACATTAATTGTCCCTCACACAGTGTTTCAGGGGTATCCTGTTTACGTTAGTGCCTTCATCACTCTTATACCATGTGCCACTATGCGAATGTGTGCAATATATTCTCTCGCTTATTCGTATTGGGACACGTGGGTCACGGGCAGGTGTTTGATCCTGGGTAGTAGGTTATGCATGACCATTTAGGGCAGGACAGTGTTGTGTACCTCTAATGCACATTCCAACTTGTGTCCAGATATCTACAGGACTGGACTTCGTGTCTTCCATTCTAATGTTTACACAGGTTACGTATCCTATGAGGGATATCCCAAAAATTGGACAAGACCAAAACAAGACGAATACCGACCATTTTTCTGGCGTTATGAAAATGTGCTGGGGGTTTTACATGCAAGGGATACATAGTGTGCAATCCTGCAACTGCCTAGGATGACACTACCTACTACATATGCGTAGTGGTCACTATGTGTAGATGTGGCTGCACCAAACCAGTAGGCCAAGTATGGCTGGATTTGGTGGACATTCAGGTAAGGGAGTGGGTTGTGTGATATGGAGTGGATGCTGGGTAGTCCATTATGCATCAAGGTGTGTTGTATTTGTTATGGTCAGTTCCATCAGAACCAATCTGTGGGTATGTGCTGGTAACATGTCTATACATTTGTATCGCACATTTCAATATTCATATGTTTATGGGATTGTGTTATACAGTATGGCCTGTTTGGTTGTATTGCAGCTGCTTATACATGTGTTTGTGTTTCTTTCTTCTTCACCCGCTGCTCCCTCATACACCTCCGGTTCACCTATTCTGCATACGACACAGTATCGCCTTGAAGGATTGTACCAATTCCCATCCCCCTACACACACATATTCCTCACACCCTATACATCACTGCTTTGGTTGTTGGCCCATGACACGGCCAGAGTAACACACTGAATACCCTACATATGTCAGGTACCTGTATGGTTGTGTGGAGTACCCTGCCATGTTTGCTTTCCACATGCTATACCTCACGCACATAGGTACACGCCCATACTTAAGTTTCATTACATGGTTGGTATACCTGGGTACTACCCGTTCAACTTTGACACATCCTGACAAGTTCAGCGGATTTTGGCAGACTGTTCTACTCATTGGTAGGATGCCACCTTTTCCTATGTCCAGGATGGGATATATTCCATACACATATCTGACTGTACTGGACAGCACGTCCCCACAGTCGACGGTACGGATAATACTGTTTCTTTCAGCTTACATGTTTCCTTATTGTTGTAGCTGTTTATATGCTCTTTCTGTTTCATTTACATGCTTATTCTATTTCTTATCACATTTGGTATGTGAAAATACGGACATACCTTTTGTATGTGACTATTACATGCCTTGTGGGATATGGTTCGGACATATGGTCGCTAGATATGTACATTTATCGTGTATTTTGTTAAGGACACATCTGTCCAGCTGTGTACCCTCCCTCACATTATGGGTCAGCTGGTGACCCTAACCATTGGGCTGGACGTACCTACTGGTGGCTTGCTAACATATGATGCATTTCACTTCCACTTGGTATAGCTATCTACACTGCATTGGACTGCGGCCACATGGTCTTCCATGTCATTTGTTCATGGGATAGGGACCCGTTATTCCCTATCGTGCATTTGTGTTTGCTTCTTCATTTTGTGTTCGCAGGAACTTTCTTGCATGCTTTGCATATATTTCAGTATCCATGGACACTGACAGATGTGATTACTATCTTGCAACTTGTTATATGCAAGCATTTTAGGTTGCACTTCGAAAGCTGGCATTTCCACGCCTCCGTGCGGCACTTCGACACACCCTATGCACTCGCGCTACTTTCCTGTGCACGTGGCTGTGGCGGCAGCGCGCCTTCATTAATATGCATTTGGCGCTACTGCACCATCTTCATGCTGCACTGTCAGCACAAGCCTACCGCCATCCTTGCACAGAGCTTCATGAATCCCAGGGCACATCTATTTCCTACACACCCCACAGGAGAGAGCAAGAGCCTTGCAGGAATTCTATACTATAGCACACTTCCCTGAACTGTTGTAGGCCACAGATTGCACACATAAATAGAAATAAAAGCTGCACCTGGTGAACAGAGAAGAAGGCACATCAGCAGAAAAGGTTTCCACTTTATATACTTTCAGGATGTCGCTAATGCCCAAGGGATCATTTACAATGTCTTTACAGGTAACTCTGGAATTTTTTCATGGCTCACAAATATGGCACACTTACAAACCCATGTACACCCCAGTTTACTAGAGATGATATTCCTCAAGAGCATCTAGTGGGGGATGCAGGTTATACCCTGAAGCCCTGGCTCATGAAATTCACACAATCCCACTGAGGAAGGATACAGTGAGGCCCATTCTCAAACTAGGAATATCATAGAACATGTTTGGTTTGCTAAAATCAAGGTTGTGGTGTTTAGACACATCAGGAGGTGCACTGCAGTACAAGCAGGTACCTCTGCCAAAATACATAATGTCTGTTCCATGATGCACAATATAAATCTCAAGAAATAGTTTCAACAAGGACAGCAAGGGGCAGGACCACAGTTTCAAGGACCACAGGCAGGAAAGGCAGCAACAGTAGATATAGATGAGAAGTCTAAGCTAGAACCGCCAGCTGCAGGTGGTGCAGGCAGATGGAGGTGTGCATAGTATTACATGGCTCTGGCTAAGAGGCAATGGATAGTATCCACAATCACTGCCTTGGGAAAACCCTAAGATTCCACTCACATACAAGTAGCAAATCTAATACCTGTCTGACTCCACAACCTTGGCATAAATATTTAATGGCTGTGTTTTGATAGCATCAGACAGGGACAACCCCTTAGGACACAATTTGTTCCTGCAGTAATGACAAGATAAGTGTGGAACCTGTAAAATAAAAAATAAAAAGTTATGTAACTGACCACTCTCGTATGGAAATATGTATATTCCCCTAAGCAGAACATTTGTCTGAGGTGTACATTAATGTCACTAATATCTCTATTGTCAGAGTTTTTGATATACACCGTTAGGTATTAGAAACAATAATGTGCATCAAGCTTGTCAACTGACCATCATCTATAAAACACGGAACAGGTCAGTTATACCATCATCAGTAATACCATCATCAGTAAATCAGGACATTCCCAGTACTTGCCCCCTTCTTCTTATATCTAGGGATCAGGTCATCACTGCTCTCTTAAAGGCAAAAAATACAGCCTACATGGGACCTGATATCATCCCAGGCTGCATCCTACATGAACTTAGGCAGGAAGTTGCAGTACCCTATTCAACCAAACCCTGAATAGTGGATTTGTCCCAGCTGAGTGGAGTACAACCACTGTCATCCCTTTACACAAACCACTGATCCAGGAAATTATAGACCCATCAGTCTAACTAGCCTGATCTGCAATGCCATGGAACAGATTGTCATGGACATCATTAACAAGGACATTGGCAACCTCCAAACACTCAATCACACCCAGTTTGGCTTCATCAAGGGGAGGTCATGTCTGTTAAATTTGATTGACTTTTTTTGAGACAGTAAACAAATGGATGAGGGGAAGACAGTGCACACCACCTACCTTGACCTGGCCAAAGCCTTCAATACTATTCCCCTCTTGGGCATAATAGATAAACTCTCTCATCTAGGCATCAATCCATATGTTAACAGATGGGTAGCCAACTGGCTCACTGATAGAGCCCACCTAGTCAAAATAGGAGAGGCCACCTCAAGCAGTAGACCATTATTGAGTGCCGTACCCCAGGGTTCAGTTTTGGGGCCTCTATTGTTTGAGATATACTTTTCTGAGGTACAGGCTAAAACCAGTGAGCTATGGCTGACCACATTTGCAGATAACTGCAAGTTGGGAGCTGTCATCAACTCCCCTAGTGACGTGGTCATCCTCCAAGATGGTCTCACAAAAAATAAAAAAAATGACTGGTTCCAGAAACATGGTCTCAAGCTGAATACAAAAAAATGCATCATCATCCCCTTTGGGGAGAGAGATGTTCCCACAAATTATCACATTGATAACAACGTTCTAAGCATGCAGTCAATTCATGAGGGATTTGGGCACCAAGATTGATAGCAGCCTGATTTTTGACCACCATATTGCTTCCACTGTATGGAAAGCTTTCTACATGGCCCACCTCATAAGTAAAGGTATCTCATCCAGGGAGAAGAAGGTCATAACATCAGGTTTACTATCACATGTTTGATCATCAGTTAGATGAATGTGATAATTGCTGACACAAATGGTCAGAAATCGGAACACCGACCAACCAAAACAGCGAACGGAGCATTTCAGCAATGTCGAATGTCGGCTTTGCTAAAATACGCACATCTGCCCAAATCTACCAACACTGTTTGCAGAGGGGGAAAGCCCCTTTGCACCCCCCACACCCACCTACTTATATATGCAAACTCCGAGATCCCACTACAGTGAGGGTAAGGGTACATTTTCCCATCCCCACTATAGTGCAATCTGCACCGCAATGTTGGAGCTGACAACAGTGGCCATTTGCTCTTGTCAGCTTTGAAATTGTGGTGATCACCCCGCTGGTTCTGCTAAGTAGTTTTCACACATATTCCATTCATCTAAAAGACGAAAGAACATGTGATAGTAAACCATAACATTCCTGTATTCTTCCCTTATAAAGCCCATTATTGAGTACAGTGCCCCATTCACCGTGTATCTCACAAAGCAAATGCAGCAGCTGGAGAGACCACAGAGGTTCCTCACCATGAGAATCCAGGGCCTCAAAAATCTACCATACACAGATAGGCTAAAAGCCCTATGCCTCTACTCTGTTTCATACAGACTCCTCAGAGGCGATCCGTATCTGGCATACAAGATGATCATCTTAGACCCTGCCTTGATGTGTCTGCTGCAAATCCGCAAGTCAAGCTCCACTCGAATAACCCACAGATGCGGCCTCATCCTGGTCTGTGACATCAATAGTACTTGCTAGCAGAACAGATTTGTGTCCAAGAGACTTCCCCATCTGTGGAATAGACTCCCTCTCCACATCAAGCAGAGTACCTGTTTACCACTTTTTAAGTGCAGTCTGGATAACTGGATGGGAAATAGAAAATACATCCCTGGGATTCCACCCATATCCCTGCTGGAGAGGGGCATCGGGTGCTGATTTGTCTATGCATGTACTAAACTGTTGGCTAGGCTTATAAAGGCCTCAGGGCCAATAGGATAGTAACTTTCCTATGATCCTATGGTCCTATTTGCACAAATATATCATCAAACAACTATGAAGTAATAACTGCTTCCACTGCTGTGATGACAATACTAAGTGAAATACAATTCAGTTCACAGTTAAAGTAGCAATCATTCACAAATGGGTAGAAGCAATAAATCAAAAACTATTCTTCTACAATGCATAATTTCATAAAAGCAGACATGTGAATAAGCAAGCATTAGCTATCCACTGTGTGCATTAGACATATATGCAACCTTAAGTCACAAAGACGTGCATAGGGCAGGGCACAGTCATCATCATTTGTACAGTGTTGGGATGTGGTTGAAAGGCAAGGCTGACACCAAAGAAGTGTGTGTATGCAACTAAGAAACACAGGATACACACACACACACACACACACACACACACACACACACGCACACACGCACGCACACACTATATATGTACATATACTGCATGTATGTGTGTGTGTGTGTGTGTGTGTGTGTGTGTGTGTGTGTGTGTGTGTGTGTGTGCGCATGTATAGATAGATAGATAGATACAGATATACATATAGATATATAGATATATCAGAGTATACATTGTTGAAGGCCAGTAACAGCAGATGTATAGCACTCAACAGTACTGTTTAGATAGTTTGCACGTGTGTGAGGTGGTATAGGTAAGTGAATTTTTTTCAGTGTGTGGGTATCTGCATGAACACAATCAAGCACTGCTCTAGTACTACAACCTGGCATCTCAGAAAAGTGTGAACAGTGCGTGGTAGAGTAGTCATTTCAGTGTCATCAACCCTGACCACAAGAACCACCTCTGTATGGAGTTGGAACTGCTACTTCCATGGCCCTGGCTAGAAGCTGAGGTACTAGCTGAAAGGCAGTAATTCCTGCTGGATGAACTGTCCTCATGGTTACATTCCAGACCACAATGCCTTGGCCTACCATGTTTGGGTGTGGACAAAGCAGTCACTGACATAAAGGTGGATATTGTGTCATTATAGGGAGTAAGCTCTTGCAGTCAGGTCTGGTAAAACCAGAAGTTTATATATTTATTTATTTTACATTGGTTGACCAGGAAAGTCCAACTAGATATATGTCCATTTTCAGCTGAGACCCGGGAAGAAAAGCTCCAACAATACAGAGAATAACATTTAAATTAAAACATAACAATTGCCTTACAAACTATAGTAGATAATAATATACAGTCAACAACTCGGTACATTAATAAAGTCCAATTACTTATTAAAGTTTGGTTTACAGACACTGGTAGATAATAACATGCACAGACTAGAGAGGCAAAAAATGCTAGAGTCTATCCTGGATAATATGACATATAGGGTAATTCAGTATTGTATACAGTACTGTTAAGTGTACCATTGGAAAGAAAAAGAAGACATGAGTTATAATAAAGAGTGGTAGGTAAAAAGAGGCAGTGCAAGTAGTAGAGGGTGGATTAAGTAAAGGGGTAAGTAAGGGTAGGGTCAAAGGTGAAGGAATAGAGGGATAGAGAGTTTTGAGGGCCTATAGACAGATAATGGGTAGCAGCTGTTCAGTCTTGTGGACAGTGCAGTCATCTCACACCAAGAGGTTCTTCGGTTCAATTTTCAGCTGGGGTGCCTTCTTTATGGAGTGTGCATGTCCTCAGTGCATTCATGTGTGTTTCCTCAGTGTACTCTGGTTTCCTCCCATCTTACAAATACATGCATCTGGAGAATTTCTCCCCAGGCTTCCTCTGAAAATTGGCTCATCCCAAGTTGGACTTTCCTGGTAAACAAATATTAAATAAATAAATACATTGTGGATGTCCACTCACCCCCAACAGACATTCCATCACAGACACTGTCCAATCCAGTGTGTCATTCATCCTGTCGAAGGAGTTGCCCACATTGTTCAGGGAGTCACTCATGTCAGAATGCACAATGTTTAGTAGTCACACTATTTCTTCCAAGACCCAGCTAGAATGTGCCTGTGCCTCCAATAAAGCCCTATGCATACATCTGGTGGAACCTAATGTCATATCAGTATCAGGAGATGTGTGGACTGCAGGCCTCCTCTGAGCACCTTTACCAACCTTCCTGTGTTACACCACACCCTCACAATGGCTATAGGGAAAAGCTGCCAGCTTTATAACCAGAGTAACCACACTAATCTGGTCAATGGTGTCACCATCAACTCATCCTATATCAGAGATCTCCATGTCATAGTTGTACATAGGCCTACTTACTGTGTGCAAAATATGGACAGGGGATGTGGGAGCCAAAATCTCAGTGTCAGATCGACCCTCTGCACCCCAAGACTGCCCCTCTTCATCATCACCATCATCATCATTGGTTACTGATACTCTTGACATCAGTTGTAGGAGTTCCACAATGCTACTCTCAGGATCACCTACGATTCAAGCAGTAAACACAACAAACAGAAAAACAGAGAATAAAACTGATCACATATTTTCCTTACATGAAAGGTATGTTAGCATTCTGCAGATGCTAAAAAAAATAACTAAATATATAATCTCAAATATATCTGAATCTGCCTTATAGGCAGTAATACTAATAACCAAATGTGTTCTTATCATGTCCATCCATGTTAATGTGGCTGGCAACCTGCAATACAGAAGTGTCTGTATGTGAGGAAGGGAAAGGAAAGAAGGCTGATATGTATCACAATGCAAAACAAACAAGGGAAAGAGAACAATGCCCTTATTCACATGTGCAGATTAGCTCATTCACTGCAGTGGAGCTCAAGAAGTTTGCACTGTAACTTCCAATGGGTGGAGCCTAAGCCTTTTGACAGAATCAAATTATGTCCTCACATTTCAAACAAATGTTCATATTTTTGGACTTATTGGGATTACTAAAGAAGTGTAAATGTCAAACTCTTCAGTGCAAACTCTTTTTACAATGGTAGCATTCTTTAGGTTCTAGGTCTTAAAACAAATTTTCTAAGTCATGGTGGTGCTGTGGTAGTGTTGTCTCCTCACAGTAAGACTTTGTCCTGTTTGATTCTCAGCTAGAGCATCTTCTGTGTGGAGACATGTGTAAATGGGCGTACCTTCGTTGAAGGTTGTGCATCAGGGCCGGCAACTCGGCACGTAAAAATCTACTGCCAATCATTACCGGACCGGAGTTCTGCTGTGGCGACCCCTAACCGGGAAAAGCCGAAAGACACAACAACAGTAACTATTACATTTGTAATGTTTTGTAAACAACTTACAATATCTCAGCAACCACTCAAGTTATACACATACTGTCAGCAGCATTTTATTCATCTAGCTGAGAGCTTTCATATGAGGCTAAGGAGTTCTGTCTGTTTTACTTGGTTGTTGAGATATTTAGAAAATGTGGAAATTATATCTATATAAATTAATATCATAAAAACAACAGTTAACATCTATTTACCTGCACGAGACAGAAGTCAAATTATTAATGTAGTTCAGTTTGCTATTGTGCAAGCTTTAAGATGAAATATTTTAAAACCTTGTACATAGCATGGTTTTGAAATTATTGATGCAAATATGAAAAAGCAATATTTGATGCCTAGAGGCATCAGTAGCTGTTAACTGCAGATGGATCTGTAGGTGTCACTTGGATGTAATGAGCTAAGAATGTTCTCATACAAAATGTAGTGAACAGTTGGATTACTCCTCCCTCCCAACATCCTCCTTTGTTTGTCCATGGCTGTGTCATCTGACTCACCCTTATTGCTGGCTCTGTACAGATCAAACATCTAAGATATATGCATATAAAGATATAACAATGACACTTGTATTTTGTATACCTGGAAGGTCTACTTGTGACACTCTAGGTTTGTTGCTCACATTAGCACCAACATTAAAGATTGTGTGGGAACCCTCTGCTGAGCTATCTAGATCTCTGGCAGTGGAAAGGAACTCATCTGTTTCGGTTAGATGGCTGTGAACTCAATTATTGTGTAAATACATGCATCCATCATGCACACAATAATTAAACAGTGAATGCACCAGCTCCCTCAAAAAAAAGTCTAAATCAAATATCAATAACAATCTATAACAGTTTTGTAATGCAGATAACACAAGTTTAACTGTGTAATACATTGGAGCATTAACAATAAAAAAATCACAAAGAAACATTAGACATGTAAGACAGTTACTATAAGTCTTATCTATACTACTGTGGGGGGCAGTCAGGTAGAAAGCCACAAATGTAGCACAATTTTCTTTTTGGTTAACAAAGGTAAGAATGCCAGATCTTCCTACAGATTTATAATATACTCTTCTGCAATAACTGTGCCAACAGCAATTAAATACAACTTAAAATATAGGTCATGTAGCATCCTGTACCATACTTTTTGGAATGCAGACATGGCTATGCCAAAAGAAAGGGATGAAGAAAAAAAAAACACAAGATAAAACAATGCTTTTGAGTAGCCAGTGGAATTCACCTTTTTAATGTTACACTATAATCGTTATTTAAGAAACAGGAACATACCTTGACAATAAAGCAGTGCAGAAAATATATAATTCTCCAAAACTTGTGTTTATTTAGCAATGTTAAGCTCTCTTTATGAACAGTCTTTCCACTATGATAAGAGGCTATTACTTACATGATTGTCTTTATATAGTGCAGAATCAGCCCTGCAACCACTGTGAGTATACAAGTGAGGTGTTAAATCACTAGTAATCCTGAACACTACAATCTGCACTAAGTGTAGGTAATGTAAACATGGTATGACGGGATACCTGATAACATGCACAGGCCCTAAGCACTGAAAGGGTAAGTATTGAGAAGTGTGTCTATGATTACTGTGACTGCAGAAATAATCAGAGTTTCACAGTTTCCCCGCATCGATGTACACATACTGAGGGTGTTTCTGGGAGAAAATATTTACCAAAAAATCTGAAAGTACATTGACTGATTTAGGATTGCAATATTCCTAACATTCAAATGCTACTTTTAATGACCACAGTTATTGCCCTTTAAAAAGAAATGTTCATTTTCAAGGGAGTACTTTAAGCATTGATACAGATCATATATACAGAAAACAGAGATAGAATTCCTAAAAGAAAGCATAGATAAGAGCATTAGGCACCATAAAGAAATGGGAATACATCTGCAATGTTTGCAGCATTTGTTAAAAATTGTGTGAGTACATGGGTATCTTAACTGTTGGCAATATTACAATCATCTAGACATTTACTCTCAAATGAGAAAGTACAACGTTCATAATTTGTTTCTATTGCACTTTCAATGTGACTTGATACAATGTCATGTTATCAGTGCATATAACCACTTTTTCTCCTTGCAAATATGTCTTTGTCTATTGATAATATGGGAAATACTCTTCAATGATCGTTCTTACTTCGATCTTACTTCCATTGTTTGTGGGTTGAAATCCATGCAAGTTACTGTTGCAAAATAACACAGTTGGTTAAACATCAGAAGTGTATATTTAAAGTACTTGCTTCCAATATTTCTCCCTTTTTTTACTTTATAATTTATGGGCCTTTTGACATTGTTCTCCATTCTCTGGCAGTTTTCAGAAATAGTGAGCAGCAATTCACTGCACAATGTATAAAGTGACAAATTTTATCTGTACTGCCATCAATTGACAATTAAGACTGGCGTTGTTATGCTTTCCTTGGCAGTCTGGGCATTATAGAGTAATGAAATTCCAGTTGTTGCACTCATATCTCAGTGGCATAAGGTATAGATATATTGAGAACTGAGAGAAGCTGTATTGGTGATGCAGTGTTTGAAACTTGTCCACAGATCATTTTACTGAATAAGGTTATACTAAATCTTGCCACTCATGATGTATGAATGTGTTGATGTAGGAAACTCAAGTAAACTCATGATTGACTAAAAGTGACAGATTATTCATTTGAAATAATGTCAGAATTAATGATGTGTGCTGAGTGAACAATGGAAACATTTCTTCTAGTCTCTGTACCCTTCACCATTCCCATGACATTAGCTAAAGTCCTGATATTGTGAAACATAAATGATAGCACTGATGTGGCAAGGACATGTAAGAAGGCTGAATGTATCAGTGTAGTGCAGTATTAGCTCTGCTCATTGCAAGATATGCAGTATGAGTCATTTCATGTTTCTTCAAGTTGTTATTCAAAAATGTTATTTGATTTCTTCTGATAAATATTGCCTTCTGCATTTGCAAGCCACTTGGCAGCACAAAATGAACCTTCATGGCTTAATATAGAAAGTAAAAATGTTAGTTTAGGTTGCATTATGTAGCACAGGTTAGCCCAGGGATATTGCATGTCTGTCTGCACTCTGAATAGTACTAAGTGAAGAAAATATACCTGTCAGGCAACTTCTTTGTGACACAAGTTATACGTGCAGTGAGCTTAGAGAAAAAGCCAACAGATGGATGGTTAGAATCTACTTAAATGAAAATCTTACAGAGGGTGGTATGAATACATATTTAACCAAATTATGTGATACCATTGTGCTTTGCTTAAAATCAAATATCATCAGCATTGATAACAACATGTGAGTTGTTGTATGTGCACTTCCACATTACGTCTGATTAACTACAAGTCCAATAATGTGTTCTGCAAAGGAAACTTCTGATGTTGCAATGGGATGTGAGAAGGATATGTGTGTCACTTGACTGCACATCTTGCTCTGGTCATTGTTACATATACCCACTAATAAGATTACAATTGCTGCCAACAGTGTTTTTCTATTATGTTTTCTTCTAATGCATTTAACATTTGCTCTCAGCTCAGCACCATATAAAATGGTTCACTGCATAAGGAAGAAAGTGTTAAACTTAGTTTAGGCTGCCTAACATAGGGCATTTAATGTGTGGCCATCCACAACATGAATAACACTTACTGCACAGAATGTACCTGACAGATGTCCAGTTCTGTGGCATAAGGTGTAACTGAAGAAAATTGAGAGAAATAAGGCACATGAAACATTGTTCAAATTATGTTTAGACATTATGTGGCAATCATTTACAATATGTATTTTTTTGTCATTTTAATTTGCATCTCTGTTTGACAGCATGCAAATGCAGTCCCCTACCTAAGGGAAAAAAGTGAAAAATTTAGTTTAGGCTGCCTCATACAGTACGAACATGCCTAGCAACAGTGCACTTTTTTCATAACTCTGGACAGTACTGAGAGAAAAAATTCCCACTATTACATAACTATCTCTGTCACACAAGGTGTAACTGATGTGATTTAAGAAAAACAAGGCACATGAAGCATTGTTAGAATCCTGTTTAGAGATCACACTGTGATTATTCATGATATGTATTTTTTTGTCATTTTGATTTGCACTTCTTCTCCACATAGCAGCATGCAAATACAGTTCCCTACCTAAGGAAAAAAGTGAAAAAAAATAGTTTATGCTGCCTTATGAAGTGCAAACAGACCTGACAATGGTGCATTTCCTCATCACGCTGGACAGTACTGAGTTGAAAAACTCCAGCTGTCATATACTTATCCCTCTAGTACAAGGTATACGTGCAGTGAGTTTTGATAAAGAACACAGCTGATTAAGGGTTCAAATCCAGCCAAAACATACTTTTACAAAGGGTGTAAGAATCCCATTTCTTACATGTTGATTATGACTGCAACACTAAAGAAAATAATAATGTTAAATGTATTTCTTGCAAGCAATCTATCTGTCATGTTTACATAAGAAAACTTTTCTATGTAGCATATATCATTAATGTATCAATATAACCCCACAGTAACATCTCTCCAATTTCCTAAGCTTGGCAATGATGATATTTAACATAAACTTCACTTGCATGTGTATGATGGGCAAAAAACATTTGTTATAGTCATCATGGCTCATCATACCCAAACTATGTGTTTAGAATAGTTTTGCCTTGCGACGTGTATGTAGCATACTCTAACATGTATTACTCAACTATTTCAACTGTGTTATTCTGAAATATATTTACAAACAGAAATAATGACATTTCCTTTGAAATGCATTCCAAGACTAATTAAAATCACACACACACACATATACAGACATCTCTGCAATATATCTCCATTAATTCCCAAATTAGTATATTTCTAATTTCCATCTTTGAAAGGTAGTTCTCCTATGGCAATGTCTATTAATTAGCTAATTTTTAATTTTTGCATGCCTTTTCCATGGTTTTGATTCTCAGCTGGTACAAAAATTTTTAACACTGTGCAAGCCCCAGTATTACAATATGTCACAATCCATCCTCTTTCTCCTCTCAAACTGCAAGGATTAAAAGCCATTTCATTAAACATTCTATTAAACATTGGAACTTGCGTCAGTAAGCTAAGCATCACACATGGCAAAGCTCAATGTCATGTTTCACACCTTTACTGCAGTGTGATGTAAGTATTGCCAATGTGTCTGCCAAGGACTCCAACTGCTTTTAATTGTGCAAATGCAGTTGGCAATGCTGTGTATATTTGTACACAACCAGTTATCTGTGAGATCTGAACTGTGCACCAATTCAGACAGATTTTGTTGCTTGACTTTTGCAAGCCTGGCTAGAAAGGGAAAGAATGGTGCCAACTTTAAAAGGTGGGGTGTTGAGGAGTTTGGGATAGTTGCTGTTCTCCTCATGATGTGCTACAGTGGTAGGCTGCTGCATGGGGATTATAATGGGTCTCAGTATAAGCCTGTGGTTTCAAATAGCTTAGCCAAGCCAGTCTCCAATGCAACTGACATTCCACACACTACGGGACAAGGTCATCATCACTATAATGACTCTAATAACTGCAAGTTGGACCTACTCAGCTGATGGGAGGCTGAATTTATGGCTGTGCCCACATCAGTTGTGCAAGTATACTAACCCATAACCTATATATGATATTTTTACAAATGGCTAGGCTGTCAATGCATTTACTCATTATGCTTTCCTATGCATTTATTTTATTTGTGTACTGTGCTGCTGCAGAGGAAATAACTGCCAACAATGAGGTGCACCAGGTGATATTAACTTGACACACTGGGTAACTATGGCTCAGATACAAATTCAAGACAGAAATTTAACATGCCATGTATCTAATTCTCTCTTTTTTGTCTCTCTACTCATCCCATCTCTCTCTATATATATAATATCACTTTTCTTTTTTTGTGGGTGTTATATTTTCTTAGCATTCTGCTTTCTGCACACATTGATGCTGAAAAATAAGTGACCATCAGCACAGAGAGGTAGACCGACTGTGGCTGTTTGGCCTTCCATATCTCCATAGACAGCAGCACAGACTCCCAGCATTTCAAGTTCACAACCTGTCAGTGCTATATCCACAATCTCTGCCTTTCCTTTGCTAACTGCACCAAGTAACTCTGACCCAGCTGCTGGTACAGTGGGAACCTTCAGCAGCAGTACCAGTGAGGTTCCAGTTTTGTCACTAGGCAGGAGCTGACAGGGCTGGTGGAGGATATCATGGAAAAGGGCCTTGGTGCAGGTATCAGCAGGACTGAAAAGCTCCTGCATCACATTACAAATACAATGTCATGTTTTCCTCTAAACAGGGAGCTTCCACAGGAGACAGTGATGCCAGTTCTGAAGGTTAGGACAAGATTCTTACTGTTCACAAGCTGTGTGTGTCTCTGTTGACCTCAAAGTATCCCTAATCATGGTGTCCCCATTTTTTGTCTCCATCACCATGCCTGTCTGTCTTGTATATTCTGTATGTCTGCACATGCTTTCTAACCCACCCTATATAACTTCCATTTGATTCCTAAGCAAATTTCCCAGCATTCCTCTCTCTCCAAAAAATAATAAAAAAATAGACACCTGCCCACAAAAAAATAAATTACCCTAGAAATAGCTCTCCATTTCACCTATGTACACATTTGTATATTTGTGTTGTGAAGAAGTGGATAGATATGGTGTTCTCCCACAACCATCTTGCAAACTCCTGTATTATTTTCCCTGTATCCTACCCTCTGATTGCCAACCCCATTTTCATCACTGTCCTATCTACCTCTCTCTGACATGTTCAATATAGTCAAAAAGTAGATTCACACACAACACGCATGTCCAGAAATGACTCGTGGAAAAGCCTTCACTTTATGTTCTTGCCATTTGTGCAGACGTTGGCATAGTGCATCTATGCTTAATAACAGTGAATGCTATTTAACTAATTACATCAGAGTGCCACCTCCAGGTGCATCTGCAGTTAACTCCCACTGATGCCTCTAGGTGTCAAATATTGCTTGTTCATATTTGCATCAATAATTCCAAAACCATGCTATGTACATGGTTTTAAAAGTTTTCATCTTAAAGCTTACAGAATGACAAACTCACATGTGTTAACATTTGACCTATGTCTAGTGCAGGTAAAGAGATATTCACATTTATTTTCATGACATTTTATATAGATATAATTTTCACATTTTTCTAAATATCTCATCAACTAAGTAACACAGACAGAACTTCTTAGCCTCATGTGAAAGCGCAAAGCTAAATGGATAAAATGCTGATGACAGGATGTGTGCAACCTGAGTGGTAGCTAAGATATTGTCAGTTGTTTACAAAATATTACAAAGATAATAGTTACTATGTTTACTGTGAATTAGAAAATTCAGTTCAAGACCTACACAACCTAAAGAATACTGCCACTATAAAAATAGTTTGTGCTGAAGGGTTTGCCATTTATACTTCATTCATTACCCCTATAGTTCCAGAGATATGAACATATGTTTGAAATGTGAAGACATAATTTGATTCTGTTAAAATGCTTAGGCTCTGGCCATGGAAGTTACAGCGCAAACTTCCTGAGCTCCATTGAAGTGAATGAGTTAAGTTCTTATTGCAAAGGATGAAGAGTTCAATTTAATCTGCAGTCATTCTGTGTATTTTATGCAAATTTGCTTAAATCCTCTGTGCTGTAAGAATACAGAGTAAAGCTAGACAAAAGGCAGTACTGTGAAACAATTAATGTAACAGTTCTAATCTGCTGTATGTAATGAATTAGGAGTTCCTATATGGCTTGCTGAGATAAATACCCTGTATTTAGACTGATGTTTTGGTATAGTGTGATGGTTTCAACTGCAGCTGTAGGTCAATCTATTCATTTATTACATTTCATATTACTTTTACATATTTAACTGAAAATGTCTGTATTTCACTCCATATACATTTCATTAACATTTCAGTGGAATAGTGTAGCAAGATAACTTTTGCAAAAACATCACAGCAATCCAACCGTTTCTGGTTTATGTCTCCGTATTTGTAGCACTCTTCTACCCCTAGTTTCTTCCTATAGCAAGCACTTTATTGTACAGGCCATGTCAGAAAAATGATGCTTTAATAAGTAAGAGTAACACAACTTACAGATGTTCCTACATGTCCCTTAAAACATATTATGGCTTTTCCTCTTTGTGTATATCTCTACCGCTATCTCTCTCTCTCCGTTTACCACTTCTGCTTCCATAAGTTGTTAATGTGCTTCAACGTTGTCATTTAAGCTTTGTTCAGTAGTAATCCCTTTGTGTTCTGATGAGATTATTCTCAAATGCATTGCTAGATTTTTTTGACTACTTTTAACGGTTCTAATACAGTCATTATCTAAGTGTTACTGACTGTATTTTACACAATTTGATGTCTAAATGTTGGCTAAATGTTTTTGTGATCCATAATAATTCTTCTGTCATAAGCTACTTTGTGCCTGCCTCCATCTCACCTTGTCAATGCATCTACTCCCTTTTGTGTCCTTTTTCTTCCACCTCTGTATTTGCAGAATGTCAGACATTGGGCAACAAATGCAACAATGGTTAAATGAAAGTCCACAGTTTATGGCAATAGCTTATGATTTTTATTGCCTTTCACTACATTACTCTGTTGCACTTCAGGCCACTTTGTTTAGCTGTTTATTCTGATTAATGTACTTTTCAACAAGCTGAAGTTGAATATAAAGGCCACAATGATCAACAGGGTAATGAAGATAAATACATACATTAACTTTTGCTGAAATCTGCTGTCAAATGTGAGATATTAGAAATATAATTTCCTACATGGTGTGTTTAGATAATACTCAGGTGTAATTGTTTTTCTTGCAATGCTGTAAACTTTTGAATCCAGATGGATGAAAGATGTTTCAGAATTCTTTGCCTGACTCCAGTGGCTGTAAATGTTCACCACACCTTTGCTTAACACATCATTATTCTGCTGTTATACAAACATGCCTGTTCTCTATTGTAAAGCTTATCTTGTACCAATCTTTGTGCAAAGGTTGACATATGGGAAACTCATGGGAAACTTCTGTATGTGTGCGTTTCAGTGCAAGGGTGTACAACAATTGGTGCTCTATCCACTTCCATTGAGAAGAATACACTTAACTCTTTTCACAGCTCCCTTATCGCACTTCTTAATAAAAGATCTTCTCTGGAACCCAATGATGAGGTAATCCTGACAAAGGTGCACACTCTCCCTTTAATAGTCAGACTTTTACTATGTCACTTGTGACTAACACAGTGCTGTCTAGATTGTGTATCTAGGTATACAAAAGGTTCAATGTACAATGTGGGAAACTTGTGTGTGCGTGTGTGTGTGTGTGTGTGTGTGTGTGTGTGTGTGTGTGTGTGTGTGTGTGTGTGTGTGTTTGTAATGTTTTGTGCTGTATAAATTTCCCATTAGGAATGCATTTAAATTTGCACCCAGCTCCCTATTTCCATGCTTTTCAGAAACATCCTCTCTATATCAGAGTGATGAGGTCATCATGACAAAAATGCACACCCCTTGTGTCAGACTTCCCTTTGGCACTTGCGACTAATATAGTCTTCCCTAGATTGTATAACTAGATAGGTAGGAGATTTAATGCTCAACATGTGAAATGTGTATGTGGATGGAACACTTTGGACTGTATCCACTTCTCCTGAGGAGAATGCATTTACATTTGCACACAGCTCCCTTATCCCTTTTTTTCAGAAACATTCTCTCTGCAACACAGTGATGAGATCATCTTGGCAAAAGTGCACTCTCTCCCCTTAACAGTCAGACATCTCCTGTGGTGCTTGCAATTCTTACACTAGTCTCTAGATTGTCTTAATAGATAGCTAGAGGGATCAATGCTCAGGTTGGGAAACATATGTGTGTGTATGTCTGTGTATTTTTGTGCAATGTTTTGTGCTGTTTCCACTTCTTCTGAGGAGAATGTGTTTCACATTTTCACACAACTCCATTATCACACTTTTTTCAGAATCATCCTCTTTGCAAAACAGTGATGTTATCCAAACAGAAATGCACTTTCTCTCCTTAAGAATCAGATGTCTCCTGTGATGCTTGCATTTCTTACACTATTTGCTAGAATGTGTAAATAGACTGGAAGGAGGTTCAAATACAGAAGTACTTAACGTTTATAAGTGTGTAACTGTCAAAGAAATCAGGATTGGTTTACATACATTTGCAGTGACAACTGTTACATCCCAGATGGCTGTAAAACTCATTTTCCCAGGCACATCTACTTGTCAATACACTGCTAGCATCATCCCTTCAAAAATGCTGTATGTCTCACTTGTATTGAGTATTCTTCTGTGGCATGGGCTGATAATGTGCTGTATACATTATGTAACTAGACAGGCATGGGGTTCAGGTCTATCCATGCTTAAATATTGGGACTGTGATTACTGTCATATACCACTGGCAACCTAACAACCACCTTTATGTGCATTTCCACTTATGAGACGGATGTACAGTAGTGGCACACTGTTAAAATAACTAATCCTAGAATATCCAGGGAAAATAATTTTTGGGCCATACAATGATTACATAATACTACCATGAATGCAATATTTCACAGCTGGATTGCAAATCCTTCTGTGCTGTGTGACTTTGACACTGTGCTTTGTATATTGTGTAACAACATATTCCAGTATATAAGGCTAACTGTGTGCATCTTTCACTCATATATTGTTTATACTACTCGTCAAATACAAATACTATTTATTTTAATTTATACTGCATTTGTTATCACTATTTTTAACTGTTTGTAGGTAGGAAGAGACTGCTTATTAACAAGCTTTACTTTGATTCATATTTTGTTGTTTTACCTTTAGTTTCACTTTTGGTTGTGAGAAAGGGATAGGTTTTGGACAGGCAAGAAATTACTGTAACTTCAAGTCAAGTTTTACCACCATTGATGTGCAGTGATCATGGGGCCATAAAGGTTAATTTGTTGCTAGATAATTCTGCCAAACTGAAATCTAAGCCAATGCACTGAAGGTTAATTACAGATTACAGGGAAGCAAAACAGTTACTATATAAAACTAACTGGAGTGAGGCGTTCAGTGGAAAAACTGCAGATGGAATATGTAAAGTTTTGAAAGAGAAATTGTTTGAGTGCAAAAAGTCAAAAAAATGTTTAACATCAGGATATAGGCACACAACATCAGGAGGGTATATTTCCATAAGAACAAGATACCTGATTAAGGTGAGAGACAAAAAATATAAGAAATGGAAGAGAGGTCAAACTACAACTTTGAAAACTGAAATAAACGAGCTGGACAAACAGATTAAGCATAGTAAAAAGACAAACAGTAATGAACCAGCAAAAAAACACACAAAGCTGGCGCCCAAGAGAAATCAGTCCAAAAAAGCGGAAAATCCGCTACGCTGTAAATAAACAGTTGAAGCTGGCAACTTTTCAAAATGAATAAGAACTGTTACTGAAGACCAATGGTAAAATCCAAATAATGAAAGCGCAAAAAGTCCCTTTAACGCAAAATTTATTATTTACACAAGTTAAGCGTTTTCGCTGAAGCCACAGCTCCAGCTTCCTCAGAAGTACAACAAATTACAGTCAAACACCACTTTTAAAATCGTACAGCGGGCTTTTTTACTAGTAAAATTTAAAGGCATATTAGCCCTTCTTTTAAAATACTAAATACATCTACACTAAATGCGCTATTCTAAATGAGAACCAATAACTTTAACTAACTTGCTTTTTTTGTATTCTTAATAAAAATATATGTGTATGTTAACCAGTCCAACATCCAGCTGATATCAAAAACAGCCTGAAGCAGCAATTCATGTCTACATATAAAATGTTGAAAACCGATTAATTTCTACCTAAAACAGCAATAAGCATAAATAAAAATAAAAAAACTAAAATAATATTGAAATTCAGTTTTTCTTTACAATAATGTGCAATATAATGCACTACTTTTGTATGTTACCCCCACTTAACCATCTATTATTTTGGTAAACAAACTAACCTTTAAAATTACATACAAATGTTATGCGACATTTACTCACTAATAGTATGGTGCTTAAAATTACCATAACCAATAAATCATCACACCCAAGAACAGGCGTGTGGTTTATTACTCAACATATTAAGTAGTACTACATGTACCATAACCAAAGGACCATAATACCATAATAAACAATTCCTTAAAAGTTGGAACCATCTTACCCATCTTGGATGCGTCAACGTTTATAACTTTTAATTTTATCATAAGCAATGTTACAGTGCTCATTCAAACCGGAAAGAGAATGTCCAATAATAGTTGCCACTCTAGTTCTCTATTTTCAGAAACAGTGAAATTGGACCACCTCTTTCCGATTTGAGAACTTGATCTATAGCTAAGAACTGAAAACTGTGCCCAGCATGTTTATCTATGTGCTTTGCTAGCGTTAATTTATTTTTCTTTCTCATAGCATAAGTGTGTTCATACACCCTGTCCATGATCTCCTGTCAGATTTACCCGTAAAGCTGGACAACAAGTGCAGGTAGCCAAATACACTATAGACCTCAGTTCAGTTTAATTTGTGTTTAATATCATATTTCTTATCACGAATTTTGAAAGAGTTTGTTGCCCTTACTAAGTGGCAATATTTACAATTCACATTGAAAACAACCCTTATTCCTTAGTGCCCAATCAGATGCTTTAGGTCTTTCCAAGATGGATTTCAGGTTGTGTCCTCTGTAAATGACCTAGGTCTGAGTCCAAATTTTTCAAAGTTGTTCATCATTGGTAATAAAGTACCAGTTTTTATAAAGGATAGACTCAATAGCTTTTGAGTCAAACTGAAGCTGGTAATAAAGCCACTCCCTGCAATACCACTAGTAACATCCAGCAGGAATGATCGCTTTATCTACACGTCATCATTGGTGCCTGTACCTAAGGTGTCTACTGTAATAGTTGTAACCCTTTGACCCTGCGATAAAGAGGTGGATACAAACCTAAATTTCTTTTGTAAGTGACCTCATCAAAAATTTTATTAAATAGCAATACCGGATACCCTCTATTGGTGAACATTTTCTTAAGAAGCTCACATTCATCCAAAAACAGGTTCTCACTGCTACACATTCTAGAAGCTCGTATTATTTGTCCCTTAATAATAGCTTTCTTTTGTTTAAAGGGATGGCTGCTTTTAAAATGTAGCAGTGAGTTACAATAAGTGGGCTTTCTATATATGTTAGAAAAAAATAGACCTTTTGTAAAGTCCTTAGACAATTTAACGTCTAGGTAATCAATTTCTAATTCAGAAAATTTGGATGTAAATTTTAAAAATTCAGTGGTACTGTTAATTGATTACCTAGACGTTAAATTGTCTAAGGACTTTACAAAAGGTCTATTTTTTTCTAACATATATAGAAAGCCCACTTATTGTAACTCACTGCTACATTTTAAAAGCAGCCATCCCTTTAAACAAAAGAAAGCTATTATTAAGGGACAAATAATACGAGCTTCTAGAATGTGTAGCAGTGAGAACCTGTTTTTGGATGAATGTGAGCTTCTTAAGAAAATGTTCACCAATAGAGGGTATCCGGTATTGCTATTTAATAAAATTTTTGATGAGGTCACTTACAAAAGAAATTTAGGTTTGTATCCACCTCTTTTATCGCAGGGTCAAAGGGTTACAACTATTACAGTAGACACCTTAGGTACAGGCACCAATGATGACGGTGTAGATAAAGCGATCATTCCTGCGCTGGATGTTACTAGTGGTATTGCAGGGAGTGGCTTTATTACCAGCTTCAGTTTGGACTCAAAAGCTATTGAGTCTATCCTTTATAAAAACTGGTACTTTATTACCAATGATGAACAACTTTTGGAAAAATTTGGACTCAGACCTAGGGTCATTTACAGAAGGGGACACAACCTGAAATCCATCTTGGAAAGACCTAAAGCATCTGATTGGGCACTAAGGAATAAGGGTTGTTTTCAATGTGGCAATTGTAAATATTGCCACTTAGTAAGGGCAACAAACTCTTTCAAAATTCGTGATAAGAAATATGATATTAAACACAAATTAAACTGCGACTCGAGGTCTATAGTGTATTTGGCTACCTGCACTTGTTGTCCAGCTTTTTACGTGGGTAAATCTGACAGGAGACTGCGTGACAGGGTGTATGAACACACTTATGCTATGAGAAAGAAAAATAAAATTAACGCACTAGCAAAGCACATAGATAAACATGCTGGGCACAGTTTTCAGTTCTTAGCTATAGATCAAGTTCTCAAATCGGAAAGAGGTGGTCCAATTTCACTGTTTCTTGAAAATAGAGAACTAGAGTGGCAACTATTATTGGACTCATTCTCTTTCCCGGGTTTGAATGAGCACTGTAACATTGCTTGCGTATTAAAATTAAAAAGTTATAAACGTTGACGCATCCAAGATGGGTAAGATGGTTCCAACTTTTAAGGAATTGTTTATTATGGTATTATGGTCCTTTTGGTTATGGTACATGTAGTACTACTTAAAGCGCAATATGTTGAGTAATAAACCACACACCCTGTTCTTGGGTATGTGTGATGATTTATTGGGTTATGGTAATTTTAAGCACCATACTATTAGTGAGTAAATGTACGCATAACATTTGTATGTAATTTTTAAAGGTTAGTTTGTTTACCAAAATAATAGATGGTTAAGTGGGGGGTAACATACAAAAGTAGTGCGCATTATATTGCACATTATTGTAAAGAAAAACTGAATTTCAATATTATTTTAGTTTTTTTATTTTTATTTATGCTTATTGCTGTTTTAGGTAGAAATTAATCGGTTTTCAACATTTTATATGTAGACATGAATTGCTGCTTGAGGCTGTTTTTGATATCAGCTGGATGTTGGACTGGTTAACATACACATATATTTTTATTAAGAATACAAAAAAAGCAAGTTAGTTAAAGTTATTGGTTCTCATTTAGAATAGCGCATTTAGTGTAGATGTATTTAGTATTTTAAAAGAAGGGCTAATATGCCTTTAAATTTTACTAGTAAAAAAGCCCGCGCTTAGTACGCATTTTAAAAGTGGTGTTTGACTGTAATTTGTTGTACTTCTGAGGAAGCTGGAGCTGTGGCTTCAGCGAAAACGCTTAACTTGTGTAAATAATAAATTTTGCGTTAAAGGGACTTTTTGCGCTTTCTTTATTTGGATTTTACCATTGGTCTTCAGTAACAGTTCTTATTCATTTTGAAAAGTTGCCAGCTTCAACTGTTTATTTACAGCGTAGCGGATTTTCCGCTTTTTGGACTGATTTCTCTTGGGCGCCAGATTAAGCATAGTGTTAGACAAGATCAACATACATTTGAAGAAAATGTATATAAAGATATTGAGCATAATAGGAAACCTTTTTATAGACACATAAGATGTGGAAGGAGTAAAGATACACAAATTGATAAACTGTGTGCAGATTCTAAAATTTATTCTCAGACACAACAGATTATAGATATATTTACAAAATCTTATGCAAAACAGTTTGACTCCACAACAGGGGTAGTAAGTTGTCCTAGTGACATCCAGGTAACCCCAGATACTGGAATCAAATTAGATTATATTGAAAAAGAACTGTGCAAACTGGATCCAAACAAAGAGCAGGGAGGAGACAGAATAAGTAACAATGACCTGAGAACACTTAGGCAAGAACTTACACTGCCATTACATCTATTATTCACTAGGTCATATAAATATGGGGAGATTCCTCAAGATTGGAGACATGCACTTATTAAACCTGTCTTTAAGGGAAAAGGGAGTAGGCCAAACCCAGCATCATATAGACCCTTAAGTCTACCTTCAAGTTGTGGAAAAATAATGGAGAAGGTAATACTGGATAAGTTATTGTCAGAACTGGATAGGTTGGGACTTGAAACCATATATCAGCATGCATATGTTGAAAATAATTCTATTGCCACCTGTAACATGATGTTCTATAACAGCATAATAACAGCTATGCATGAAAAACAGTGCTGTGATGTGATTTATATAGATTTAACTTCAGCATTTGACAGTGTCATGCACAAAACACTGATCAATAAATTAGTACAACTAGGTATTTATGCACTATTGATAAAATGGATAGCTGCATGGTTTACAAATAGGACATGGCAAGTATCACGCAACTGTACAGGTGAAATCCTTGGTTACAGTCAAGGTGCACCACAGGGCTATGTCCTAGGCCCTTACTTGTTTAGATTGTATCTTTCAGACCTTACTTTTCATCTGAGGTGTTCTACAGTCTATATGCTGACAACCTGAAATTGGGTAAACTGATTACAAGTATTACAGAAAAGGCATGTCTGGAAAATAATTTGACTAAATTGACCATTTGGGCACAGGAGACTAATATGTTGATAAATACATCAAAAACTAAGCATATGAGATTTGGGAGACATAAACTGAAAGGTGAATATTTAATACAGCACACAGTGATTGAAACTGTAGACTCATTTAAGGATCTGGGTATATGGGTAGATTCAGCTATGAGATTTTCTAATCATATCAACCAATTGGCTAATGATAGTTATAGAAATATAGGTTGTATAAAATGATTTATAAAGTCTAGGAAATCAAACATAATGAAGTAATTGTTTGTTAGTTATATTAGACAATAACTTGAGTATGGAATAACAATATGGAAACCCTATAGGAAAACAAACATGAATAAACTGGAAAGAGTACAGTGGAAATATACTAAAGGCATCCATGGATGTGAAAATCTAAGTTATTATGAAAGACTAAACTATCTGAACTTGTACAGTGTCTTATAGATATTTAAGAGGAGATCTTATTCAGGTATATAGGGCATTTAGGGACAATTGCCTCTGCGAATGTTTGGGGTTATCAAAAAGTACTAGAGAATCATCAGATAAACTATGTAGAAGATTCTATAGGAATGAGAAGTGTACTAATTGGTTCTCTGACAGAGTAGCTGATGCTTGGAACAGACTACCAAATTACATTAAAGCAAGTACTAGTTTAGATATTTTTAAGAACAGCCTGGACATTTATTATGGGAACAAGTGTTTTGGCATATTGGGAAGCTAGAAGGGCTTTAATGCCTGTGCTTGAAACATTTGTATGTATGTATGTATGTATATATATGATGTGTAGGTATTCAGTATGTTTGTGTACTTTGACCACTTTTTATCATAAACATCCAGCTAATATCCATTTAGATATGCACTGTCCCATTTTTCCCTCAGCACATTGTGTGGTGCTTGTAATTCAGGCACTGATCTGTAGCTTGTGATCTTAGGCACTTAGTTCAAATGCAGCCATTACTGCTCAGACTACATTGTGTCAGTCATTCTGTGACTGTACAAGTTGATAATGCAGTTGTCAAACACATCTGCTGTTGATTCCTCTTACAAAAAACTTGCTAATTTCTCATAGAGCAATGTTTTTATTTGGAGTAATGGCATGTGATTACATTTTCTTTACATAATATATGTAGTAATCATTATTCTCTGGCACGAGAGAATTATATGATATTCTGTATGTTGTGACCTTAGCACAGAAATTACAGGTACAAATATCCCTTGCAGCAATAACATGATGTAATGGCTTGACACGCCAACATATCTTACAATTGCAGTGATACGTCTACAATGGCAAATTCATTGTGTACAATGTCATGTATTTTTAATTGTCAAATTCTCATTATGTGCCTTGTTAAAGTGAGAGAAGTGTCTACAATCACTTTTATCTCAAATTTTTTATAAGACATACACATGAGGTAATAAGTTAGCATAGATGGAGTGGCTCACTTGTGCTAAGACTTCCACTGTGGTGCTTGTGGTTCATCCACATGCCGTTAGTCAATAGAGTCACATAGCTCACTGCCCACGTCATGAAAGGGCAACATTAAATCAATGTACTGATATTGCATAAACACTGTTGTACAGAGATATTCTTAACCATTGTTATGTTGGATAATGATATATCATCACAAGTTGGGATTGCATGGCACTGAAATGTATATTTAGGGCTTTTCAAGTTGTAAATCCTCATGTGTCACATGCATTAAGTCCTGGATTGTATAACATACCTACAGTTAGGCAGTATTTCAACTCTGGGACAGGGTATGTACTGCGTGATGGAAACAGCTTCCTTGTCAAAGAAGCATTGATATTATATTGCTCAGTGTTGTGCAGACATTAACTTATATAGCTCATTTCCTGCATACTGACTAAATCTGATTATTTGTATTATATTCTTAACTCCTTTCTTAATGCACACATTCATTTCAGTTATTTGTGACAGCTTCCATTGCTACCTGATATGGCACATGCAGTCAATGCAGAGGTCTGGTGAGAACCTAGTATAGTAGTCAGGGGTTTGAATCTAGTAACATCTGTCTGTCAGACAACTGTGTCAGGGACCATTGACTTACACATGGACAATAGTTATGGCACTGTCATAGGGCCACATTTGCAGTCCTTGTCCTGTAAGGTAGGGCATCCATACCTGTTATTATAATAAAGTGTTGTAAGCCCTTCAAGGGTGTTCTTCATGACATAAATGTTATGCATAATTGTGTGGAATCCATGATGTTTATGCATATCTGTAATACCCATTCCCAAAAGAATTATGGTCTATATTGCATATCTTAATCTAGCCATTTCTTTATTACTGATATTATTTTCTTTACACCATAAATCTTAAAGCCAGATGAGGCATCCTTAATCATGTCTTCCTATATGGCATGCAGCCAGACCATCAGAAACTAAGACAAGCCCTGTGTTATGACACTTTTTTGTGTTTTGATGCTGTTGAATTGCTGTTATGTTACTGTTCCTTGTAATTCCATGTGAGCATGCCAAGTACAGCGATGTCTGAGATGTTTTGTAAAATCAGCAATTGAAAACTTGAAATCATGAAATGTCATCCGATCTGCATTGTCATTTGTCAGTTATGTATGTTGTGTGTTATTATATTGCAATTTAGCATTTACATGAGTAGACAACACATGCTTGTCTGTTACATGTTTATAGCTGATAAAACTCTTTCCTCTTGGTGTCACATAAATTTCTTTGCAACAACATGCCCATTTCTGATGTACATGACATTACAGTTGTAAACGCCATTTGTTTTTGTGTATACATGCCAAGGTGGAGAATACAGATGTGGTGTCATCTTGCATACATAGACTTACTGAATAGATTATATGGTTTAACTGCAGTTTCTGCATACATCTCAGAATGTATCCTTTATCCTTCCTGTTACTTCGACTCATCATTTTATTAACATGCTTATCGCATTTTAATTCCCCTTTGTTACACTGCAGCTTCATAACACCATCACATTAAATGTTACCATGTCCATTTTTATTTATTCACTGTAAATGTAAACATCAGATCTGTGTGTGAAACCATTCCTACCTCTTACTGCAGATATATGCACTCATACTAGTCATACAATACTAGGTTGTATTTGAAACACATACCTATCTAGTTATACAGTCTAAAGTACATACTACCAACATACTACCAACTACAAGTACCACTAGAAAAGCCGATTACATAAGTGAGATAGTCAACATTTGAAAGAATGTTAGCACTAATGAAAGTTCACCACCTTAACAGGTACAAGCAAGCAAAATCTGAGGGTAATGCTATTCAATGCTAGAAGTCTAAACCTCAGAATGCATTCACTCAAGGCACTCCTTAAAATGGAGAACATTGACATCTGTGCAGTGACAGAGACCTGGTTCAAGGCTCCAGAGAGCACCCCTGCATTACCAGGCTATAATTCATACAACACCTTTCGGCCACCTAACCTGGACCGAAACACTAAACGTGAAGGTGTGTCCATATTCATTAAGGATATCCACACCTCCAGGCTAGTTGCTCAGCATAATGCATCCAAGATTATCCAAGTGCAACTAACGCTGGGCAAGACTGCAATCCAAATTGTAACTTGCTACAGATTCCCCACCATGCCCCAGGATTCCCACTCCTCATTTCTTGATACACTGAAAAATATTAGGGTACAACCTAACACTCTAAAAATGGGTGATTTCAACTACCCCACCATTAACTGGGAAAACTACTCATGTACCAACTCTTTTGCTCAACGTTTTCTGGAATTCATAAATTCCAATGCCTTGGATCAACTTATCCACACCCCCACCAGGGGCAGCAATATCCTTGGCCTGGTAATTACAAACATGGGCGACCGATGTTCCACACCAGAGGTCAATTCCTCTTTGGTCAGATCCCACCACAAGCTAAGCACCCTAGACATCCACATCCCACACCCAACCCCCATTAGGGAAACCACTGTAAAAATTTTCTCCAAAGCCAACTTCATGCTTCTTAAGACGGAAGTGGCAAACTTCACAACACCCATGCAGACGGACAACAGAGGTATGACTGCTGAATCCTACACAGATGCACTTTATAGGCACTTACATGAGTGCATTGATCGTGCTATCCCTAACAAAATGAAGATGCTATTCTCCAAAAAAAGGAAGCCAAATCTGGTGGCCCTCTGCCATAACCAAACTCTACAACAGAAGAAAGAAACTGATGCAAAAAAGAGTAAAATCCCATGATTGGAGTAACTCCCTGTTCAGCCTCAGTAAGAAGCTGAGATCCCTCATAAA
This sequence comes from Protopterus annectens, assembly GCF_019279795.1. Lineage (NCBI taxonomy): Eukaryota > Metazoa > Chordata > Ceratodontiformes > Protopteridae > Protopterus > Protopterus annectens. Next base: position 1,655,930,048 of record NC_056733.1, on the reverse strand, counting down.
ATCCTCCAAAGCTAGTTACGAAAACAAAATTGCCACTGATTCTAAAGACAACCGCAAAGCATTCTATAGCTATATCAAGAATCTCAATGGCAACACTCAGATCTGCTCCGAATTACAGCCCAATGGCACTAAATATACAGAACCAGCTGATATTGCCATCATCCTGGCAGATAGGTTCAGTGCTAACGTTACCCCCTCTCACCCCATAAAGGGCCCATCACTATACTGGAAGAATGCAAAGTTCCTGTAATCACAGCTGCACAGGTAAAAAACACACTCTCCAAAGCCAAGAACACAGCATCCATGGGACCTGACAACATCCCAGGCTGTGTTCTACATGAACTGCAGAATGAACTGGCACCCTACCTAAGTACCATGTTCAATCACTTCAGGCTTTGTGTCCACTGAATGGCGCACAGCAATGGTTATCCTACTCAACAAAGGGGGAGCCACCACTGACCCCGGAAACTACAGCCCCATTAGCCTAACGAGCCTGGTCTGCTAGGCCATGGAACGTACCATCATAAATCTTATACACAAAGACAATGGTAATCACCAAACTCTGGATCCCACCCAGTTTGGGTTTGTAGAAAGCAGATCATGTCTCCTAAACCTGATAGACTTCTTTGAACAGCCACCAAAGCTGTAGATGAGGGTAAGGTGGTTCACACAGCCTATCTAGATCTCGACAAGGCTTTTTACACCATCCCCCACTCTGGAATTATAGATAAACTCACTAAACTAGGTATAAATCCCTATGTCACAAGATGGGTTGCCAACTGGCTCACTGACAAAACCCACACTGTGAAAGTAGCAGACTCCAAATCCGACTTCAGACCAGTGACAAGTGGAGTACCAGAGGGTTCAGTCCTGGGTCATCTCCTGTTTGGTATCTACTTTTCTGAAGTACAGGCTAACACAGAAGGTCTTTGACTAATGAATTCCGCAGATGACTGCAAACTAGGAACCATAATTAAAACTCCTAACGATATGGACATCCTACAAAAGGGCCTCATGGAGACAGATGCCTGATGTCAAAGCTATGGCCTCAAGCTCAATGCCAAAAAATGCATTGTCATCCACTTTGGTAAAAACTCTGTACCCATGAGCTACCACATAGGTGGTAGTCTACTTAACACCAAAAATGTGATAAGAGACCTTGGGACACAGGTGTACAGTAGTCTCTCATTTGATAATCACATCTCCACAGTAGCCAGGAAATCCTTCTACATGGCACACCTCATCACAAAAGGTTTCTCATCCAGGAAAAAAGAGGTCATTGTTCAACTCTACTCATCATTCATTAGATCCATTATAGAGTACAATGCCCCTTTTGGTATGTACCCTCACAAGACATCTACAACAACTGGATAGGTCGCAGAAATACCTCACAAAGAGGATTACTGGCCTCCCACAGATGCCCTATGCAGACTGTCTCAAAAAAATCCAGCTTTACTCCATCGCATATCGCCTACTCAGAGGCAATCTCTGCCTAACATACAAAACTATGTCAAACCCAGAGCTGTTGGACATGCTCCACTTAAACAAATCCCAATCCCTCCAAGCTACACGCTTTAGGGACATACACCTTGTCACTACAATAAACAGAACATGCTGCAGGGATAGATTCCTGTCCTAGACACTTCCCATACTCTGGAACAAACTACCTATCTATATCAAACAAAGCTCCTCATTAGCACTCTTCAAGAAAAATCTTGATGATTGGATGAGAAATTGGAAATTCACCCCAGGGATCACTTATGTGGCTCTGCTCAACAGGAGCACAGGAAAATAATTTTCTTGGGTGGCAAAAGCCGGGGTACCTTTATGGCTAGGCTTATATAGGCCTTAGGGCCAATAGCCTAGTACCTACCTATGAACCTATGAACAATGTATTGGCAAACAAGATATGTGTGCTAAAATGGACTAACAGTGGTTCATAGGTTCATAGGTTGGTAATAGGCTATCGGCTGTAGGGCCTTTACAAGCCTAGTCATAACAATTCCCTGGCTATTTCTTCCCACACTATTTACTTCCCTAGACCCCTGTCTAGCAGGGTGACTGACGTGATCCCCGGGGTGAATTTCCTTTCTCCCATCCAATCAGCAATTTTCCTTTTGAAGAGGGCCAAAGAGGCACTCTGCTTGACATGTATGGGCAGTCTTTTCCAGAGTCTGGGGAATCTCTGGGTCAAGAACCTATCCCTACAGCATGTTTTGTTTATTGTGATGACAAGGTTTAGATCCCTGGAGCGTGTGGCTCTGAGGGATTGGGAAATCTTTAAGTGTAGCATGTCCAGCAGCTCTGCATTTGACATGGCTTTGTATGTTAAGCAGAGATTGCCTCTGTGTAGACGATATACGACAGAGTATAGTTGGCGTTTTTTAAGGCAGTCAGCGTAAGGGCATCTGCTATAGGTCTGTGATTCTTTTAGTGAGGTATTTCTGTGGCCTTTCCAGTTGTTGCAGATGTCTTGAGAGGTACATACCAAACGGGGCGTTGTATTCTATAATGGGTCTAATGAGGGATGAGTACAGTGGGACAATGACCTCCTTTTTCCTGGATGAAAAGCCCTTAGTGATGAGGTGTGCCACATAGAAGGATTTCCTAACTGTTGTGGTGATGTGGTTATCGAAGGTGAGACCACTGTCCACCTGTGTCCCTAAGTCTCTTATCACCTCCCTCTTTAAAGATAAATGTCAGATATGTGGGTGAAACCATTCCTAATTAGACTAGAAACACACACTCACAGTAGTCAAGCACTATTAGATACACACTATATACCAGTCTAGATTATACAACTTAAAATCCATAGTTTCAACAGCAAGCATTACAGTAAAAGTCTGATTACCAGAGTGTGATAGTGCACATTTGTAAGGATAACATCACCAGTGTGTTGCAGAATAATTTATTGTATTAAGCAGAGAAGAGATTGAAGGGGAGACCTCCCCGGTATAAATATTTCACCTGAGTGGAAGTGTATACATGTGATCTATTTGTGAGGCCAATCATACCTAGCATTAGAAACCCACACAGCCATAATTATCAGTCACTGTTGGATTTAAACATTTACCAATCTAGTTACATAATCTAGAATACATAATCATCAACTGCATACACCACAGGAGAAATCTTGTAACAAGACTGAAATAGTGCACATTATAAAGGAAGAGATATCAGAGTAATTTCTTGCATTAGAAGGGGAAGAAATTGATGGTGGAGCCTTCTCCAATTATAAATATTTCCTGAGTGGAAGTGTACACATTTGGTCTGTTGGAAAAGCCACTTCAGCCTGGCAGTAGAGGCACAGACATTCATATTAGTTTCTCAACACTCGATTAGAAACAACTTCTTATCTAGTTACATAAGCAAGAGTGCACTTTATCAACTCAAGCGCCACAAGAGTTTTACTTTAAGTGTGAGACAGCACATTTGAAAGGATGTCCCCATCTGCATTTAGCAGAATAATTGCTTGTGTTAAAAGTGGAAGAAATTAATGGGGAGCCATCCCCTGGTTTAAATGTTATTTTTCTGATTGGAAGTGTACACATAAGATCCATTTGTAAGGCCATTTCTACCTAATTGTAGATACACACACACACACACACACACACACACACACACACACACACACACACGCACACACACACACACACACACACACACACACATGCACACACACACACACACACACACACACACACACACGCACACACTAGTTCCTCATTGCTGGATTTGAGCCACCTACATATCTTGTTACTTAATATAGAGTACATCGTATCAGCTGTAATTGCCCCATGAAAAGTTGTATTTTGTATGTGAGATAGAGAACATTTGAAAGGATGGCCTCATCAGCATGTTGCAGAGAAGATGTATCGACTAAAAGAAGAAGAAAGTGATAGGGGAGCCCTCTTCTTGTTTAAATGCTTCTCTTGAGTAGAAATGTGCACATCAAATCTGTGGGCAGAGCTAGTCTTACCTACCACTAGAGACAGACACATATACATACATACTAATCAGTCACTGCTGTATCTGAACACCTGCCTATCTAAATAGACAATCTAGAGTACATTGTATTAACTGAAACCACCACAGGAGGAGTATGAATTTAAGCGTGAGCTAATACACATTTATAAGAATGACCACATCAGTCTGTTGCAGAGAAGATAGTGTGAAACACAGGTTTGTGTGAAAATGTGTCTTGAAAGCAAAAACAAGAATATATTTAGCACAAGTAATTACATACTGCTCAGATAAGTTATATATTCTTTCATTCATGGACACTGAGGTAATGTAAGTTCATAGCCTTGTACCAACCTATGAACCTATCAGCCCTAGGGCCTATACAAGCCTAGCCATAACAATTCCCTGGCTATTTCTTTCCACAATATTTACTTCCCTGGACCCCTGTCTAGCAGTTCAACTGATGTGATCCCCGGGGTGAATTTCCTATCTCCCATCCATCAGCTGTAATTGTTTCACATTATGATGTACTGACCATGTCAATGATGGATGATAATTAAAGTCATACTTTTCAACCTCTTAGTGCAAGATATCTGGACAAAGCTTAAAATAATGAGGGGACAAAGGCCTAACAAATAGGGACAGATTTATATATTGCTCTTATAAACTTAGAAAGTTGATATAATAACAGGATTTGTGCTAGCATGCACTTTGTGAAGGATATGATGTCTGAAACTCAAATGCATGCAATTATTTAGTAAATTCCATTCTCAGGGAAGTGCCAACAAACTACAAACTTTATGACGAACAGATCAAAAATATGAGCCAAAAATCTGGACATTCTATAAAAATCTGTATGGTTGAGAGGTATGATCACAACTGTGAAACAGTGGTTTGACAACCAAGCATTCATGACTGTTCAGCTCAGACTTATTTTATGCAAATCTTTATCATTTGGAGTTTGATCGTTAAAATTTCACCAGGCTTGGACAATGAGCAATATAAATAAAAAATTATGGGCCAAAAATAGGAAAGTACACAATGTAACACCCGGCAATGTGTGCAAAGGTACCACACCATTGTACTTCATTTGCAAGTATAATGTGCAGGACTGCAAAAATAATTTACATAATGTAGTGTTTAGAAAGCAACACAGTGAAGTCATCATATCTTGAGTACAACTAGCAATTAAGATATGCAAAAATAAAATAAGCCCCTGATGTTTATTTTGGTCAAAATCTCTTCTTGAAGTGCACAGCTAAAATGGCCATTTGATTGACTGATAGCAGTATTAGTACATGCATAATTTTTTTTTGAGGTTGTCTGTGGTGCTCCATGCAAAGCTTCACACAAATAAAGCTTTCTACATGGCCCACTTCATTAGTAAAGTTATCTCATCCAGGGACAAGTTGATCATAACAACTCTGTATTCTTCCCTTATAAGACCCATTATTGAGTATAGTGCCCCTTTCAGCATGTACCTCACAAAGCACATGCAGCAGCCGGACAGACCACAGAGTTACCTCACCAGGTGAATCCAGGGCCTCAGTTATCTATCCTACACAAATAGGTTAAGAGTCCTATCCCTCTACTCAGTCTCCTACAGACTCCTCAGATGTGACCTCTTTCTGGCATACAAAGCAATCTCAGACCCCACTCTGATGGGACTGCTGCATATCTGCAAGTCAGGCTCCACTCAAGTAACCCACACATGTGACCTCAACCTGCTCTGTGATATCAATAAGATTTGTTGGTGGGACAGATTTGTGTCCCAGAGACTCCCCCTTCTGTGGAATACACTCCCTCTTCATGTCAAGCAAAGTACCTCATTAACCCTTTTTAAATGCAACCTGGATAACTGGATGGGGAACAGAAAATACACCCCCTGGGATTCCACCTGTGTCCTTGCTGGACAGTGGCATAGAGAGCTATCTTGATGGAACATGGGCTAAATTCTTGGCGAGGTTTGTAAGGGCCTCATGGCCAATAGCCTAGTAACTTCCTATTATTCTATGATAGGTCGTAATGGAGGATTCATAGGATTTTTATTCACCTTGGGCAGTCCTTTAATTACAGGGATACGTGTATATGTTACAGTAAAGAATTCAAACAAGATTTCTTGAATCTTGTGACTTAGTAGCAATTCCTGTAAGATAGTATTAACATTATGCATCATCTGCTTAACTCGTATCCTATTAATCACACTATACGTTGTGACATTATTAAGCATGTCAATCATTTTGAGATGATAATCTGACTGATTCGTGACAACAATTGCTCCTCCTTTATCTGCCACAGATATTGTAATGTCTTTATTGTCTTGTAGTTGTTTAAGTACCATATGTTCAAATTGAGTTAAAGTATAGTAATGTTTGTGTTTCTTGTGTAGGGTCTCAGTTATTTCATGTTGGCATATCTTTAAAAAAGTGTCAATCAAAGGATTATTCTGCAGTACAAAAGTACTTGGTTTTCTGAAAGTGGCAGTATTAGCTTAAATTCTACCTTCATAAATACACTGTAGCATAACATGGCTGCGGTCACCTCACAGAAAGAGGCTCTCTGGTTCGATTCTTGGCTGGAATGCCTTCTGTGTGGAGTCTGCATGTCCTCTGCTTGGATGAGTTAACTTTAAAGACATGCAAGTAGGTGCATGCGTGAGTGGGTGAATCTTCTTTGAAGGTTGGACACTGGACTGGCAACTTGACATTATAAAAATCCACTGCCAATCATAAGTAGACCTGTGATCCACTGTGGCAAGCCCAACCTGGGAAAAGTCGAAAGATATGACTTTAGCATACCATTTTAGCAAAACATCTTTAAATTAACTAATACATTGCTAATTTGAGAAGGTGTGTCAGGAATAAAGTGTATATGTATATATATATATATATATATATATATATATATATATACACACACACACACACACACACACACACACACATATATATATATATATATATATATATATATATATACATATATATACACACACACACATATATATATATATGGGTCTAATTTGATTCACTGAAAACGCATTTGATTGAATTTCAAAACACTCACACCCAATTCCTGAAAGTTCAAATGACTGAAAGCTCATTTCACTGAATCATATTTCACTGAATGTAAGTACTGTTGGGCAAATAAAACATATATGCCCTTTTCCCCACTGTAGTGCAATCCTGGAGTTAGTATATATAGTTGGGGGGTGGGGGTCATAGCCCCCCACCTACTTTTGGTTTTATATTGTTAGCTTTCAGTGAAATGAGATTCATAAATATAAAAGCTAAGTAGGTGGGGACTACAACCCCCATACTCCCCAGCCACATATATATATATATATATATATATATATATATATATATATATATATATATATATATACTAACTCCAGGATCACACTACAGTGGAGAATATATATGTATATATTGTTTACTATCAATATGTCAGACAGCAAAATAATTTCCGTTCGACATATCGAAAACAAACCTTGAAAGTCAAAATACAGAACACGCCACAATGTCGAATCAGCTAAACGAATTCAACAGATTTGACATTGTTTCCGAATACATCACATGATGTCTGTATAGGAGCTCACATAAATGACATTCCTATACCTAACATCACATTTTTGCAAGGGGCCAAGCCCCCCTGCACCCTGCACGACATTGGGGGGGGGGGCAAATCCCTGTTATTTGCCTTGAATTCAGGTTTTCGATCAAATGAACTTTCGACCAAATGGGCTTCAGTCAAATGGTCTTTCGATCAACTGAAGTAGACCCATATATATATATATATAAAGAAAGAGAGATACATATATAAATATGTATACATACACACACACACACACACACACACACACACACACACACACATATATATATATATATATATATATATATATAGGTTCAATTCATATGACTGAAAGCTCAAAATACTGAATTCATTTGATTGACTCCACAATCCTAAATGCTGAAAGTACAGAAAATTCATTTGGCTATATTTCAGAATACTGAATTGCCAATGTGCCCTTTCCCCCACTGTACTGCAATCCTGGAGTTAGTATATGTAGTTTGGGGGTGTGGGGGCAGAGCCCTCCCCACCTAGTTTGGTTTTATATCATCTGGTGTCTATTAATAAGGTAAGTAAGTAGTTTTTAATTTTGGAAAGTGTTAGTTGTTGGTGTTGTATGTGTGCAGTTTTTTTTCTTTTATAGTTTTCATTTGGTGAGACAAATTGTTGGTGATATTTGTGCGGTTTATTTGATACTGTGAACCTAGGTATTGTGAATGTTAATGTTATTTGTGATGAGTGTTTGGTATTCACTGATCTGTGCATATTTTGTTATGTTAAGCAATTCACAGGTGAAGGTAAACACACATCATGTCTATGGCTTAACATTATGTATTTTGCAGTTTAGCATTGTAAGCTTTCAGTATTCCGAAATTCAGTCAAATGAGTTTTCAGTATTTTGACCATTCAAGATTGTGGAGTCAGTCAAATGAATTTCTGAATTTTGAGCTTTCAGTCATGTGAAGTGGACCTATACATACACATATATACAAATAGATATTTGTGTGGCTGCATCTATGTCTGCACATCTACATGTATATATTTATATATGTGTGTATAAATATATATATATATATATATATATATATATATATATATATAGAGAGAGAGAGAGAGAGGTAGCAGAGCTATTTGGTACTACAACGCAGACTTAGCCTTAAGCTAACAAATAAAATGGGCCTTCCTGTATTTCAGAAACATTGGAAATGCCACTGTGGAGGATGATGACTAGGTTTACATGAAGCAGTGAGAGCTACTTCCTATTGGTTAAGAATGACTCTCATGACTGACACGGCCAGCAAAAGAGAAGGAAGTGGTCATGGACAAGGATGTATGATTGCAAGAGTAATATAACTTTTTTTAAGTTGAAGTTTTGAATATTTTTCTAAGGGGAATATGCATGCTTCAGTGTGGAGGGAGGGGACTAGAGTTGGTTGTACTATGTGATTCTGATATTAGCAAGTTGAAATAATTTCTTATGCCATTATGCATACATTTATTTCCAAACAGACAAAGATTTGAGGTGTACATAGGTACACAAATGGCTGTGCTAATGATCACATTGTGTTTGTTTATGCGTGTTCACATATTGGCTTGAGCAAGTGGAACTATAAGTATGTGTCTGACAGCAGCAAACTGAACAAATTTCTGACACCATTATTTGTGTATTTATTAATGCAGAGAATTGATGCCTACATACATGGATATAAAAGTAAGCTTTAATTATGGCCACATCTGTGTGTGTGTGTGTGTGTGTGTGTGTGTGTGTGTGTGTGTGTGTGTGTGTGTGTGTGTGTGTGTGTGTGTGTGTGTGTGTGTGTGTGTGTGTGTGTGTGTGTGTGTGTGTGTGTGTGTGTGTGTGTGTGTTTGTGTGTGCACTTGCATGTGTGGTTCAAAAGGTTATTGCAATGGGTAGAACTGTATGCTTCTGATCACAGTAAGGTAAAATAAATTCATGGGCCATTATTTCTGTATTTAGTCATTCATTTAATTGCAAGCAGATATCTGAGGTATACACAGTTCTACAATTGGTTGTAACTGTGGCTACATCTATGTCTGTTGGTGGGAGGGTGCAGTTGGCTGTACTATATTGGTCTGTAGAAACATGTTTAAACATATTTCCAGGCTGTTATATATCTTTCTTTTTATAGGTTTGATCACAGTCATAGGTCTGAGCTATTATTATTTCTACAAATGGCTTTAATGGTCTCACATCTGCATGTGTGTGTGTGTGTGTGTGTGTGTGTGTGTGTGTGTGTGTGTGTGTGTGTGCAGAGGGGGTTACACTGTCATGTACTTAAGGGTTCTGATAACAGGAAGTGAAATAGAATTCCCAGCTAATTATTTACATATATATATATTTTTTTTTACTCCGAATGCAAGCAGTGGCCTGAAGTGTATGCTATCATAGAAGTGGCTGTAATTGCCATCATACCTGCATATGAGATTTGCAATGGGTTGCATTGTATGAACTGAAGTGACAAACTCCAAGGCCATTATTTAGGAATGCATCACTTGCATGCAAGGATCTAAGGTCTATGAAATCATGCATCTGGCTCTCATTGCCATCACATCTGTGTTTGTGAAATGTTGTAATGGGTTGCACTGTATGGTTCAGACAGCAGAAAGCTGAAGTATTGTCCTGAGCTGTTACTTATACATTGATTTATTAATTTTTTCATAAGCAGATATCTAAGATGTACACTGGTATACTATTTGAATTTTGCACAATAAATTGCTCCTCAGTGGTGGCTTAAGCAGGATGCATGCGATACTTGATTACTGGTGCAGTGACTAGCTTTGCCATCTTACTGCACTTCATGGCTGTGATTCCTTGTGCATATCATCTGTATACCCAGGTGTCCTGGGTTCTTCTCTCAGACTGCAAGTCCTATAATGTATAGCCATTGCCATTTGTGCTTTTACTTTTATATCACTAGAGAGCTTTAATGAAGGTAACTATCCATTTTGAGAAGGATGTACAATGGTAGAAACAAGCCCCACACATTTGTATTCTTAGTTTATTGGGAACTACTGTTTTGACAGTTTTGAACATTAAACTTTGGGCAAAACTTACTTTTTACCTTGTGTAAAAAAAGTCTGAGTTTCTTTCCTCAATCATGATTTTTCTTTAGGTATTCATTATAGGTTCATAGGTAGGTACTAGGCTATCGGCCCTAGGGCCCATACAAGCCTAGCCAAAAAATGTACCCTGGCTTTCGCCACCCAAGAAAATTATTTTCCTGTACCCCTGTTGAGCAGAGCCACAAAAGTGATCCCCGGGGTGAATTTCCCATTTCCCATCCAATCATCAAGATTTTTCTTGAAGAGTGCTAATGAGGAGCTCTGTTTGACATAGATAGGTAGTCTGTTCCAGAGTATGGGAAGTCTCTGGGACAGGAATCTATCCCTCCAGCATGTTCTGTTTATTGTGGTGACAAGGTTAAGGTCCCTAGAGCATGTAGCTTGGAGGGATTAGGATTTCTTTAAGTGGAGCATGTCCAACAGCTCTGGGTTTGACATAGCTTTGTATGTTAGGCAGAGATCGCCCCTGAGTAGGCGATATGCGATGGAGTAAAGCTGTAGTTTATTGAGACGGTCTGCATAGGGCATCTGTTTGAGGCCAGTAATCCTCTTTGTGAGGTATTGATGTGGTCTTTCCAGTTGTTGTAGATGTCCTGTGAGGTACATACCAAAAGGGGCGTTGTACTCTATAATGGGTCTAATGAGTGATGAGTAGAGGGGAACAATGACCTCTTTTTTTCTGGATGAGAATCCTTTTGTGATGAGATGAGCCACATAGAAGGATTTCCTGACCACTGTGGTGATGTGATTATCAAAGGAGAGACTACTGTCCACCTGTGTCCCAAGGTCTCATCACATTTTTGGCATTAAGTAGACTACCAGCTATGTGGTAGTTCATGGTAACAGAGTTTTTACCAAAGGGGATGACAATACACTTTTTGGCATTGAGCTTCAGACCATGGCTTTGACACCAGGTATCTGTCTCAGTGAGGCCCTTTTGTAGTTTGTCCACATCATTAGGAGTTTCGATTATGGCTCCTAGTTTGCAGTCATCTGCAAACTTTGTTAGCCAAAGACTTTCTGTGTTGGCCTGCACTTCAGAGAAGTAGATATCAAACAGGAGAGGACCCAGGACTGAACCCTGTGGTACTCCACTTGTCACTGGTCTGATGTCGGATTTGGAATCCATTACTTTCACAGTGTGGGTTCTGTCCATGAGCCAGTTGGCAACCCATCTTGTGACATAAGGATTTATACCTAGTTTAGTGAGCTCATCTATAATTCCAGAGTGGGGGATGGTGTGGAAAGCCTTGGCGAGATCTAGATAAGCTGTGTGAACCATTTTACCGATAAAACAAACACCAAAACAAGAACCGAACTTGGTCACAAAAACATCAAATGTCCAAAGCAAGAAGGAAGGAAACCAAATCTAGGATGAATATAATTCCATTTAATAATCCATTTGGTCTGGTACCTCGGCAATTCGCCTTCAGTGGAACAATTTTTAAATATACTACATCCTATATATATAGTAACATCAATTAACTAATCAACATCAATTAACTATAATTGCATCTTCTTAAAGCACAAATACATTAAATATTTATTCAAATATAAAACAAGAAATTTTATCAAATGAATACTGATAAACTGTAAGCCGAAAAACTGTAATAAACATTTTTTGTTTGTTTGTTTTTGCTTGCCTTTGCCTGCCTTTGTCTGTTTTTGTCTGTTTGTGTATTTCATTAACTAAAAGTTATATTAATTTATTTAGCTAGTTTGCAAAATTTGCACTTTAAATATTTAATATAAAAACATTTAACATAAAAATGTAAATAAATATAATAGCACTTTAGATTTGGATAGTATTTTAATATAATAGCATTTCATATATATAAAGTTTATTACAGTTTTTTCAGCTTACAGTTTATCAGTATTCATTTGATAAAATTTCTTGTTTTATATTTGAATAAATATCCTAACAAAAAAAAAAAAAAGAACGAATGGATTATTAAATGGAATTATATTCATCCTAGATTTGGTTTCCTTCCTTCTTGCTTTGGACATTTGATGTTTCTGTGAACCATTTTACCCTCATCTATGGCTTTGGTGACTGCTTCAAAGAAGTCAATCAGGTTTAGGAGACATGATCTGCCTTTTACAAATCCAAAGATCAAAATGATAGAAAAAATGTTCCATGATCCACCTCAGATCATATACAAAGGGAAGCCATCAACTGACCCTGGGAACTACAGACCCATAAGTCTAACCAGCCTCATCTTCAAGGCCCTGTGAAGAATTATCATGCACTTTATCAACAAGGACATAGGTGACTTCCAAACACTGGACCCAAACCAGTTTGGCTTCATTAAGGGTAGATCATGCTTATTAAACCTGGTACATTAATTTGAAAAAGTCACCAAAGCCAAGGATGAAGGTAAGATGATGCACACAGCCTGTCTCAACCTTGACAAAGCTTTTGACAGAATTCTACTCTCTCTAATCTGTTATCATCGAGAAACACTCCCAGACAGGGATTAACCCTTATGTTATTAAACGGTAAAAATATATAAACTCCCAATTGCTAAAGGCTGCTCAAGCAAACAAAAATATTTAGAAAACAAGAAGAGCTAGGCCACCTAAGAGAAACATTTATTAACTAATAAAACAATAAAATGGCATAAAAATAGCACAGGCATGGAAACATGGATAAGCGCTTTCACCTCATAGATCCTTTATCAGATCCATTACTGCCAGTACTCCTCCTCTTTAAAGCAAAAAGCAACCAATTAAAATTCATCAAGGAAGCCTCCTTCCTTTCATCAAATACTGCATTACTGCCAGTGCTCCTCCCCTTTGAAGCAAAAAGCAACCAATTAAAATTAAAAATTTAACTAGAAAGTTTCTTCCCTTTCAACAGTGGCTTCAAGGAAATCATCCCATTCAATTCAGGAAGCCGATCAGCCTGCAAATCAGCAGTTCATCGGCTCTCCAAAATCTCTGTTTTATTATATAAATTACCACCCTGAAGATCATCATGTACTAATTCTAATGCCATAAATATAAACTTGTGTTGTACATTCTCTTGGATATATTTAGACAAAGCTCTGGTGTCCTTTCCTAGTCTTATGTCACTGAGGTGATGTAGAATTCTGTCTTTGAACAGCCGATTAGTCTTACCAACATAAAATCAATTACATATGGTGCAAGTAGCTACATAAATAATATTGTTGGTATTACAAGCTGCATAGGTTTTCAGCTGATATGTCTGTTTAGTAACAAGATGTCTAAAAGAGTTACTACTATTAATTGAATGACATGCCCTGCATTTCCTGCAGGGAAAAGTCCCATTCTTCATGTTTGTTTTCTTTGATGGAACACCATCCTTATTACAGAGAAGTCTCTTCAAATTCATCTTACTTTTAAAGCGAAACCTCAGAACTTCACCTGCTGTATCATTTATTTTGTCATTCATTGTTAGTATGCACCAATTCTTCTTAATAATGTCATAAACCTGTGAGATCACTGCTATATGTAAGCAGGCATCTTAAGCCACTTTTAATACTGTTATCTTGATGTGGTATGGGAAAGGTTAGTTCCGATGTAGTATTTTCTGAAAGGACATCTTCTTGGTCTTCTCATATTCCTAGTGGTTGTGAGTCCCTGTTGGACCTCTTGTTGTCTATAACCATGAACATGAAGACATTTCACTAATTGTTCAGTTTTCTCCATATATATATCTTCATCAGTGCATAATCTAGAGGTGTAAAGTAATTGTACCTTGATAATTTGTGGGTATAAATGTGCAGAATGCATAATTGACCTATGTAGTAGGTGGTTATTTCAATAGTCCTTTTTTATGTATCAGTGTATTAAATCTTCCTTGATTGTTACATCTAAAAAACTCAATTACTCGAGTGGATCTGTAGACACCAAATTGCAAAAAAAAAAAAGTGGTGACACTTGTTATGTACTCAACAATGCAATAAAGTTCATTGTCAATGTCACACCACAGGAGAAAAATGTCATCAAGAAATTGTCCATAATAAACAATGTTATCCCTACATATATTCTTGGTATTGAAAATATAGTCATCACTATATTGGATTAGCTGTTGGCACACAAACTGCCTATTGCCACTCTCCATTTCTGCCAATAGTGCTCACAGCAATAGAAGAAGATGTTATTAACAAGTACAATATCCAAAAGTAGACACACTTGGAGAGCAGTGTTGCCACCAAGAACATCACTCTGTCTTAAAAAATATTTATTAGCTTCAATGCCATGGTCATTAGCGATTGCTGTAAATATATGTTTAACATCCTTGGTAACCATTATAAGATCCATGGCATTGTTCAGTGCTTGTACACAACAATACAGAGCATCTAAACATTGTGAGGTGTCCCTTAGTACAGTAACCGCTCTGGGTAAAACTTTCTTTAGTTGATGCTTCACATAAATAGAAGCTAGTTCTGTGATCCATCCTCCTCCAGAGACAAACAGGTGTAGGGGTGGGTTTTGTTTATCCTTGTGTATCTTGAACAGGCAATTGATTGTAGGTGTCACACAATGTTTGACCATAAGATATTCATAGAGGTCCTGACTGTTAATCCTCATCATAAGCAAATCATGGTAAGTGTGTTTTACCATCTGAATGATTTTCTTAACCTCGCATTTTCAGATTGATACATGAGTCACTTGAGCATTTCAGTCATTCTCATATGATAGTCATCTCCTCCTAGAACAACAATGGCCCATCCCTTATCAGCTTGCTTAATAACGATAGCATTATTATGCATCAACTCACTCAGTGCTCTTGTTTCTTCTGTATTCATACCATAGAGGGCTTTATGGTTATTCCCATGTCTCATGCTGGCTATATCAGTCTCACATATATGTGTAAACATCTCAACCACTGGATGAGAAGGTGGCACAAAGGTACTAGGCTTTATGAAGATAGTGGAACCCTCCGCTCTAATGTGTTGACCAAACATATTCTTAATAGTGATGTTTCTGTCAAAACATTTTATGTCTAAAGCAAATTAACGTATTTGAGATTTAAGTGCTGAAATGAATGTCAATAAGAACACATGCACTCTGCTTAATGAACATTTTGACAAATTCAAAACCGAGATGTCATCAGATATTAAGTTTTCTAATGTATAACTTTCATTTTCTTCCTGCCTCAGCTCACTGACTGACTTTTGTATGAGAGATGTTATCTAAGTTGAGCAGGTAGTTCTGAAAAAAAAATGGAATATGAGAGGCATTTTCCTTAGGTTTCATTCCTAGATTAAAGATATTCAGTCCAGAACCTTTCTTATTAGCTTTTGTCTCACTTGTTCCCAATGTTATGTCATTCTGAGGACTTTCTGACATACATTTAATACCTTGATCAGATGTATTGTCAGCTCTGTTATCTATTTCTTTAGTATTTATGAGCTAGACATCAATAATCATCTTAAGAGTTCTACAAAATGATCATTGTAGCTGTTTTATTCATTTCAGAATTTATTTCCATTCTAACATCCACTTGTGCTCTTGGCCACTCAAATATTCCCTAGTTTAAAGTCCAGGTAATCCCTGGCTAATTTCTTGCTCTTTACAGTTTTTAACTTTGCAGCATAAAAAATTAAACTGTGCTAGAAGGTTTCAGTTTTATCGAGGAACTTATCAGAAAGGGCTGCATTCTCTAATTCTGACTGCTTTGTTTCAATGAAACTAAGTGCTTCACTCTCATAAGGTTTAAAGTAATCTATCTGTAAATGGATATACCGAAAGTTTGTCTCAGGATTGATTGCTTGCTGTCTAACCAGTACTCGGGATGAGAGTTGCCATAGGTAGGCATGCATTTTATTCTCAGGCCATTTGGGATAATGTGATGGTGCAAATATGCTTTAAGGTGGAAATGCTGCCATTGTAAAGGCTTCAGTCTGCTAGCACTGACAGTAATGCAGTATTTGATGAAAGGGAGGAAGTTTCCTAGATGAATTTTAATTGTTTGCTTTATGCTTTAAAGGCAACTCTCATCCTGAAGTACTAGGGGTCT
This sequence comes from Protopterus annectens, assembly GCF_019279795.1. Taxonomy (NCBI): domain Eukaryota; kingdom Metazoa; phylum Chordata; order Ceratodontiformes; family Protopteridae; genus Protopterus; species Protopterus annectens. Next base: position 1,655,913,436 of record NC_056733.1, on the reverse strand, counting down.
ATATTACATAATTAAAAATAATTTAACTGAATGGGATTTAACATCGAAATGCACGTCATCAGACTTGATCTTGTGGGGGTTGGTACCCCCCCACACCTCCCGCTAATTATATATACCAACTTTGAGATCACACTACCATCAGGAAAGCGCAAATTTTTCAATATTCACTGTACCGCGATCTCACTATCAACAGCTCGATGACGTGCATTTCAATGTTAAATCCCGTTCGGTTAAATTATTTTTCGATCACGTAATATAGACTCTACTGGTTACTGACATCTTTGTTGTGAATCTGTCAAAATGTTCATGAAGTAGAGTGCATGTGTTTCATTAGACAAGCAGTAAACCTTGTTTATTTCACTAGCGAAGGCAATAGTTCTTTTACTGAGCAGAGTGAAGCATACTTTCTTGTACTGAAAAAGGCAGTTTTTCCATGTAAACTGTGGGTAAGAAACACTATAGAAACTGAAGATAGAAAGGCATTCTTGAGAGTGTCCTTTACACAAGTATCTTTTTTGACTCTCCTGTATTTTTATTGTGAACTGTAGTCAGGGAAATGGCAAATTACCTGTTATATATAGTCAGTAAATTTAGTGTTTTAGAGGCTTCTGTTGCCACATTCTGGCACTGTGCTTCATTTCCACTTGGAGGCTATTTGGCCTATGCACAAAAGACTAAATAATGCTAATGAATGTGCACAAAGATCCTGTTTTTTTCTATAATTAAAACCATATGTATTTCAATAGAAAACATATATTTCATTTTCAAAATGTCATGATGAGAACACCATGCCTTTATTTCTCCAAACTGTTGTTCCAAATTCAGCTCTAAGCTACATTGAAACTCTTGAAGATAGAAGTTTTAGATGCATTTTGTAGCTGATCACCCTGTTGTTAATACCCAAATATTTCATAATTACATCTAATGGAAATAGCCAGTATATAGCATTTTATAAAAAGGTAGCAGAGGCTTTGGTATATATGCTTTTGTTGTCACAGTTTGACGTTTTGCATTTTACTTTGTTTCTGTTGATGCACTGATTATTTGCTAGTAGGCAGAATACAAAAATGACCTAGCTTTTTACTGTACTGACTTAGCATTAGGTCAGAAGTATGATCCCTATATCTTTCATAACAAAGTAGTAGCTAAAGATGGAGTGGAAATTTAGAGGTGTGATGAATTGGATGTTCTGAGGTCGGAATGCTATATTATGTATGTTTTATAACTGATCATCCTGTTCCTATATGGACATTTTGTAAAATAAATAAAATAAAACAATCTCAAAGGGAACAGATACACATTCTTGCATAGACAGGCCCCAGTGGCTTTAGTTCATATGCCTTTATTGCCATTCTGACAATTTGCATTATACTTTGTTTTCAAATTGCATGCTATGTTTAAATACCATTAAGTACACTGACTACAATAATGGCCTAGAATGTATCTTTACTGAGCTGACATTACATCTGGAGTGATATTCTTTTGCAGTGTCCCAGAAAATATTTTTCTTTTACAGCCTGACAGAGTTAACCTGCTGAATGTTTGGGCAACTAATTCCACAGGGTCACAGTAAGTGTAGTGCTGCCATAAAACATCTAAGGCTGCAATGAGAGACTTTGGAATTTTTTTATGCTGCTCATCCTGTTGATAGTCAACTAAAATTCCAATATGAAATCTTAGGATCTTAAGCAGGGATGGAAACAATGATTTCTACTGACTGGCACGTCAGTATGTTTAGACAGAGATATCCATTGCTACAGTTTCCATGCAGAGTGTTGTTCGGAACTTTTGCTCAGTATGCAGAAGACATTAATAACCTATAATTCTGCTTAACTGAGTTGAATTTAGATCTGAAGTAAAAGCTTTTTTAATTTCATCAGAAAAAAGAAAATATTGAGATACATTATATATAAATATATGGGTCTATTGATTTTTGTCTTTTGTTGAGAGACCCAAAATATCAATGTCCACAATGCTGACCACAAAACGTTGACAATGTGAAGGTCAACATGCTACTAGTCATGTGCCAAGCATGCAAAACATACAAGAGTTTAAAAAGAAAAGAATAAAACATCATTTTTTACCCTCCATACCCTTGATAATTATATATACTAACTCCAAGATCGCACAATATTGGGGAGTGGGCATTTTTACCATCCTCAAAATTTTGGTGATCTTGCACACCTGTTGCCATTTGTGTAGCCAACCAAATTTGTCATCTAAACAGATGTCAAACAAATGTGGATTTGACTAAATGAAGGTCTCCTATCTCTGTAGATAGATAGATAGATAGACAGATAGATATGGGTTGCTGGCACTTGGACAAAAGACCAGCGTTACCAGCACCCATTTGTTTGGCACCATTTGGTCAATGCAGACAGATGCTCAAAAGGTGTGTGAGATCTACAGTCCCCAGCTTGAGAAATATTACCTTTTCCTGGGGAATTGTATCTTGTATGTATGTTACAACATGCTGTGACTGTAAAATCAAGATTAAAGCTCTGGGGTGATATTCAAAATTGTTCTGCACCAGAAATGCTGGGATATAGTTGCAGCCTTATGTATGTTTGCAGCTGAACAGCCTGATTCTATTAACCAAAAGTGGGTCAAATATAATCTTGCCAGTCTCAGGCATATGAAGACCATTTTCTTTCAGTGAAGGTTTATTGCAACTCATGTGACCAGCTGCTTGTGCTTGAAATAGTACACATCTGGATGAGATGCAACAGCAATGCAGACTGAGTGAAGCTTCTGCACATTGCCCGAACACATTAGCAGAATTCGGGTTACTGTGGTAGTTAAGTGGTGGGAATGGAAGCTGCAGGGGCATAGTCTATAGCTTCAGGCAGTGACTGGGGGTGAGAGTTTGGAAGAGGGAGAGGGGTTGTTTTAGGGTTGGGGTGTGGGAATTGTGTCCAAGGTTAGGTAGCAATGAAGGAATTAAGGTTTAGAGAGTGAGGGAGTAGTCATATGTTTAAAGAGTGGGAAAGGAGTATGTGGATTAAAGAATGATCAGGGACTTCAAGTTTATTGATTAGTAAGGAGGCTGTAGATTTAGGGAGCTAGAGAGGAGTTTTATGTTTAGGAATTGGGAAGGGTGTTTTAGGGTTACGGAACAATCAGTGACTGTAGGTTTATGGACTAGGAAGGGATATTTAGGCTTAGAAAGTAGGAGGGGATTTTAATGACAGAAGTTTGGTTTTTGAGGATGGGGAATGCTTGGGAATTTTAGCATTAGGGAAGGAAGTGGTATGGATATGGTTAGGGACCAGGATGGAGTTCTAGGGTTAGAGGTAGGGTTCCGGTAGGGATACATGGCTCAACAGGTTCAGGTGGAGGAAGGCATAACTAGCTAGTTAACCAGGATCAGGCTACTGGTAATTAGGACATTTGCTTTTTAAAGTATGTTGCAGCAAGCTACTTGCATACAAGCATTTGTAGTTGACCACCTTTAAAGTTAGAAAAAAGCATACAATTTCAAAGGCAAGACCCATTACTTTAGTTCATATGCCTATCCTAGCCATCTGAAATGTTTGCATTATACCTTATTTTCATTCTACTGAATTGTCATTACATCAGAAGAAAAAATATCTTATTTCTTCTGAACAGATTTCTTTGTTACCCTCCTGCCACACACACACACGCACACACTTAAAAACCATATGCAGTGAGTTGCACTATATGAATGTAAGGTTGTTTATGTGTCTTTACAAATGGCAACATCTGATAAACCCATTTTGCAGCTTTGGGACATGATACATTATTCTGAGAAATTTGCATAATTATTTAAACAGTTAAAGAAAAATGGTACTTCATTGCTAGGTATCACCAGTAGTATTTTATGTAACAGTTTGGTGGCTTTGTTTCTACCATTCATTTCACAAAACATGGATATTCTACATTTTTGTAGGGCAAACTCTGTATCTATATAAATCATATGACTAGAGAGTTATGAGATAAGAAAAAATATACTGTTTTCTAAGGGGAACAAATGTCATTTTATTGGTTATTGTCTACGGACCTTAAATGTAATTAGGCTATGTGGAAGGAATAGAATGAAAATTAATTATCAAGGTATCTTGTCCTTAAAATTTCATAAGAAAACCTTGAAACAGAGAGATAAGGGTATTTAATGTTAACATGGAATTCAGATTAGAACAGGCATTCAACACTGATAGCATTAAATAATTTTAAAAGTGAACTGAACACCAGTGTGCACCTTTCAATTTTTATTAGACAGTGAACTGAAAACCAGTGTGCACCTTTCAGTTTTTATCAGAGTAAAATAAATAAAAGTTATCAAAGACATAAGTGTATAATTATGTGATCTTTTATTATTTATATATGTTGAGGTATAAAAAGGCATAGAGATTGAGGCTTTTTTATTTTTTTAACATTTGTTTACCGGGAAAGTCCGACTTGGAACAAAGCCAATTTTCAGCAGAGGCCCAAGGAGAAATGCTCCAGATGCATGTCTCTGTAATGTGGGAGGAAACTGGAGTACCCAAAGAAAAGCCACATGAATGCAGGGAGGGCATGCAGACTCCGCACAGAAGGTACTCCTGCCTATAATCGAACCATAGAAGCTTTTGCTGTGAGGCAACAATGCTACCTCTGCACCACTGCATCATCCCTGTTATTAAACTTCAAAATGCAGCCAATAATTTGCCTTTCAGAGTTGGAAACCAGTCTAGGGGTCATTTATAGATGATTGTACCAGACATATTTTCTTAACATCTCTTTTGAGAAACTCTGAACCATTTTGGAGGTACAGACTTTTATATACAAACAGCAAAACTAGGAAAACAATCTGTGATTGAGGGTAGTCCTTTGGAAAATGTTCAGTTGTTAAGGGATTAAAGTGCCAATTACATTTTTTGGTGCATGGTTGTCATTGATGTTAAGTACAATGGCATCCTCTCATTTGACAGAAACAACTCCAAGTGCCCTAGGTCATAATACATTATGGCTAATATCAGGGTAGAAGAGGTCTATTCTTAGTTTTCCCACAACTGTCTATTATTTACAATTGTAGCTGAGATACCTGTTGAATTAGAAAACAAGGATGAAGGCATTGATCCCAAAATCCAAAAGACCAACCCCATTGAAAGCATCAGCACCCCAAAGGAATAGAAAATCACAGTGACTGTAACAGACTAAATCTGAGCTCTATATTCAGAGGATTCCAAAGGCAGGTGGCTTTGATACTGAAAAAGTCATTGTGCCTTTCTCAAGCCATAAGCATCTTATACTGCACCAGGTTTTGCAAAGCATTGATTGGTCCCCCTTATAGCTCATAAACACCTGATAAATGAACTGACTTACTTTGCCAATATCTTCACTTCCATACAAGATTCACTTTCTGTTTACAGTGAAGACTGAGGGGACAGAAATGACATTGGCTCACTAATCATACCAAAACCCTTGTGAAACAGAGGAATAAGGCATGGTCAGCCGGGAAACAAAACACAAATAATTCTAACCTCCACCTAACCAATCAAACACTAATAAAAGCAACTAGAACAACTAGTTCAATCAAATTCATACACTTAAGAAAAAAGCAAACTACTGCTACTAGTGTTCAGAAGCAATTTTCAAAGGAAATAAAGGAATTAACAGCAGAAGTCATAAAACTTCAATACTCTTCCACAACTTTAAAATATTACAGCAAAGTCCCTTATAGCAGAAGCATATAAAGACTTCACCACTGAATCTACACAGGTAATCATTATTCTTTTTAACCCTCTAACCCATCTCAACACAACCCTTTAAACTTTTTTCATCCTACAAGTTTGCCTATTAGCTCAATATGCAGCAACATCCCATGCTAAGAAACTATCACACTCCTAAAAAATCTTTAAAAAGACCTACTCCAAAGTCATCCACTCATGTCACATCTTCCAAAAAATAGCAGCAAATAAAATTGTCACACTTGTATCTTACAGATATAATCTCTATCTTGCAACAGGAATAGTACCTCCAGCCTTAAAACTCTCAGTCTTAACTCATCTGCCTAAAATACCCTCTTCCAAAGCTATCAAGGGCAGGAGATCTATCTACACTCTCTACCCACTTCCAAAAATATTTCAAAAATTATGTACTAACAAATAATGACATAAATTAATTAACTCTCCTGCCAGACCTAATAAAGACAACTCTTCAGGCAGTATTTTGCACAAGATATTAGTTTTCCATCCCAACAATATCTCTGATAGTGGCACCCTACCCGATTCTCTTAATGATCACCTTCCTGCCTTTGTACATTGTTCACCTTCCTCTCTACACCTACAACATAATTATATCTCAGCCAGTACCCTCACAAACTTTAACCCTCAATCCTTCTCTTACTGTTTAAAACATATGAGCTGGAACCGTTTGAAAACTCTACCTCCTGACAATGATGTTATTTACTTCATTCACTAACCTACTAAACAGCTTTGCTCCTCCCAGAACTAAAAGACTTAAATCCCAAACATCCCTCTGGCTATCCAAAGAAGCTATAACCCTCATGCATATCCATGATAAATCATGGAAACACTACCTAAAATACAAAACACCTAACTCCCTTAAAGAATACAAACTTCATAATAGAATTAAAAATCAAATTGCTTCGGACCACAAATCCTGCTACTTTAAGCTTCAAAACAATCACAAATTCAACCCCAAGAATTTTTGGACTAGTATCTTTGCCCTCCTATGTCCTGGCAGAAAAGATAGCCCTTGCCCTGACCCTAGCTCTCCAAATCATATCATAGCCACCAAATTTAACTCCTTCTTCATAGACTCAATAGTTAAGCTCAGTACATCTTTCCCTAACAATTTATTAGCTCCTACCATATGTCTCATCTACAACTCCACTCCCTCTGCATCCAATGTTACCCACCCCCCTCCATTAACCCTCAAACCCATTCCTGTCAACACCATAAAAAGCTCTCCAAAAATGAAAAACATGCTCTAATGCCCCAGACAAGCTACCATCTAACTTCCTCAAGCTAGTTGCTGATGACATATCTCTTCCCATCTGCATCCTAATTACACATTCCATTCAAGAATCCTATGTACCCCTCCTCTGTAAAAAAGCCTTCATCATTCCCTTACACGAAGGGGGCAACAACACCAACATCTCCAATTTCCATCCAATAGCCATTCTCTCCCCAGTCTCTAAAATTCTTGAAAAATGTATTCACCTGCAACTCTTACCTTATCTCCTAGACAACTATCTGCTGACCCCGATGCAACATGGATTCAGACCTGGACACAGTACCACTACAGTCCTTCTGTCTTTCCTTGCTATCATCAACAATGCTAGCAACTCAGGCAATATTGTATCTACCCTTCTCCTAGACTTATCAAAGGCCTTCAACACCATTTCCCATAATTTATTTTTATACAAGCTCTCTCATTTTAATCTTCCCTCCTCTTCCATCAATTAGTTTTCCAGTTACCTCTCAAATAGACAACAGGCTGTCAAGTGGAAAAATTGTACCGCTTCCTACCTTAACAATCTGACAGCATTCTCCAAGGTTCTATCCTGGGTCTTTTACTATTTAACATCTTCACTAATGACTTTCACTATTGTTTCCCAAATGCTAACCTTGTCCAATATGCAGATGGCTCTACCACTATCTACTCTGCTGAATCTCTCCCAAAACTCATGCAAGTAACTCAGGATGCCTTCACCAGCACTGAGACATGGATGCTAAGCAAGCATCTAGCTCTCGATGTATCCAAAACCAAAATCATGATCTTTACCCCATCTAAAAACACCAAAATAGACAAGAACTCCTCTATATTTAGCCAAAACATGACTCCTATCAAAATAATCCCCCATGCTAAGTTTCTAGGTGTTCTTATCGATGAACAACTAAGGTTTGACATTAACCTGCAAACTAACATCAAGAAAACCCACCAGAAGCTTGGAATGCTTTATCGACACAATTGTTTCCTTACCCCTTCAACTAAGCTTACCCTGTCTGCCACTTACCTCCTTTCCTCTCTCATGTATGGAGCCCCTCTCATTACTAATCTGCTAGCCACCGTTAAGGCTAAACTGGCTTCCTGCTACAATAAAATCTCTAAGTTTGCTACCAGCTCCAAATCCTCCTCCCACCACTGTGATGCTTTACACTCCTTGAATTGGCTGGAACTCCCAATCTATATCTTTTACATTCAGCTCTCTACTGCCTATAATCTCATTTTCAACCCCTCTAACTGCCCCACCCTCTTGTCCATCCTTACCATGCATCTTCCCAACAGATCACTCAGATCCAATAAACAGAACCTCTTTGAAGTGTACATTCATACTCCTGGGCAAATTCTATTGTCATTTTCTCTAGCAGGAAAATGGAACTCACGTCCACCCAGTATCCGAACTACCCTGAACCACTCCACTTTTAAGACTTTTCTCCATTCGTATCTCTAATTGGGAATGTCCTACTGTCACCCCTCATAACTTCCATCTACTTGACTTCTACTTCCTTCAGCCTTTCTCTTTCAAAATTCTACCTAACATTAGCCATGCTTCTTTTCCACCTTCCTCTTTCTCTTACAATTACTTACTCCCATTATGCCTTAGATTGTGTAGGCGTTTGCATTCCACGTACTACAGAATGCTTGTTATCTCATGTTTGTATAGAATGTATTGCTATGGCATACTGCACAAATACTTTTGTTACTATTTTACTATATCAATATGTTTTTGTTACGTTTTTAAATCATGTAATATTTTGTATTAATTTTTGTAGATTTTTGCTTTTGCATGACTGTACATGGGGCTTTTCTCCCAGGCCTCCATTGAAAAGGGGCACATCTCAACCCAATGGATTTCTCGGTTAACAAACTGCAAATAAATAAATATTAATAGATATGGCTTGCTATCAGACAAACAGCTTGGTTTTACAAATGCCTCTGGTACCACTACTGTATTACCACTACAACTGTCTCCATTTTTTTTAAACACTGATAATGATCTGGTCACTGCTAACATATCTGTAGATATGACCAAAGTATTCAAAAATGTTAACCACAATAGTGTTCTTATGAAACTGAACAAACTCAGTTTTGGCCATGACACTATCAAGTGGTTCAAAAGTTACCTGGAAAATAAAGCATTTCAAATCCTAACTAACAATCTTGTGTTATCACTTGGCACCATACCTCTCAACCTTTTAGAGCAAAAAATCTGGTTAACACCATCAAAAATGGTGGGACAAATGCCCAAAAATATGGACACTTTTTAAATATTGCTCTTACAAACAGAAAACTGATATAATGGCAGATTGTGCATTAGCATGAATTTTGAGAAAGGTATGAAGTCTGAAACTCAAATGTCTGTCATTATATTTTGACTTCAACCCTCGGTGATTTGCTGGAAAATCACAATTTTATGAGAAACAAACTAAAAATATGAGGCAAAAATCTGGACATTCTGCGAAAGTCTGTACAGCTGAAAGGTATGCTTGGCACCCTAAACACAAGAGTGCCAAAGGATTCAATTTAGGATGATATTATGTTTTTTTAATTTATTAATTATGTTAATTATGAACTTCCTTCCCCTGATATCATACTGTATGTAGATGACATCCTTTATTGCAAGTCAGTAAATGCCCCTGTGGTGATCTCCAGAACTAACTACAGAATTCTTTTTCTAAGATATGCTACTGAGATTATTGTAATCACATTCTATTTAACAGCAAAAAACAACCTTATATGATTTACTATCACTCAAAAATGCAATCATCTATCTCCTATTGACATTCCTGGTAATTACAGCGACATCATTTCATAGGATCATAGGAGGTTACTAGGCTACAAGCCTAGCCAAGAGTTTATCCCCCCAAAAAATCCTCAGTCAGCACATTTCACCCTTGTCAATGGGGGACACAGGTGGAACCCCTGGGACAAATTTGTGGTTTCCCATCCACTCATCAAGGTTGTGCTTGAAGGGGGTCAGCGAGGTACTCTGTTTGATGTGTATGGGAAGTCTATTCCAGAGAAGGTGCATCCTCTGGGAGACAAACCTGTCTCTCCATCAGGTTTTATTGATGTTGCATATTAGACTCAGGGCTTTCAAGCGGGTAATGCGCAAGGAGTTAAACTTAAGGACATGGAGCATCTGTATTAGGACAGGGTCTGAGATTGCCTTCTAGGCTAGACACAGATCACCTCTGAGCAATCTGTATGATACCAAGTCAAGTGATAGTGATTTGAGCCTGTCCACACAGGACAGGTGTTGGAGACCATGGATTCTGTTTGTGAGGTATTTCTGTGGCCTTTCCAGTTGGTGCAGATATATGAAGAGGTATGTTCCAACTGGAGCATTATACTCAATTATTGGTCTAATGAGGGATGTCTATAGAGCGGTAATAACCTCCTTTTTCCTGGATGCAATCCCTTTACTTATGAGATGAACTAAGTAAAAGACTTTTCTGACCACTTCTGCTACATGATGGTTGAATGTGAGATTTGGATCAACTTGAGAACCCAGGTCTGTCACCACAGGTTGTGTGCTTAGGGGGTTGCTGTTGATGTGGTAATCAGCAGGGGCCATGATTTTTCCAAATGGTATGATGATACGATTTTTTGAGTTTAGCTTGATGAAAAATGTTGGAGTGAGTTGGATGAAGTGGTGATGACTGTACCCAAGGGTAAGAGAGTGGTGATTGGAGCAGATTTCAATGGGCATGTTGGTGAAGGGAACAGAGGGGATGAGGAAGTGATGGGTAGGTATGGTGTTAAACAATGGAAAGCAGAAGGTCAGATGGTAGTGGATTTTGCAAAAAGGATGGACATGGCTGTGGTGAATATGTATTTTAACAAGGAGGAGCATAGGGTGACATACAAGAGTGGAGGAAGATGCACACAGGTGGATTATATCTTATGTAGGAGGGCCAGTTTGAAGGAAATTGGAGACTGTAAAGTGGTGACCGGGAAAAGTGTAGTTAGGCAGCATAGGATGGTGGTTTGTAAGATGATGTTGTTGATCAAGAAGAGGAGGAGGAGTGTGAGGGCAGCACCAAGGATCAAATGGTGGAAATTGAAAAAGCGTAATTGTGAGGTGGAGTTCAGGGAAAAGTTAAGACAGGCACTGGATGGCAGTGAAGAGTTACTGAATAGCTGGGAAACTACAGCAAAGCTAGTAAGGGAAACAGCTAGATAGGTGCTTGGTATGACATCTGGACAGAGGAAGGATGACAAGGAGACATGCTGGTGGAATGAAGAAGTACAGGAAAGTATACAGAGAAAGAGGTTGGCAAAGAAGAAGTGGAACTGTCAGAGAGATGAAGAAAGTAGACAGGAGTATAAGGAGATGAGGTGCATGGCAAAGAGAGAGGTGGCAAAGGCTAAGGATAAGGCATATGAAGAGTTGTATGAAAGGTTGGACACTAAGGAGGGAGAAAAGGACCTGTACCAATTGGCTAGACAGTGGGACCGAGCTAAGAAAGATGTGCAGCAGGTAAAGGTGATAAAGGATAATGAGGGAAACATACTCACAAGCGAGGAGAGTGTGTTGAGCAGATGGAAAGAGTACTTTGAGGGGTTGATGAATGAAGAGAATGAGAGGAGAGAAGGTTGGATGATGTGGGGATAGTGAATCATGAAGTGCAATGGATTAGCAAGCAGGAAGTAAGGATAGCTATGAAGAGGATGAAGAATGGAAAGGCTGTTGGTCCAGATGGTATGCACCTGTGGAAGCATGGAGGTGTTTAGGTGAAATGGCAGTGGAGTTTTTAACCAGATTGTTTAATGAAATTTTGGAAAGTGACAAGATGCCTGAGGAATGGAGAAAAAGTGTTTTGGTACCGATTTTTAAGAATAAGGGGGTTGTGCAGAGCTGTAGTAACTACAGAGAGATTACATTGATCAGTCACAGCGTGAAGTTATGGGAAAGAGTAGTGGAAGCTAGGTTAAGAAGGGAGGTGATGATTACTGATCAGCAGTATGGTTTCATGCCGGGAAAGAGCACTATAGATGCAATGTTTGCTCTGAGAGTGTTGCTGGAGAAGTACAGACAAGGTCAGAAGGAGTCGCATTGTGTTTTTGTAGACTTAGAGAAAGCATATGACAGGGTGCCTAGAGAGGAGTTGTGGTATTGTATGAGGAAGTTGGAAGTGCCAGAGAAGTATGTAATAGTGTTACAGGATATGTAAGAGGGTAGTGTGACAGCGGTGAGGTCTGCAGTGGGAGTGACGTATATGTTTAAGGTGGAGGTGGGATTACATCAAGGATCAGCTCTGAGACCTTTCTTATTTGCAATGGTGATGGACAGGTTGACAGGCGAGATCAGACAGGAGTCCCCGTGGGCTATGATGTTTGCAAATGACATTGTGATCTGTAGTGAGAGTAGGGAACAGGTGGAGGAGACCCTGGAGAGATGGAGATATGCTCTAGAGAGAAGAGGAATGAAGGTCAGCAGGACTAAGACAGAATGTATGTGTGTGAATGAGAGGGAGGATAGAGGAATGGTGAGGATGCAAGGAGTAGAGGTGGTGAAGGTGGATGAGTTTAAATACTTGGGATCAATAGTTCAGAGTAATGGTGAGTGTGGAAGAGAGGTGAAGAAGAGAGTACAGGCAGGGTGGAGTGGGTGGAGAAGGGTGTCAGGAGTGATTTGTGACAGACGAGTACCAGTAAGAGTGAAAGGGTAGGTCTACAAGAGGGTAGTGAGACCAGCTATGTTATATGGGTTGGAAACAGTGGCATTGACAAAAAGGCAGGACTTAGAGCTGGATGTCGCAGAGTTAAAGATGTTATGATTTGCACTGGGTGTGACGAGGGTGGACAGGATTATTAATAAGTATGTTAGAGGGTCAGCCTAGGTTGGAAGGTTTGGAAACAAAGCCAGAGAGGCAAGATTACATTGCTTTGGACATGTGCTGAGGAGGGATGCTGAGTATATTGGGAAAAGGATGCTAAGGATGAAGCTACTAGGTAACAGGAAAAGAGGAAGGCCTAAGATAAGGTTTATGGATGTGGTGAGAGAAGACATGCAGGTAGTTGGTGTGACAGAGCAAGATGCAGAGGACAGGAAGAAATGGAAATGGATGATCTGCTGTGGAGACCGTTAATGGGAACAGCCCAAAGAAGATGATGAGCTTGATGACATGGCTTTGACACCAGTCATTAGTTGCTGTGAGACCCTTTGCAGTATGTTATCATTTGGGAAGTCAATGACAGCACCCAACATACAGTCGTCTGCAAACCTGGTCAGCCACATGCCTTTTGTCTTTGCCTGGACCTCTGAGAAGTAGATGCCAAACAGCAGGAGTCCCAGGACAGATCCCTGGGAATCTCCACTAGTGACAGGTCTGCTATCACTGATGGAGGTGCCTATTTTAACCTTGAGGTTCCTGTCAGTGAGCCAGTTGGCCACCCACCTGATGAGATAGGGATTTACACCAAGTTGTTTTAGCTTCTCAATGATACCCGAGTGGAGGATTGTGTTAATGGCTTGGCCAAGTCAAGGTAACCTGTATGTACTGACTTAATCTCATACAGGGCCTTGGTGACAGTCTCAAAGAAGTCAACCAGGTTCAACAGGCAAGATCTATCCTTGACGAATCCAAACTGGGTGGGATCAAGTGCTTAGAGATTGCCTATGTCCTTGTTTATGAGATCCATAATAATATGTAACATGGTTTTACAGTTAAAACTTGTCAAGCTAAAGGGGTGATAGTTTCCAGGGTCATTAGTGGCACCACCTTTGTGCATGGGGATGACAATGGCAGTTCTCCACTCTGCTGGAATGAAGCCTGCACTTAGGTGGTGGTTGAATAGGGTGCTCAATGGCGAAGCCAGTTCTTGCTGGAGATGGTACAGAATACAGACTGGTATACTATCAGGTCCCATGGAGGCTATGTTCTTTGCCTTGGATAGGGCCTTTAACACTTGACCTACAAAGATATGAAGTGCGGGACAAGTATAGGGGATGTAAAAAGGGCCTTTGATGGAGGTGGGGTGGGGTGCTAGCCAGTTGGCTAATTCAACAGAATCAGTGTAAGTGACATGTTAAGTACTAATTTGGAACAAACCTGGGCATTACCATGGAGTTTTCTGACATAACTGAAGAAGGCTTTGTGGTTTCCCTTTGTTTCAGAGGTTAGTTTCGATTCATAATTGGCTTTGGAGGTTTTCACTAATGATCTAATTTGCTTGTTGAAGCTAAGGAGGGAGTTTTTCTAATTTGGAATTTGTTACTTTTTACCCTTGGACAAGATTCTTCCTTTTGTTGTAAAGCCTGTTGATAGAGGATGTCCACCAAACAGGTTTGTTTTTCCTTGAAGAGCAGGTTTTAGTTCTGTTGGGTAGGGCTGAGTCCATGCAGTTATACAGGTGCTTGTATACTGCATCGGCGTACTGTTCAGCATAGTTGTCTGCATCCTCTGAGGAGGGCTATGGTGTGAAGCTGCTGATACCCTTCTTTAGCAAGTTGCAGTCAGTTTTTAAGAGGTTTTTTAGTTTGATTATGGTTGGGGTGGGGTGGGATAGAAACTTTGAATGAGACAGTCGAATGCGCCAGAAGCTGTTGATGACTGGGAGGGGGAGGAGGGGGAGAGGGACACTTGGTGATATAAAAAGGGCAATTTTTTAAAACTATTTGCTACCACAACATAGGTTCACTTGGAAGACATTTTAAGCTTATCCAGTTTCCCTTTTGGTGCTTGAATTAACATTTCCTGATTGGTCTTACCTATCGCATGCCTGTTAAATGTATATTAGCCTAGTAAGAATAAATGTGATCATATTATAGATAATTTGAGGGGACCCATGTAAGGGATGCAGCATTTAGGTACTGCCTCTATCCATTATTGGAATGGGGGCAATCCTGGAATGCATTTTCTATTAGCCATCCTTAGATCTAAGTTGCATTTGAATATGGACAGATATGAACTTTGTTTTACTTGAAGGGATAGTCTGTTATGGAACAGTGGTAGACTTTGTGATATATATCCATCTCTTCACAACATTCAATTTAGATACCTGGACTGAGTATTTCTGATGCCATTTGACTTGCTGTTGTTCAGTAAGTCCATCTGTCTTAGGTTGGAGGATGCCTTGTATGCCAGACATGTCACCTCTAAGCACTCTGTAGGATACTGAGTATAGTGATACATCTTTGATGTGGTCCATGCAAGACCTATTGTTTAGGACTCATATAATTTTTAGTAAGGTATCTCTGTGGGTATTCCAGTTGCTGCATGGGTTTGAACAGATACATGCCAAAGTGGGCATTATTCAAAATCACTTACCTAATGAAGGCTTTGTAAAGGTGGAAAACAACATCTCTAGATCTAGTCACAATCAATTTGTTTATAAGCTGTGCAATATCGAAAGACTTTCTTATGACTCTGGGCACATATTGGTCAAATGTTAGGTCACTGTACACACAAGTTCCCAAATGCCAAACAACTGGGTCATTTCTCAGGGGGCATTTTCAATTTGGCATTTCCCTGGAGTATATGACTTCCCAAAGGATATGATAATGTATTTCTTGGAGTTTAGTTTCAATTCATGATTCTGGCACTAGTTATTGTTTGGGACAAACTTTCCTGCATGATGGTTAAGTCATTTGTGGATTCAATAACTGCTCCTAGCTCACAGTCATCTCAAGCTTAGTCGGTCAAAGCCCTTTGGTATTTCCTTTTACTTTTGAGATGTCTATACCAAACAGAAAAAGTCTCAGCATCAAACCCTGGGGGACTCCATTGGTGAATGGTCTCTCCCCTATTTTGATCGCCTGCATCCTGTGAGCAAGCATACGTGTATGCATTCTTTGATTCACCTTCCTGATTGTAATAACCTGATTGCATTAAATTATTTTCCTTGTATAATACAGCATCACTTGTTAGAATGTGTTTTACATTTTTTAGTTTGGAACAGTCTTCTAGTAAGCAATGAAACAAAATATATGAACTAATAAGGACAAAAACTACCCATTTCAGAAAATTTCAACCTTAAAAGGCCACTCTAACTTCTGTCATTACAATCTACCAATATCAGTAAATATGCAAAATTTCTGCAGAAGTAAGTCATCTAAATAATTCTACATTAAAGGGATCTGTAACTAATGAAGAGGTTGCTGCTAGCAAACAATTTTATATGTCTTTGTTTTATCTACAAATAAAGTGCCTGTTGCCCTTGAAGAATAAATTGCCTATGCTACACTAAAAAAACGGTAAGCTAGTGATTTTGCAATGGGGAATGGATGGCAAATTGATAACCAAAACATAGTTACTAGGTAACTCCTCCAAAGGAGGACATTCATAGGACTAAAGCATCCACTCCTTTTAAAGTATAACACAGTAGAGTGATTGAGCTGCACACTGTGTGTGTAGAACCCACAGCCTTCAGCATCCAAATCAAGTATATTACCTGGTGTGCTACTAACAATACAAAGGCCTTAATGTAAGTAGCACTAAACTTCTCTTCCCCTGAAACTCTCAGCTCCTTGTAAAATCCACTAGAAACTCAACTAAATCTCTCAACTTCTCAGCACAAGAAATCTGGAAAAATCCAGAAAGGGGGGGGGGGGGGGGCAAAGGCCCAAAACCAGGGACACATTTTAAATATTGCTTGTATAATCTTAGAAAGTTGCTAAAATAAAGTGGTATGTTACCATGTATTTCCTAACTTAAAGAGCTATTATTCTTTAGTGAATTCAGTTCTCACTGATTTGCCAGGAAACCACAAATTTTAAGAGGAACAGATCAAAAGTACAAGCAAATATTCTGTGAAAATCTGGACAGTTGAGAGCTATGGACTCAACTCCCTGAGTCACAAGTGATGGTATGGGTGGAGACTTCAGGCTCTTGTTTGAACCAACACTAACTACCAGGTATACTTAACTGGGACATTTTACACATGCACACACACACACACACACACACACACACACACACACACACACACACACACACACACACACACACACACACACACACACACACACAAGCAGCAAAACTCCTGCAAATAAAAGAACAAAACTCTCCTTCCTGGCATGACTCTGGCTCTGGAAGCGCCAACAGTAAAGTGGCAGCATAACTCCTGTAACACAGAGCAATAAGAAAACAAGAACAGCTAGTTAATTTAATTTAACTTCCGTGTGTGAATCCATGTTAGCGTGAAACCTCCACTTCATTAATTTTTCCCAATAGGCCTTGCAGATATAAAAGTGGGGGGGGCTCTCCCTCCCCCTGGCTCTATGGTTCTGGCACCCATGGAAACAGTCCAATGATCTGATATCACCAGGGAGGACCATATTATGGGAGTTGTGCAAAGGTCACCCATGTTGGTAAGAAACAAGTCCAGAATGCTATCTTCCCTTGTGGGGGATGAGATGAGCTGGTCTTAGAATTTATGAAGTCAAAGAATCATTGATTGAGTGCATTAGTGCAGGAATAGTTCAACTAGTCTATATTGGGGTAGTTGAAGTCACCAAGGATCAGGGTGTTAAGAGGTACCTTGATAGAGTCAAGTAGATCCAGGTAAGAGGAGTTGGTGTCCTAAGTCATGGAGGGGGGTCTATAGCTGGCTGTAACTTGGATGGATATCTTAACAACTGCCAGTTGCACCTGGAGTAGTTCCAGTGCATCATGCTGGCAAACCAGTCTGGAGGTGTGCCTGTCCTTATTGAAGATGGAGACTCCACCACCCTTAGTCTTCCCAACCTCATTTTGGGGCCAGAATGTGCGGAATGAGGTATAGCCTGGTAAGGCAGGGGTGCTCTCCACTGCCCTGAACCACATTTCTGTGACCACACAGACATCGGCATCTTCCAGTGCGAGGAGATCCTCCAGTGAGTGCACTTTTAGGTTAAGGCTCCTAGAGTTAAGCAGCATGACCTTCAGTTTGTTTTTTGACAGATCATTTATGATGGAAGATTTGTCTTGGGACATTGCCTAAAAAAATGCATAATGGGGGAGTTGAGAGCATGACAGGTAGGGACCATCTCTGGCAAAGCATCAAGGCCTATCAACCATGTTATCCCAAGTACACAGATAGTGGATCCCCTTGGAATGACACCAGAAACTACACCAATTGTTGAAGTCAATTAATTTTTGTTGGTATTGTGGTATCAGTCTTGTTGAAGGTAGGATGCTTGCTGCTTAGGTCTAGGGCCATACCTGCCTTGGACACATAACCTGAGAGCTTGATCATGTCTCTCTTCATATAGACCAAGGAGTTACATCTCAAATCATTCACACCATCATGGACAATGACAGAGTCATAATTGTATTTGTTGTGGAGAGACTTAAGTGCGTGTGTGATATGGCAGATTCTGGCATCAGACAGACAACTGACTGTGACCTTCTCCTTGCCAAGCCTGGTGAGGGGGACATCAGTGTGTCTCACAAATGAGTCACCAATGATTAGTATATTTGGTTTATTGTTATGCCTTGTGGGCTGTGATGGTTTATTATTTTGCCTTATGGACTGTGTTTGTGAGATACTGGTGTGTAGTTTGCTGTGTGTGATGTGTTTGGTGTTGCGTGTGAAATGTTTGTGAGTGTGTTTTGGAGGTCTCTGCTGTTTAGGTTAGTTTTTATTGAGGATTTCTGCATATGTGGATGTCTGTTGTTCTTGGCTATGTGATGTGAATGGTGTGATGTTGGTGCTGGCAATCTCCTCTTTCCCAGGAGTACTGACAAGAGAGCATGGATTCAAGGTTACTGATGTAGATGCATTTCTCGCAAGTAAAAGAATTATATGATCTAGGTTTTGAATATATACATATAGAGATTGATTAGATAGGTAGATAGATAGATAGATAGATAGATATTTATATATATATATATATATATATATATATATATATATATATATATATATATATATATATATATATATATATATATATATATATAGATATAGATATATACACCCTAGGACTTAACCCTGATCCTTCTCTAAATTTTTCAAATCATATAGACCAAATAATAATACAGTACTATTTAGGTTCATAGGTTCATAGGTTCATACTAGGCTATCTGCCCGAGGGCATTTATAAGCCTAGCCCATTGTTTTGTGGCTTACGCCACCCCTTTAGTATGGGGAACTATACCCATTATTTTGCTGTGCCTCTGTTGAGCAGTGACACTGAGGTAATTCCTGGGGTATATCTGCGATCTCCCATCCATTGGTCAAGATTTCTCTTGAACAAGGCCAGCGAGGAGCTCTGCCTCACATGTACCGGGATTTTGTTCCACAGCATAGGGAGTCTTTGGGTGATGAATCTATCTCTCCAGCACGTCCTATTAATAGCCGTGTCGAGGTTTAAGTCTCCCACCCTTGTGGCTCTGATGGATCTAGATTTTTTGAGGTGAAACATATTCATCAAATCTGGGTTTGACATGGCCTTGTATGTTAGGCAAAGGTCACCTCTGAGCAAGCGTAGCGACTGAATAGAGCTGGAGTTCTTTCAGTCGGGCAGCATAGGACAGATTTTTGAGACCCTTTATCCTTTTGGTGAGGAACTTTTGTGGCCTCTCCAGCTGCTGCAAGTGTCGGGTCAGATACATTCCGAATGGGGCATTGTACTCAATCATTGGTCTGATGAGTGATGAGTAAAGGGAGACTATGACCTCGCTTGATCTAGATGAGAATCCCTTCATGATAAGGTGGGCAATGTAGAAGGACCTCCTAACTACTTTAGCTACATGGGTGTCGAATGACAGACTACTATCAACCTGGGTCCCCAGGTCCCTGATAACTTCTTCTGTGCTCAGTGGATTGCCACCTATTTGGTAGCTAGGGGTAACCTTGTTTTTCCCGAAGGGTGTGACTATGCATTTTTGGCATTTAACTTTAGGCCGTGGCTCTGGCACCAGTTATCCGCTTTCTGTGAGACCCTTCTGAAGGATATCTGTGTCAGATGTGTTTTCTACTATGGCCCAGTTTGCAGTCATCTGCAAACTTTGTCAGCCATAACCCTCCTGTGTTTGCTTGTACTGGAAAAGTAGATGCCAAACAAGAGTGGGCCCAGGACTGAGCCCTGTGGGACACCACTTGTGACAGGCTTTGAGTCTGACATGGCGCCAGCAACTCTGACCCTGTGGGTTCTGTCACTCAGCCAGTTTGCAACCCATCTTGTGATGTATGGGTTAACATTTAAGCTGATGAGTTTTCAATGATACCCGAGTGGGGTATTGTATCGAAGGCCTTAGCCAGATCGAGGTAGGCTGTATGGACTGCCTTTCCCTCATCAATGGCTTTGGTGACTGTTTGAAAAAGTCAACCAAGTTTAAAAGGCATGATCTGCCTTTGACAAAGCCAAACTGGGTTGGATCCAAAGTCTGCAAATTCCTATGTCTTTATTTATGAGGTCCATTATGATCCTCTCCATGGCTTTGCAGATAAGGCTTGTCAAGCTAATGGGCGGTAATTTCCAGGGTCTGTGGAGGCACCGCCTTTGTGAAGTGGGACCACAGTTGCAGTGCGCCACTCCTGGGTGCGTATCCAGAGGTAAGACTTTGATTAAACAGCTGCCCTAGCTGTGGGTTTAATTCCTCATTGAGTTCATGGAGCACACCGCCGGGGACACCATCGGGTCCCATGGATGCTGTGTTTTGCTTTGGAGAGAGCAGTTCTCACTTGGGCGCTGGAGATGTTTGGGGCTGCACTCATTTGGTATAGATATCTCTCCTTTTGGGGAGGGAGAAGTTTGCACTGAACCTGTCAGCCAGTATGTTGGCAATGTCTGTAGGATCAGTAATCTTCACATCATTTTGAACTAGTTCTGAGCATATCTGGGAGTTTCCTCCTAGGTTTCTAACATAGCTAAAGAAGGCCTTATGATTGTCTTTTGAGTCTTTAGCTATTTTTCTCTCGAAATTTGCTTTGGATGATTTTATGAGAGCTCTTAGTTTTTACTTATAGTGATCAAGGGTGTCTTACCTTTTAAGGATTTTGCTCTATCTTGTAGTAGCTTCCTCCTTTTGTTGTAGAGTTTGTTTATGGCTGGGGTCCACCAGACTGGACGCTTGCCTTTGGTACAAAGAGTCTTTGTTTTGCTTGGGATTGCCTTATCCATGCAGTCCTGCAGGTGCTGGTAGAAGGCGTTTGTAAGTGATTCAGCGGCTTGAGTATTGTTTTCCGCTCGGGGCGTGAAAGGAGACCACACTAGTCTTTAGAAGTGTGAAGTCGCCTTTTGAGAAGTTCTTTACTGTGGTCTTTTTTATTTCAGGTGGGGGTGGGATAAGGACCTCCAGCGAGATTAGTTTGTGATCTGATCTCACCAGTGAGGGGTATACTTCCGGTGTTGAACATTGTGCTCCCATGTTCGTGATGATGAGATCAAGTATGTTATCTCCTCTTGTGGGGATGGTGACTAGTTGTTCCATGGCATTTGAGTTTATGAATTCCAGGAACTTTTGGGCTAGGGTGTTTGGGCTTGAGTAGTGTTCCCAGTCTATATTAGGGTAATTGAAGTCACCTAGTATGATGGTGTTTGGTGATACACTTATCCCCTCTAGTGTTTTCAGGAAGGCCATGTGAGTTTCCTGAGTTTGTGACGGTGGCCTGTAACATGCTACAATTTGCAGAGCAGTCTTGCCTATGGTTAATTGCACCTGGATGGTCTCCGATGCATCGTGCGTTGCCACCAGTCTTGAGGTGTGGGTGTCCTTGATGAATATGGATACCCCCCCCTCCTTTCTTGGTATTGTCCGGATTTTGGGGCCGGCGCATGATATGAGGTAAAACCTGATAGCTGGGGTGCTCTCAGGAGCCTTGAACCAGGTTTCTGTCACAGCACAAACATCGATGTTCTCCATACTGAGAAGGGCCTTGAGTGCGTGCATTTTGAGATTTAGACTTCTGGCATTGAGCAGCATTACCCTTAGTTTTTTCCTTTTTTGTGTTCTACGGTGGTAGGTTTAGAATTTGAGCCTTGCCTAAAAAAGGCACTATGGGGGTGGCAAGAGCCTTTGCCAATATCCGGAATCCCAGGGGTGACAGGTGCAAGCCGTCCCTGAAACGAAGCGTGGCTTGTCCAGCATGTCATCAGGCAGACAGATACTGGATCCCCTTTGAATGACACCAGTGTTTAAGCCAATTGTTAAAGCTGATCATCTTATCTCTGTATTGTGGCATCATTCTTGGTGAAGGTAGGATACTGCTCAAGGTCAGGGTCATACCTGCCTGGGCTACATAATCAGAGAGCTCCTCAATGTCTCTTTTCATGTAGTCCAAGGAGGTACGTCTCAGGTCGTTTACACCAGCGTGGACAATGACTGAGTCATATTTGTACCTGCTGTTGAGAGACCTGAGTGCTTGCGTTATGTGGCGGATTCTAGCGCCCGACAGGCAGCTTACTGTGACCTTCTCCTTACTCAGTCTGGTGAGCGGGACATCAGTGTGTCTGACTATGGAGTCACCAATGACTAGTGTGTCTGGCATTGTGTTTGGCCTTAAGGGCTGTGACTGTTTGACACTCTGACTGTGAGGTCTATGTGTTGCGGGTGTTGTGTTCTGAGGTGGTGGTTGTTTGGGTGTCTGCTTTGGTGGCCTCTGCTGTTTTGGTAGATTTTTGATCAGAGCCTCCGAGTATGTCTTTGTGTGTTTATGTGTATGATTTGAGGTTGTAATGGTACTATGTGAGACTGGGTCTATAGTGTGTGGTAACCTTCTCCTCCTGACTGGTCTTGCCAGTCCTATGTTGAGAGAGCTCAGCCTCCAGTTTGGCCGTATAGTTGCATCTCTCGCATGTATTTGTGTTTTGTGGGAGGAGGAAAGGGTTGTCTGTGTACATGAGGCAATTGAAACATTGCCTCAATATTCCCAGGTTCACCAGCTGAGCAGGAGAGGACACTAGCAACTGATCCCTCGACATGCTAGAAGGGTAGACGAAAAACTTTAAAAAGATTCGGGGGCGTGGGTGACCGAGAAATGGGGGTTGCCTTTTGGGGTACTATCTATGACAAGAGTGCCGTATCAAGGTAATAAGTACTGTAGGAGCAAGTGCTAGGTTTAATAGATAGAGAATAGTCTACTTGGAGTCAAGTAGAGTTGATCTTTTTAGTTATAAGGATACGCTGATTTGGTCAGTAGTATAGTTCGAGGAAGGTAGTTTTAAGGGAAAATTTGAAGAGTGGACTTTAGGTAGCCGAATAGTTTAAACCTGCTTAACCGGCACTGCCCTAGTGTGCAACAGTGGCAGCTCCGCTAAATCGCTCTAAATCGCTTAACGGCGTTTACCGCGTTTTATACCAGGGGGCTGGAAAAGGCTAGAAACTGGCCCAAAACGACCAATAAACTACTAGTTACTGGCTGAAACCTCACAAAACTGGACAAAAGGCAACTCAATGCTTCCCACTCCCACTGGTAAGCAAGGTAGCTTCCCTTCCCCCAAATAAGGCAAGGAAACAGTACACAGGAACTACAACCAAAGCCCAGGAATCAGCAACTCTGAAACTGGACTAAACTAGTAAAGCAGGAAAGCAAGGTAGCTTCCCTTCCCCAAATAAGGCAAGGAAACAGTACACAGGAACTACAACCAAAGCCCAGGAATCAGCAACTCTGAAACTGGACTAAACTAGTAAAGCAGGAAAAACAAGAGATATTTTTTCTTTTTTATCACAAAACAGGCAGAAACAGGTACAGCAAACACTTATAAATGCTATGAATCAGCTACTACAGCTTACACAGAAGAATTTGCTACAAATACAGTCAAATAGTAACAAACAAGGATTCCAAGTGCAATATTAAGTTAAATGCAGTAAAAACAGCTTCAATGTAACAGAAAGGCAGGCGAAATACAGTTGCTAGGTATTCAGATGTGGAAAGCAACAAAAATATACTTAGTATCAAGAAAAGTTGCTTATTCAGCTCTCTGCAGCCTGGATTACTCTGCTTGCCCACGTGGAGTCTGTGCTGAGTAGGTACAAGCTGAAAGTTTTATACCAGGGGGCTGGAAAAAGCTAGAAACTGGCCCAAAACGACCAATAAACTACTAGTTACTGGCTGAAACCTCACAAAACTGGACAAAAGGCAGCTCAATGCTTCCCACTCCCACTGGTAAGCAAGGTAGCTTCCCTTCCCCCAAATAAGGCAAGGAAACAGTACACAGGAACTACAACCAAAGCCCAGGAATCAGCAACTCTGAAACTGGACTAAACTAGTAAAGCAGGAAAAACAAGAGATATTTTTTTTTTTTCTTTTTCAAAACAGGCAGAAACAGGTACAGCAAGCACTTATAAATGCTATGAATCAGCTACTACAGCTTACACAGAAGAATTTGCTACAAATACAGTCAAATAGTAACAAACAAGGATTCCAAGTGCAATATTAAGTTAAATGCAGTAAAACAGCTTCAATGTAACAGAAAGGCAGAAATACAGTTGCAAGGTATTCAGATGTGGAAAGCAACAAAAATATACTTAGTATCAAGAAAAGTCACTTATTCAGCTCTCTGCAGCCTGGATTACTCTGCTGGCCCATGGGGAGTCTGTGCTGAGTAGGTACAAGCTGAAAGTTTTATACCAGGGGGCTGGATAAAGCTAGAAACTGGCCCAAAACGACCAATAAACTACTAGTTACTGGCTGAAACCTCACAAAACTGGACAAAAGGCAGCTCAATGCTTCCCACTCCCACTGGTAAGCAAGGTAGCTTCCCTTCCCCCAAATAAGGCAAGGAAACAGTACACAGGAACTACAACAAAAGCCCAGGAATCAGCAACTCTGAAACTGGACTAAACTAGTAAAGCAGGAAAAACAAGAGATATTTTCTTTTTTTTTTTCACAAAACAGGCAGAAACAGGTACAGCAAAGACTTATAAATGCTATGAATCAGCTACTACAGCTTACACAGAAGAATTTGCTACAAATACAGTCAAATAGTAACAAACAAGGATTCCAAGTGCAATATTAAGTTAAATGCAGTAAAAACAGCTTCAATGTAACAGAAAGGCAGGCGAAATACAGTTGCTAGGTATTCAGATGTGGAAAGCAACAAAAAATATACTTAGTATCAAGAAAAGTCGCTTATTCAGCTCTCTGCAGCCTGGATTACTCTGCTGGCCCACGTGGAGTCACAACTTAAACGCCTGTGTAGAACCATTTATATACTCTCTCCTTCAGCCTGTTTTTCAAAAGGCAAAAATGTTCTTCTCCATAAATTAGAATATGACCTTCCTCTGATTCACTTTTATTTAGCAAAAAATTCCCAAAGACTTCAGAAAGCAAAAATAAAATGTTTAGATTTACTCTCCTTGCCAAAAGTAGGTCTTACCTTTGTAAACTCCAACATTGTCTAAAATACTAAACAGTGGCTATTACACACCTTTACGAAAGAAACTACCTATCTATGGCCAGATTTACTTCCTATGAAGTACCCAGGAGAAAGCTATCACATTAAGCAGACCCCATATAAAACAGTTTATGGGGTATATGCCTTTTCCCAGCTATGTCTGGCACAATGGAAAAGACTCCCACATGAATTAAGGGACCTGGAATTTGTCACTGAGTTCAAAAAGGCCTTCTCTGAACACTTGTATAAGAAAATTGAGTACAAGTACTTTAGGGACAGTGGTTAACCTCTCTCTTGGCTATAAAACAACTTAGTACCTGCAGCAGGACAATCACATTGAAATATTGAATTCTAACAGCATGCCACCTCCAGCATGGTAGCCTTTCCTTTATTGTTATCCTAAATGTTGTCCTCCTTGTTTCCTGAAATGTTGAAATTCAAAACAAACATTATGCATCTACTGTAAACATTGCAAACCATGGTAGTTTTACTGTTAACTTTATCTCTGTAATATTTCCATGTACAAAATACCCTGAAATACGCATAAGGATCTGCAACAAGCATATATCTGTTTCAATACCCATTTAAAAATGTGAGTTTCCATTGGATCATATGTTGTATGCTTCTTGCTTACTCATGTTGTTTACTTTTGTTTCAATTCTTTTTGGTCATGGCAAAACAGGGTCTTTGGACCAGCCCACCAACCTAGTTATCACATAGTTATAATTAAATAAAATAATTTTTATGAAAAGAAAATTCTGCCTCTTGAACCTGGTTGGCTTCTTTCAACATGTAAATCAATCACTTCACATTGCTTGCCTGGACCTGGCCATGGCCTTTGATACCATCCCAGATACTGGCATTATTGACAAGTTAATCAAATTAAATATAAACCTCCATGTTACCTGCTGGATTGCAAACTTTCTAGTCAACAGAACCCAGTGTATTATTGCGGGAGGCACATTCTCTTTGAAATGAGTAGTTATCAGTGGTGTCCCATGGAATTGGTCCTAGGACCAATTCTCTTTGGTATTTACTACTCTGATGTAAAGACTGACATCAAAGGCGTGTGCCTACCAAGTCTGCAGATGACCTGAAACTTGAAGCTGTCATTAACTCTCCATCTGAATTCCAAGTTCTTCAGTAGCGAATAACAAGCACCAATAAGTGGTACCTGGACCATAGCATAAAACTAAATAATAAAAAATGCAGCATTCTGTCCTTAGGCAAAACTGAATACCCATGTACCTACCACATAGAAGAAATCCCTATGAAACTTAATGCAACCATTAGGGACGTAGGCACTTTGTATATCAACAAATTATACTTTGATCACCGTGTATCCACTATTGTTAGGTAACCCTCTTAATTTGGCAGAGTAACAACCATTATTTTTTTTTCTTCCAGACCAAAAACATGTATCATCTTTCTCTACTCCTACATTATCAGGCACATAGTAGAGTATAATGCCCCTTTTATATGCACCTGCATAAAGATATCACCCAGCTTGAGAGACAGCAACATTAACCAAAGAAAAGTCAACGTAGTCCAAGGCTCAAGGTAATAATCCAAACAACAGGAAAAAAAATTATTGTACTTAAAATGGTGAACACTTTCATCCATATACTTGTACTTCATCAGAACAATGAAACAGACTTAATTCACTCTTATATAAAACATCAATTAAAGAATAATTAAGAAATTATTTAAACAAATTCAATAACACAGTTATTTTAGGTACTCTTATTTGGAATCTATTGCTTTAAATTTTGTGACTGGTTATTGCATTAGTTAACTAATTTCTTAATTATTCTTTAATTGATGTATTATATAAGGAGATTAAGTCTGTTTCATTGTTCTGATCAAGTCAAGTCCAAGTGTATGGATGAAATCACTAGGTGTTTTAAGTATAATACATTTGTTTTTTGTTTTCCTGGTGTTTGGATTACTGCCTCAAGCTTCAGACTATGTGGACTTTTCTTTGGTTATTAGTTTTGTCATGGTCATACATTTACTATTTGTGGTTACGAGACTGCAGAATTAACTCACTACGGTGATCATATTCATGTCTTTGAGCTGTCCATACTACCTTAATGCACTCCCTTTCTTTTCAGTGTCTTACAGACTCTTGAGTGATGTCCTCTGTCTAACTTACAGAGCCTCAAAGGATTTAGTCCTATGTGACCTTTTAAATACCGGCAAAACTAATAACACCCTTAAAATCCATTCAGAATATCTTAACTTCCACTAAAACATAAATAGGACCTGCTGCAATATATATATATATATATATATATATATATATATATATATATATATATATATATATATATATATATATATATATATATATATATATATATATATATATCTATATATATATATATATATATATATATATATATATATATATATATATATATATATATATATATATAGATATATCAGAGAATCCATTTTTTTATGAACTAGATTTCCTTTGGATGTAAAACAAAGTGCATGCTGATCATCTTTAAGCATAACCTAGATGAATGAATGGGCAAGCATAAATACATCCCAGAACGGTCCTTTCAAGCCTTCATTGAAAAGAGTCAAACTAGTATAAATTAGTCATGCCAGTCAGAACCTATAATTTGGGATACTGTGACTCAGATACTTATGGTCCTCAAAATCAACAGCCTAATGTTGACCTATGAACCTGTAAATCAGATGGGTACCAATGAGCCTTCTTTAATTTTCACATCAGCATTTTCTCTTCTATAGATCCCTTAATAATCTATGCTGATGAACTAAAATGTCCAATATTTTCCAACACTTTTAAAAGAATTTTCACTTCAACACCATTTTTATGACATTTTTTTCTTCTTACTACTGGACACTGTGGTTTTGAATTTTCCATTCAAGAAGATGGTAGTTATAATGTGCAAGGACAAAGGCCTTATTCTCTTTTCTTGATGTCTAGATCACTGTGTGCCCCTTTCTCAGCCCATTAAACTCATGTTAATCTTGAATTATCTTATATTGATTAGATGTAGTTGTGTTAGGTTTGACAGCATTAATTCCACAAAAAGGAAATGAGTTTCCTGGTACATAGGAATAAGATACCAGAAATGATATCACTTACGATGAAGACTATTTCTGATCTGTTTATTTCCGGAAATTAAGATGATAAAATCCAAATAGCATATTTTGGAAATAAGCAACATGTCTGATTGAAAAATCAAAACATTTAATGAACCTCATCCTCATAATGAAGTATATTTTCTCATATGTTTTTTTTGCATAGGTCACTTTTCACCCTTGACCAACTTTCTATGATGTTTGAAACTACAGACTGAAGATGTTGAAAAGGTATCAAGAAAACAGTATTGATTCTTGAGATACACGTTACTGGTGCCCAACATACATTATTTTTGGATAGATTTTCACTGGTTTATGCAAGATCACTAGGATGATATATATTTTTCTCACTAGACAATTGATGCTTTTTCATAAATCTTCCCCTTCTAATATTTCTAACAAATAATAATTGATAAATAAATAATAATTGATAATTGAAAAGGATCCTTTTATCTTTGACTAGGAAATTAATAATTTCTCACTGCAGCATATTCACCATGATGTATTCTTTCAAGAAATCAGCTATTGAAAATAATCAGTCTTCTTGTGGAACAATAAAGTGCTGTTTGCACATTCAAATTCACATTACCCTCAGTGCTTTGCTTGTTAAGTAATTTAAACTGGTAGTAGCCGAATAGTTATGCTAGCTGTTTTCAATATATTAAAATCCTTAGTTTCTTGTTTTCAAACATGAACAAATGTAATACTTTTTTAAAGTTCAGCACCTCACTCAGGACTGTCTGAAAGAACTGTATTCGCTCTTTTAATCCATTTATCTTTAATCCTACATGTTTCCATCAAAGCAAAAGGAACCTGCCTTAACGTGACTCAGCAATAAAAGCCATTTGTACTTTGAAGCCACTCTCACTTTGAAGCCATAGGAAAACAGATTTTAATTTAAGCAGCAGCTTGAAGCTAATGCTGTACAGTGGCTAACACCAGTGATGTAGCACTCAAAGAGGCTTGCTGTGTTAACATGACATAACAGCAAATAGGGTATATGAATCACTTTGGATTTATCAGATAAATAGGTATAAAGTGCTTATATAGAAAATATGATACAAAATATAAATGTTAATATTATATTAAATATTTAGACGTAGTCAGTAAATTTTACATTTAGTGGTAAAAGGACTAGCAATTGCAGAGAGATCACAGAACTGCTTTTTACCTTACTGATATGATACATTATTGAATATATAGACTTCAAGCAGGCCATTGTAAATAACATGAAAAGGGATGTACTCTTTTCTAGAAGAATCATATTATTGGAAAACTTCAACTTTTCAAAAAGACTTCAAAACTGGCTTTTCAATCTTTTTCTTAGCATTGACTTTTTTGGCCACAAAGACAATAGGTGTTCCAGCTATATCTCATATTCTTTGCTTGGTGTGACCCTCATGGGAAATTAACACTGAACTGGGAAAAGAGTTATCACATTAAAAAACAGATAGATAGATAGATGTACATAGATAGATTGATAGATACCCCCACATGCTCCATTTAAAATATTAAGGAATAAGATTTCATTTACATTCAGTAGTCACTGTCTTCATTCAGAAATAATCATTTTGTCTTTGTATTATATATATATATATATATATATATATATATATATATATATATATATATATATATAGATATATAAGTTCTGTTTGGAATCTCAAAATACTGAAATGTCAAATTTCAGTATTTTGAGACAAAATTATCGAATCTGCAGTTGTGTGAAACTGCAGAATATCGAACCTGGAAATGTTGAACCTGTGGCACTGATGCCGCGTGGTAAGTGTTATGTTTTTTAAGGGTTTTGGAGAGGATTTATCTGGATGTGATTGTGTTGGGGAGTGTTAGGTGTGGGTTAGTGTAGGTAGATAAGAGTGTGAGTGTGTCAGTGGTGAGAGCGGTTGTGTTTGTATGTATGTGATGTGTGTTTTTGCAAGGAGGTGTAGAATGTGTGGTAGTGGGTTTTCTATCTTTCGGTGTTTAGTGCACCCTTGGAGTTAGTATATATAGGTATCGGGGTTCTGAGGGGCTAGCCCCCCCCCTGCTTATAGGAAGGGTAGGTGTGTGTATTTGTTTTCTTGTGTTCGTGTGTGTTGTTTTGCTTTCTTGTAGTGTCAGGAGGTAGGTGTATTTGTGTTTGTATGTGTGGTGTAGTAATTTGTTGACATTCGCGGTTATGAATTTCGCAGTTTTGGTTTTCAGGTTTGTGAGTTTTCGGCTTTATAGTCTTGAGATACGGAAATTCAATATTTCAGTATTTCGAGATTATACAGTGAATCTATATATATATATATATATATATATATATATATATATATACATACACACACACACACACGTTTATATATATATATATATATATATATATATATATATATTTATATATATATGGTTTCACTTCATAATCACGAATTGCTGAAATATCGAATTTCAGCAATTCATTTCCATGAAGCTGAAACTTCAAAATAACAAAAGTGCATAAGCGCGAATAGAACTATCTTGAATTCGTGCTTATGCATTTACATTATCTTAGGGAAGTGTTTGGCTGGGATGGTATCTGCAGTTTAAGGTGAGTGAGTGTGTGTGTGAGTGTTTTTGTAACTTATACGAGTGAGTTAGGGTAGGGAGGTGGAGGTATGAGTGTGTACATTGGCTGTGTGTGATTTTTTTTTTTTTTTACTGTTTGTGCGATCTCGGAGTTATATATATAAGTAGGGGTGTGGGAGGTGCAGCTGGACTTGCTCCCCCGCATTTGTGTAGTGTAGGTGTGTGTCTGTGTGGTGTTTTGTTGTATGTAATTGTTTTGTGGTGTGGGTGTTATGGTTTGTGTGTTGTGTGCTGTATGCTGTGTGTTTGATGTTGTGGTTTCGTGATTGTGAAGTGTCGGTATTGTGATGGTTTTGGCTTTATACTGTTGAAATGCTGAAATTCGATATTTCAGCATTTCGGCAATATGAAGTGAAACCATATATATATATAAATAAATAAATATATATATATATATATATATATATATATATATATATATATATATAAATATGTGTGTGTGTGTATATATATAGATATATGTATATATATATATATATATATATATATATATGTGTGTGTGTGTGTGTGTGTGTGTGTGTGTGTGTGTGTATGTGTGTGTAGAGAGATAGATGTATATATATATATATATATATATATATATATATATATATATGTATATATTTATAGATATATACCTTAGTTTTGAAAGCTTAACATCTGTGAAAGTGAGGGCTGCACTTTTGTTGCTCTAGATTATGACTTCTTCTTAAACTCCAGTGACTGTGATTTTTTAACAGTTGTCTTAAGAGTGCATAATGGATATCTCTTATCCCATAGTCTGTTTGTAACTTTCAATGGACTGGGTGACAGGTCACAGCTTAGTTTGGAAAACATTCCATCCATGAAGTGAGCATTGCATCTTTTCCAGCCGATGATTTACTCTTAGATTCCAATGACTGTGATCTCTGTCATGAACTGGTGTATCCAGTGACAGTGATCTCTGTCATGAAGTGGTGTTTTCAGGGAATTTGATCTCTGCCATAATAGGGAATCTTCAGTGACTGTGATCTCTGTCATATTGTGGTATCTCAAGTGACTTTGATCTCTGTCATGAAGTGGACTGATTTTCTGCTGAAGGTGAAATGACTGGAGTGAAAATCAGCACTGATATACCAGGTGACATGGTTCTCTTAAACGATGTAACAGATCGTTGCCTGCTGTTGAGGGTGAACAAGGTAATTTAATGGAGTCTGGATATCTTGCAGTCTTTTGTTTGAGCAAAGGGTACAGGGATTATGAAATCAATTGATGGAACAAAAGTAATACTCTAGAACAACAAATAAATGCCATATAAATTGAGAACATATGCATAGAGCAAAAGTCTCCGATATATTTACCAGTTATGTCCATTACTCACTTGTGGTCTTGTGTATTGAGTAGCTACTCATAGGATGAGACCATGGATTCAAGAGATAGATATAAGGTACCTTTGAAGGATATCTGGCCTCCCTGTCTGTGACACACTAAGAAGCATGGTGATATTGAATGTTCTAAGATTGAATAGCTGATCATAAGCGATAAGGTAAGTACTTTGTAAGGATGCCTCTAGGCATCTGCAATGGCCAGCTGATGAGGCATTATGCACTGTGAGATAATGGAGAAGTCTGAAAACTTTTTTTGCTAGATTATATCTCTCAGCTTACCTGGAAATGTCTGTGAATCTCTCTGGATGAGTTGGGCACAGGATGTTTACTTGACCATTCAGGATTTGATGTCTACAGGATAATTTTATAGGTTTTTAGCAGTATTTCTGTTTCAGTTTGTTGCTTAGTTGTGCATATTTTTTTCCAAGTGACTGTATACAGTACGTGACTATCTGATGCAGGAGAAAATTAATATGTGCTCTTATCTAGATGAATCCTTGATTCGAGCAGCCTCAGCTGAAGCACTTATTAGAGTATTGCAATATACCTTGCTGCATTTGGGAATGAATATCTTTAGCAAGTGAAGATTTTGCTGCAGATGATTTTGGATAGACAATCCAGTCCAATAACTCCTTCTCATGGGGAGAGGGGACAAATGCATCATTTCATTCAAATTATAAGGAAAAGTCATTTACAAGCAAGAATGTTTCAGAGGACACTTAAGCCTGCATGTTTCACTTTTCCTTGAGAACTGTTCAAATGAAATATCCAAGGCTTCAAGAAGAATTTATGGAATCAGAAGTCACAATGTCTAGATACATCATTCTGCCATTTCCTGCTTCCTTGTTTTATTAAAATAGTTACAGTGCTGAAGCCACTTGATATATCTGAATGAAAGAATCCCATCTTTATTTCCTCTGCAGAATCAGAATCTGACTCAAAATACATTTATAACACTTGAGGAATCCCAATTTACTAAAATATACAGGGATTTTAATATTTAGTGCAGAGTAAAACATGTTTTTTTACAAATTAGAAGCATTTCTGCAATGAGGTATACCTCTCAACTGCCTGGATTTTCACAGACTGTCCATATTTTCCTCATATTTTCTGGTCTTTTCTTCATAAAATTTGTGGTTTTCAGGCAAATCACTGGGGATTGAAGTCACTAAATAATGATACAAATTTGAGTTTCACACTTCATATTTTTCATAAAAGACATGCTAACACAAATCCTCTTACTTCGGCAACTTTCAAAGTTTATACGATCAAAATTTATAATCTATCCCTATTTTTGAACCTTTGTCCCCCTATTATTTTAGGCTTTGTCCTGATTTCCTGCATTAAGAGGCTGAGAGGTATGTGAATAATGACTTTCTAAGTAGTTGCAAGGAGCAATAAAATTAAATAGAATTTGAAGGGGCATGCACTCCTTTACCATTTGTGCAAACTGACAAAAACAACTTGAAAGTAGGCAGTAGCACTGAGGATTATCATTGGGTCTCCTTTCGTAACTGCTTTATTATATACTCAAAACATAGATGCCAAGAAACCTCGAGAGTTAAACCCTGGCATCCATGCAAGAACACATAATAAATGGTTATAATCAGAGATCCAGTCATAATTCTTTGTAGTACAAGCAACTTTACTTGCTCCATTTACTATTGGTTCAGAAAAAGAATCGGGGGAAAAAAAAAAAAAGAAAAAGTATAATATGTATTACTGATTGAAAGAAGTTTCAAACAGACAGTAGCAGAAGATTTAGCTTCTTATTGGCTTAATATTTTTGGGTGGGACAAAGGATCAAACACAGGCAAAGTTTTTAAAGATTCTACTATTTCACTTAAACTGTTAATAAAAAGAATAGATTTCCCATTGATATGTGTTTCTGAACAATGAGATGTATGAAACATGTTTCTGACATTTTGACTGACTATAATTCTCAGTGATTTACAAGAAAATGGAGCAAGTTTATGGTGGACAGAACAGGGTGAGAGATATACATAGCAAGGCAGAAACAATGCTGTTTTACTTCTGCCGCTATCACTTAGAATACTTAGTGACAACTGCAACAGCTGATATTAACAGCATTTAGAAAGATGTTCTAAGTGCTATTAATATCACGTCTCATGCTAGAGTGGCACTTAACTGTCTTTTTCCAAATAATAGAATGTAATCACTGCACTCCATGAACTGCATTGGCCTTAAATCTGGGAGCTATTTATATTCCAAATGTACTTGTAGGTGTGGTATAAAAAATCATCTATACAATGTGTCAACAGCTATCAGCCAAGTACGGAAATGCTGTTCATGAATTCCGCAACTTCAGGCCCTAGGGATGAATCTATTGTCCAGATTTGGAAATGAGATATTTGTTTGTTTGTTTATTTATTTATTTACTGATATTTGTTTAAGGGGAAAGTCCAACTGGACACAAGTGCCCTTTTTTAGAAGAGGTCCAGGGAAAAAAGCTCCAAGGTATCATACTTAATGCAACTAGTATTAACAATTTTGTAATGCAGTTTCAGTGAATACATAGCATAATAGTTTGTATTAATATTCACAAACATTAAATTTACAAGCCTTATGCCGAGACTTTACAAACAGAACAATGGTGAATAAGATGGGTAGGAGTAATTTAAAAAATACAATAGAGTGAGATATTAGAGAAGATAAGAAAGTTTGAGTGTTAAAAGTGAAGTAGTGCTGAAATAGTATTTTGGTTGTGCTAATTAGAAGTAGGCATATAGTTTAAGAAGTGCAATAAAGTGAGGTATTAGAAGGGGATGAACAGGTTAAGTAATTTAGTGCTATAAAGGGATGCATAAGAAAGGAAATGAAAACTGTTTGAGAGCCCTGTCCCAGATGAGGGGCAGGGGACCAAGCCAGGAGGCAGAGAAGAATTTTAGTAATGGCTTGAAAAGATGAAGCTATGTGACAGAACTGATTGATATAGGAATTTTATTCCGACCAAGTTTTAACTACACTAATGGAGTAGAGACTGACCATAGCAGACCTGTGTGGTTTGTAAATGGTAAGTAGTTAATATTTGACAGAAGGAGGTGATTTGGAAGATAGTATTAACGTAGGGGTCTAATTGCTAGGCAGGCAGATGGGGCATGGATGATGTTATCGGTTAAGGTGAGCTGAGTATAAGATAGGTGGTGAGGAAGCTCAAGCCAGTTACATGTTTTTAGTCCTAAATGGTGGTGGGTCTGGTAATGTTTGTTGCAAGTAAATATGTCAGCTTTGTTATAGCACTGTTTAAATTTAGAACCTTGTCAGGGTCTGTGAGGAATTTCTTTACTCTTCATAG